>NC_080055.1:13392881-13737048 GCF_026212465.1 Amaranthus tricolor
GGATCAATTGTCCATGACAAATGAACGATGAAGAATGAAAAAGGATCAATGATCAATGAAGAATGAACGATGAAGAATGAATAAGGATCAATGATCAATGAAGAATGAACGATGAAGAATGAACAAGGATCAATGATCAATGAAGAATGAACGATGAATAATGAACAAGGATTAATGATCAATGAAGAATGAACGATAAAGAATGAACAAGGATCAATGATCAATGACGTATGAACGATGAAGAATGAACAAGGAGCAATGATCAATGAAGAAAGAAAGATGAAGAATGAACAAGGATCAATGATCAATGATAAATGAACAATGAAGAACGAACAAGGATCAATGATCAATGAAGAATGAACAAGGATCAATGGTCAATGACGAATGAACGATGAAGAATGAACAAGGATCAATGATCAATGAAGAATGAATGATGAAGAATGAACAAGGATCAATGATCAATGAAGAATGAACGATGAAGAATGAATAAGGAGCAATGATCGATGAAGAAAGAACGATGAAGAATGAACAAGGATCAATGATCAATGAAGAATGAACGATGAAGAATGAACAAGGATCAATGATCAATGACGAATGAACGATGAAGAATGAACAAGCATCAATGATCAATGAAGAATGAACATGCATCAATGATCAATGAAGAATGAAAGATGAAGAATGAACAAGGATCAATGATAAATGAACAATGAACAATGAAGAATGAACAAGGATCAATTATCAATGAAGAATAAACGATGAAGAATGAACAAGTATCAATGATCATTGAAGAATGAACAAGGATCAATGGTCAATAAAGAATGAACGATGAAGAATGAAGAAGGATCAATGATCAATGAAGAATGAACAATGAAGAATGAAGAATGAACAAGGATCAATGATCAATGACGAATGAACTATGAAGAATGAACAAGAATCAATGATCAATGAAGAATGAACGATGAACAATGAACAAGGATCAATTGTCCATGACAAATGAACGATGAAGAATGAACAAGGATCAATGATCAATGAAGAATGAACGATGAAGAATGAATAAGGATCAATAATCAATGATGAATGAACAATGAAGAACGAACAAGGATCAATGATCAATGAAGAATGAACAAGGATCAATGGTCAATGACGAATGAACGATGAAGAATGAACAAGGATCAATGATCAATGAAGAATGTATGATGAAGAATGAATAAGGATCAATGATCAATGACGAATGAACGATGAAGAATGAACAAGGATCAATGATCAATGAAGAATGAACGATGAAGAATGAACAAGGATAAATGATCATTGAAGAATGAACAAGGATCAATGGTCAATAAAGAATGAACGATGAAGAATGAACAAGGATCAATGATCAATGACGAATGAACGATGAAGAATGAGCAAGAATCAATGATCAATGAAGAATAAACGATGAACAATGAACAAGGATCAATTGTCCATGACAAATGAAGGATGAAGAATGAACAAGGATCAATGATCAATGAAGAATGAACAATGAAGAATGAACAAGGATCAACGATCATTGAAGAATGAACGATGAAGAATGAACAAGGATCAATGATAATTGAAGAATGAACAAGGATCAATGATCAATGATGAATGAACGATGAATAATGAACAAGGATCAATAATCAATGAAGAATGAACGATTAAGAATGAACAAGGATCAATGATCAATGAAGAATGAACGATGAAGAACTAATAAGGATTAATGATCAATGAAGAATGAACGATGAAGAATGAACAAGGATCAATGATAAATGAAGAATGAACGATGAAGAATGAACAAGGATCAATGATCAATGAAGAATGAACAAGGATCAATGATCAATGACGAATGAACGATGAAGAATGAACAAGAATCAATGATCAATGAAGAATGAACGATGAAGAATGAACAAGGATCAATTGTCCATGACAAATGAACGATGAAGAATGAAAAAGGATCAATGATCAATGAAGAATGAACGATGAACAATGAATAAGGATCAATGATCAATGAAGAATGAACGATGAAGAATGAACAAGGATCAATGATCAATGAAGAATGAAAGGTGAATAATGAACAAGGATCAATGATCAATGAAGAATGAACGATAAAGAATGAACAAGGATCAATGATCAATGACGTATGAACGATGAAGAATGAACAAGGAGCAATGATCAATGAAGAAAGAAAGATGAAGAATGAACAAGGATCAATGATCAATGATAAATGAACAATGAAGAACGAACAAGGATCAATGATCAATGAAGAATGAACAAGTATCAATGGTCAATGACGAATGAACGATGAAGAATGAACAAGGATCAATGATCAATGAAGAATGAACAATGAAGAATGAACAAGGATCAATGATCAATGAAGAATGAACGATGAAGAATGAACAAGGATCAATGATCAATGAAGAATGAACGATGAAGAATGAATAAGGATCAATGATCAATGAAGAATGAACGATGAAGAATGAACAAGGATCAATGATCAATGAAGAATGAACGATGAAGAATGAACAAGGATCAATGATCAATGACGAATGAAAGATGAAGAATGCACAAGAATCAATGATCAATGAAGAATGAACGATGAAGAATGAACAAGGATCAATTGTCCATGACAAATGAACGATGAAGAATGAAAAAGGATCAATGATCAATGAAGAATGAACGATGAAGAATGAATAAGGATCAATGATCAATGAAGAATGAACGATGAAGAATGAACAAGGATCAATGATCAATGAAGAATGAACGATGAATAATGAACAAGGATTAATGATCAATGAAGAATGAACGATAAAGAATGAACAAGGATCAATGATCAATGACGTATGAACGATGAAGAATGAACAAGGAGCAATGATCAATGAAGAAAGAAAGATGAAGAATGAACAAGGATCAATGATCAATGATAAATGAACAATGAAGAACGAACAAGGATCAATGATCAATGAAGAATGAACAAGGATCAATGGTCAATGACGAATGAACGATGAAGAATGAACAAGGATCAATGATCAATGAAGAATGAATGATGAAGAATGAACAAGGATCAATGATCAATGAAGAATGAACGATGAAGAATGAATAAGGAGCAATGATCGATGAAGAAAGAACGATGAAGAATGAACAAGGATCAATGATCAATGAAGAATGAACGATGAAGAATGAACAAGGATCAATGATCAATGACGAATGAACGATGAAGAATGAACAAGCATCAATGATCAATGAAGAATGAACATGCATCAATGATCAATGAAGAATGAAAGATGAAGAATGAACAAGGATCAATGATCAATGAACAATGAACAATGAAGAATGAACAAGGATCAATTATCAATGAAGAATAAACGATGAAGAATGAACAAGTATCAATGATCATTGAAGAATGAACAAGGATCAATGGTCAATAAAGAATGAACGATGAAGAATGAAGAAGGATCAATGATCAATGAAGAATGAACAATGAAGAATGAAGAATGAACAAGGATCAATGATCAATGACGAATGAACGATGAAGAATGAACAAGAATCAATGATCAATGAAGAATGAACGATGAACAATGAACAAGGATCAATTGTCCATGACAAATGAACGATGAAGAATGAACAAGGATCAATGATCAATGAAGAATGAACAATGAAGAATGAACAAGGATCAACGATCATTGAAGAATGAACGATGAAGAATGAACAAGGATCAATGATAATTGAAGAATGAACAAGGATCAATGATCAATGACGAATGAACGATGAATAATGAACAAGGATCAATAATCAATGAAGAATGAACGATTAAGAATGAACAAGGATCAATGATCAATGAAGAATGAACGATGAAGAACTAATAAGGATTAATGATCAATGAAGAATGAACGATGAATAATGAACAAGGATCAATGATAAATGAAGAATGAACGATGAAGAATGAACAAGGATCAATGATCAATGACGAATGAACGATGAAGAATGAACAAGGATCAATGATCAATGAAGAATGAACAAGGATCAATGATCAATGAAGAATGAATGATGAAGATTGAACAAGGATCAATGATTATTTTAGAATGAACAATGAAGAATGAACAAGGATCAATGATCAATGACGAATGAACGATGAAGAATGAACAAGGGACAATGATCAATGAAGAATGAACGATGAAGAATGAACAAGGATGAATGATCAATGAAGAATGAACGATGAATAATGAACAAGGATCAATGATCAATGAAGAATGAACGATGAAGAATGAACAAGGATCAATGATCAATGACGTATGAACGATGAAGAATGAACAAGGAACAATGATCAATGAAGAAAGAAAGATGAAGAATGAACAAGGATCAATAATCAATGATGAATGAACAATGAAGAACGAACAAGGATCAATGATCAATGAAGAATGAACAAGGATCAATGGTCAATGACGAATGAACGATGAAGAATGAACAAGGATCAATGATCAATGAAGAATGTATGATGAAGAATGAATAAGGATCAATGATCAATGACGAATGAACGATGAAGAGTGAACAAGGATCAATGATCAATGAAGAATGAACGATGAAGAATGAACAAGGATCAATGATGATTGAAGAATGAACAAGGATCAATGGTCAATAAAGAATGAACGATGAAGAATGAACAAGGATCAATGATCAATGACGAATGAACGATGAAGAATGAACAAGAATCAATGATCAATGAAGAATGAACGATGAACAATGAACAAGGATCAATTGTCCATGACAAATGAAGGATGAAGAATGAACAAGGATCAATGATCAATGAAGAATGAACAAGGATCAACGATCATTGAAGAATGAACGATGAAGAATGAACAAGGATCAATGATAATTGAAGAATGAACAAGGATCAATGATCAATGACGAATGAACGATGAATAATGAACAAGGATCAATAATCAATGAAGAATGAACGATTAAGAATGAACAAGGATCAATGATCAATGAAGAATGAACGATGAAGAACTAATAAGGATTAATGATCAATGAATAATGAACGATGAAGAATGAACAAGGATCAATGATAAATGAAGAATGAACGATGAAGAATGAACAAGGATCAATGATCAATGACGAATGAACGATGAAGAATGAACAAGGATCAATGATCAATGAAGAATGAACAAGGATCAATGATCAATGAAGAATGAATGATGAAGATTGAACAAGGATCAATGATTATTTAAGAATGAACAATGAAGAATGAACAAGGATCAATGATCAATGACGAATGAACGATGAAGAATGAACAAGGGACAATGATCAATGAAGAATGAACGATGAAGAATGAACAAGGATGAATGATCAATGAAGAATGAACAATGAATAATGAACAAGGATCAATGATCAATGAAGAATGAACGATGAAGAATGAACAAGGATCAATGATCAATGACGTATGAACGATGAAGAATGAACAAGGAGCAATGATCAATGAAGAAAGAAAGATGAAGAATGAACAAGGATCAATAATCAATGATGAATGAACAATGAAGAACGAACAAGGATCAATGATTAATGAAGAATGAACAAGGATCAATGGTCAATGAAGAATGTATGATGAAGAATGAATAAGGATCAATGATCAATGACGAATGAACGATGAAGAATGAACAAGAATCAATGATCAATGAAGAATGAACGATGAAGAATGAACAAGGATCAATTGTCCATGACAAATGAACGATGAAGAATGAAAAAGGATCAATGATCAATGAAGAATGAACGATGAAGAATGAATAAGGATCAATGATCAATGAAGAACGAACGATGAAGAATGAACAAGGATCAATGATCAATGAAGAATGAAAGTTGAATAATGAACAAGGATCAATGATCAATGAAGAATGAACGATAAAGAATGAACAAGGATCAATGATCAATGACGTATGAACGATGAAAAATGAACAAGGAGCAATGATCAATGAAGAAAGAAAGATGAAGAATGAACAAGGATCAATGATCAATGATAAATGAACAATGAAGAACGAACAAGGATCAATGATCAATGAAGAATGAACAAGGATCAATGGTCAATGACGAATGAACGATGAAGAATGAAAAAGGATCAATGATCAATGAAGAATGAACGATGAAGAATGAACAAGGATCAATGATCAATGAAGATTGAACGATGAAGAATGAACAAGGATCAATGATCAATGAAGAATGAACGATGAAGAATGAATAAGGATCAATGATCAATGAAGAATGAACGATGAAGAATGAACAAGGATCAATGATCAATGAAGAATGAACGATGAAGAATGAACAAGGATCAATGATCAATGACGAATGAACGATGAAGAATGCACAAGAATCAATGATCAATGAAGAATGAACGATGAAGAATGAACAAGGATCAATTGTCCATGACAAATGAACGATGAAGAATGAAAAAGGATCAATGATCAATGAAGAATGAACGATGAAGAATGAATAAGGATCAATGATCAATGAAGAATGAACGATGAAGAATGAACAAGGATCAATGATCAATGAAGAATGAACGATGAATAATGAACAAGGATTAATGATCAATGAAGAATGAACGATAAAGAATGAACAAGGATCAATGATCAATGACGTATGAACGATGAAGAATGAACAAGGAGCAATGATCAATGAAGAAAGAAAGATGAAGAATGAACAAGGATCAATGATCAATGATAAATGAACAATGAAGAACGAACAAGGATCAATGATCAATGAAGAATGAACAAGGATCAATGGTCAATGACGAATGAACGATGAAGAATGAACAAGGATCAATGATCAATGAAGAATGAACGATGAAGAATGAACAAGGATCAATGATCAATGAAGAATGAACGATGAAGAATGAATAAGGAGCAATGATCGATGAAGAATGAACGATGAAGAATGAACAAGGATCAATGATCAATGAAGAATGAACGATGAAGAATGAACAAGGATCAATGATCAATGAAGAATGAACAAGCATCAATGATCAATGAAGAATGAAAGATGAAGAATGAACAAGGATCAATGATCAATGAAGAATGAACAATGAAGAATGAACAAGGATCAATTATCAATGAAGAATAAACGATGAAGAATGAACAAGTATCAATGATCATTGAAGAATGAACAAGGATCAATGGTCAATAAAGAATGAACGATGAAGAATGAAAAAGGATCAATGATCAATGAAGAATGAACAATGAAGAATGAAGAATGAACAAGGATCAATGATCAATGACGAATGAACGATGAAGAATGAACAAGAATCAATGATCAATGAAGAATGAACGATGAACAATGAACAAGGATCAATTGTCCATGACAAATGAACGATGAAGAATGAACAAGGATCAATGATCAATGAAGAATGAACAATGAAGAATGAACAAGGATCAACGATCATTGAAGAATGAACGATGAAGAATGAACAAGGATCAATGATAATTGAAGAATGAACAAGGATCAATGATCAATGACGAATGAACGATGAATAATGAACAAGGATCAATAATACATGAAGAATGAACGATTAAGAATGAACAAGGATCAATGATCAATGAAGAATGAACGATGAAGAACTAATAAGGATTAATGATCAATGAAGAATGAACGATGAATAATGAACAAGGATCAATGATAAATGAAGAATGAACGATGAAGAATGAACAAGGATCAATGATCAATGACGAATGAACGATGAAGAATGAACAAGGATCAATGATCAATGAAGAATGAACAAGGATCAATGATCAATGAAGAATGAATGATGAAGATTGAACAAGGATCAATGATTATTTAAGAATGAACAATGAAGAATGAACAAGGATCAATGATCAATGACGAATGAACGATGAAGAATGAACAAGGGACAATGATCAATGAAGAATGAACGATGAAGAATGAACAAGGATGAATGATCAATGAAGAATGAACGATGAATAATGAACAAGGATCAATGATCAATGAAGAATGAACGATGAAGAATGAACACGGATCAATGATCAATGACGTATGAACGATGAAGAATGAACAAGGAACAATGATCAATGAAGAAAGAAAGATGAAGAATGAACAAGGATCAATAATCAATGATGAATGAACAAGGAAGAACGAACAAGGATCAATGATCAATGAAGAATGAACAAGGATCAATGGTCAATGACGAATGAACGATGAAGAATGAACAAGGATCAATGATCAATGAAGAATGTATGATGAAGAATGAATAAGGATCAATGATCAATGACGAATGAACGATGAAGAATGAACAAGGATCAATGATCAATGAAGAATGAACGATGAAGAATGAACAAGGATCAATGATCATTGAAGAATGAACAAGGATCAATGGTCAATAAAGAATGAACGATGAAGAATGAACAAGGATCAATGATCAATGACGAATGAACGATGAAGAATGAACAAGAATCAATGATCAATGAAGAATGAACGATGAACAATGAACAAGGATCAATTGTCCATGACAAATGAACGATGAAGAATGAACAAGGATGAATGATCAATGAAGAGTGAACAATGAAGAATGAACAAGGATCAACGATCATTGAAGAATGAACAATGAAGAATGAACAAGGATCAATGATAATTGAAGAATGAACAAGTATCAATGATCAATGACGAATGAATGATGAATAATGAACAAGGATCAATAATCAATGAAGAATGAACGATTAAGAATGAACAAGGATCAATGATCAATGAAGAATGAACGATGAAGAACTAATAAGGATTAATGATCAATGAAGAATGAACGATGAAGAATCAACAAGGATCAATGATAAATGAAGAATGAACGATGAAGAATGAACAAGGATCAATGATCAATGACGAATGAATGATGAATAATGAACAAGGATCAATAATCAATGAAGAATGAACGATTAAGAATGAACAAGGATCAATGATCAATGAAGAATGAACGATGAAGAACTAATAAGGATTAATGATCAATGAAGAATGAACGATGAAGAATGAACAAGGATCAATGATAAATGAAGAATGAACGATGAAGAATGAACAAGGATCAATGATCAATGACGAATGAACGATGAAGAATGAACAAGGATCAATGATCAATGAAGAATGAACAAGGATCAATGATCAATGAAGAATGAATGATGAAGATTGAACAAGGATCAATGATTATTTAAGAATGAACAATGAAGAATGAACAAGGATCAATGATCAATGACGAATGAACGATGAAGAATGAACAAGGGACAATGATCAATGAAGAATGAACGATGAAGAATGAACAAGGATGAATGATCAATGAAGAATGAACGATGAATAATGAACAAGGATCAATGATCAATGAAGAATGAACGATGAAGAATGAACAAGGATCAATGATCAATGACGTATGAACGATGAAGAATGAACAAGGAACAATGATCAATGAAGAAAGAAAGATGAAGAATGAACAAGGATCAATAATCAATGATGAATGAACAATGAAGAACGAACAAGGATCAATGATCAATGAAGAATGAACAAGGATCAATGGTCAATGACGAATGAACGATGAAGAATGAACAAGGATCAATGATCAATGAAGAATATATGATGAAGAATGAATAAGGATCAATGATCAATGACGAATGAACGATGAAGAATGAACAAGGATCAATGATCAATGAAGAATGGACGATGAAGAATAAACAAGGATCAATGATCATTGAAGAATAAACAAGGATCAATGGTCAATAAAGAATGAACGATGAAGAATGAACAAGGATCAATGATCAATGACGAATGAACGATGAAGAATGAACAAGAATCAATGATCAATGAAGAATGAACGATGAACAATGAACAAGGATCAATTGTCCATGACAAATGAAGGATGAAGAATGAACAAGGATCAATGATCAATGAAGAATGAACAATGAAGAATGAACAAGGATCAACGATCATTGAAGAATGAACGATGAAGAATGAACAAGGATCAATGATAATTGAAGAATGAACAAGGATCAATGATCAATGACGAATGAACGATGAATAATGAACAAGGATCAATAATCAATGAAGAATGAACGATTAAGAATGAACAAGGATCAATGATCAATGAAGAATGAACGATGAAGAACTAATAAGGATTAATGATCAATGAAGAATGAACGATGAAGAATGAACAAGGATCAATGATAAATGAAGAATGAACGATGAAGAATGAACAAGGATCAATGATCAATGACGAATGAACGATGAAGAATGAACAAGGATCAATGATCAATGAAGAATGAACAAGGATCAATGATCAATGAAGAATGAATGATGAAGATTGAACAAGGATCAATGATTATTTAAGAATGAACAATGAAGAATGAACAAGGATCAATGATCAATGACGAATGAACGATGAAGAATGAACAAGGGACAATGATCAATGAAGAATGAACGATGAAGAATGAACAAGGATGAATGATCAATGAAGAATGAACGATGAATAATGAACAAGGATCAATGATCAATGAAGAATGAACGATGAAGAATGAACAAGGATCAATGATCAATGACGTATGAACGATGAAGAATGAACAAGGAGCAATGATCAATGAAGAAAGAAAGATGAAGAATGAACAAGGATCAATAATCAATGATGAATGAACAATGAAGAACGAACAAGGATCAATGATCAATGAAGAATGAACAAGGATCAATGGTCAATGACGAATGAACGATGAAGAATGAACAAGGATCAATGATCAATGAAGAATATATGATGAAGAATGAATAAGGATCAATGATCAATGACGAATGAACGATGAAGAATGAACAAGGATCAATGATCAATGAAGAATGAACGATGAAGAATGAACAAGGATCAATGATCATTGAAGAATAAACAAGGATCAATGGTCAATAAAGAATGAACGATGAAGAATGAACAAGGATCAATGATCAATGACGAATGAACGATGAAGAATGAACAAGAATCAATGATCAATGAAGAATGAACGATGAACAATGAACAAGGATCAATTGTCCATGACAAATGAAGGATGAAGAATGAACAAGGATCAATGATCAATGAAGAATGAACAATGAAGAATGAACAAGGATCAACGATCATTGAAGAATGAACGATGAAGAATGAACAAGGATCAATGATAATTGAAGAATGAACAAGGATCAATGATCAATGACGAATGAACGATGAATAATGAACAAGGATCAATAATCAATGAAGAATGAACGATTAAGAATGAACAAGGATCAATGATCAATGAAGAATGAACGATGAAGAACTAATAAGGATTAATGATCAATGAATAATGAACGATGAAGAATGAACAAGGATCAATGATAAATGAAGAATGAACGATGAAGAATGAACAAGGATCAATGATCAATGACGAATGAACGATGAAGAATGAACAAGGATCAATGATCAATGAAGAATGAACAAGGATCAATGATCAATGAAGAATGAATGATGAAGATTGAACAAGGATCAATGATTATTTAAGAATGAACAATGAAGAATGAACAAGGATCAATGATCAATGACGAATGAACGATGAAGAATGAACAAGGGACAATGATCAATGAAGAATGAACGATGAAGAATGAACATGGATGAATGATCAATGAAGAATGAACGATGAATAATGAACAAGGATCAATGATCAATGAAGAATGAACGATGAAGAATGAACAAGGATCAATGATCAATGACGTATGAACGATGAAGAATGAACAAGGAGCAATGATCAATGAAGAAAGAAAGATGAAGAATGAACAAGGATCAATAATCAATGATGAATGAACAATGAAGAACGAACAAGGATCAATGATCAATGAAGAATGAACAAGGATCAATGGTCAATGACGAATGAACGATGAAGAATGAACAAGGATCAATGATCAATGAAGAATGTATGATGAAGAATGAATAAGGATCAATGATCAATGACGAATGAACGATGATGAATGAACAAGGATCAATGATCAATGAAGAATGAACGATGAAGAATGAACAAGGATCAATGATCATTGAAGAATGAACAAGGATCAATGGTCAATAAAGAATGAACGATGAAGAATGAAGAAGGATCAATGATCAATGAAGAATGAACAATGAAGAATGAAGAATGAAATAGGATCAATGATCAATGACGAATGAACGATGAACAATAAAAAAGAATCAATGATCAATGAAGAAAGAACAATGCAGAATGAACAAGGATCAATGGTCCATGACAAATGCACGATGAAGAATGAACAAGGATCAATGATCAATGAAGAATGAACGATGAAGAATGAACAAGGATCAATGATCAATGAAGAATGAACGATGAAGAATGAATAAGGATCAATGATCAATGAAGAATGAACGATGAAGAATGAATAAGGATCAATGATCAATGAAGAATGAACGATGAAGAATGAACAAGGATCAATGAGCAATGAAGAATGAACGATGAAGAATGAACAAGGATCAATGATCAATGACGAATGAACGATGAAGAATGAACAAGAATCAATGATCAATGAAGAATGAACGATGAAGAATGAACAAGGATCAATGATCAATGAAGAATGAACAAGGATCAATGATCAATGAAGAATGAATGATGAAGATTGAACAAGGATCAATGATTATTTTAGAATGAACAATGAAGAATGAACAAGGATCAATGATCAATGACGAATGAACGATGAAGAATGAACAAGGGACAATGATCAATGAAGAATGAACGATGAAGAATGAACAAGGATGAATGATCAATGAAGAATGAACGATGAATAATGAACAAGGATCAATGATCAATGAAGAATGAACGATGAAGAATGAACAAGGATCAATGATCAATGACGTATGAACGATGAAGAATGAACAAGGAACAATGATCAATGAAGAAAGAAAGATGAAGAATGAACAAGGATCAATAATCAATGATGAATGAACAATGAAGAACGAACAAGGATCAATGATCAATGAAGAATGAACAAGGATCAATGGTCAATGACGAATGAACGATGAAGAATGAACAAGGATCAATGATCAATGAAGAATGTATGATGAAGAATGAATAAGGATCAATGATCAATGACGAATGAACGATGAAGAGTGAACAAGGATCAATGATCAATGAAGAATGAACGATGAAGAATGAACAAGGATCAATGATCATTGAAGAATGAACAAGGATCAATGGTCAATAAAGAATGAACGATGAAGAATGAACAAGGATCAATGATCAATGACGAATGAACGATGAAGAATGAACAAGAATCAATGATCAATGAAGAATGAACGATGAACAATGAACAAGGATCAATTGTCCATGACAAATGAAGGATGAAGAATGAACAAGGATCAATGATCAATGAAGAATGAACAAGGATCAACGATCATTGAAGAATGAACGATGAAGAATGAACAAGGATCAATGATAATTGAAGAATGAACAAGGATCAATGATCAATGACGAATGAACGATGAATAATGAACAAGGATCAATAATCAATGAAGAATGAACGATTAAGAATGAACAAGGATCAATGATCAATGAAGAATGAACGATGAAGAACTAATAAGGATTAATGATCAATGAATAATGAACGATGAAGAATGAACAAGGATCAATGATAAATGAAGAATGAACGATGAAGAATGAACAAGGATCAATGATCAATGACGAATGAACGATGAAGAATGAACAAGGATCAATGATCAATGAAGAATGAACAAGGATCAATGATCAATGAAGAATGAATGATGAAGATTGAACAAGGATCAATGATTATTTAAGAATGAACAATGAAGAATGAACAAGGATCAATGATCAATGACGAATGAACGATGAAGAATGAACAAGGGACAATGATCAATGAAGAATGAACGATGAAGAATGAACAAGGATGAATGATCAATGAAGAATGAACAATGAATAATGAACAAGGATCAATGATCAATGAAGAATGAACGATGAAGAATGAACAAGGATCAATGATCAATGACGTATGAACGATGAAGAATGAACAAGGAGCAATGATCAATGAAGAAAGAAAGATGAAGAATGAACAAGGATCAATAATCAATGATGAATGAACAATGAAGAACGAACAAGGATCAATGATTAATGAAGAATGAACAAGGATCAATGGTCAATGACGAATGAACGATGAAGAATGAACAAGGATCAATGATCAATGAAGAATGTATGATGAAGAATGAATAAGGATCAATGATCAATGACGAATGAACGATGAAGAATGAACAAGAATCAATGATCAATGAAGAATGAACGATGAAGAATGAACAAGGATCAATTGTCCATGACAAATGAACGATGAAGAATGAAAAAGGATCAATGATCAATGAAGAATGAACGATGAAGAATGAATAAGGATCAATGATCAATGAAGAACGAACGATGAAGAATGAACAAGGATCAATGATCAATGAAGAATGAAAGTTGAATAATGAACAAGGATCAATGATCAATGAAGAATGAACGATAAAGAATGAACAAGGATCAATGATCAATGACGTATGAACGATGAAAAATGAACAAGGAGCAATGATCAATGAAGAAAGAAAGATGAAGAATGAACAAGGATCAATGATCAATGATAAATGAACAATGAAGAACGAACAAGGATCAATGATCAATGAAGAATGAACAAGGATCAATGGTCAATGACGAATGAACGATGAAGAATGAAAAAGGATCAATGATCAATGAAGAATGAACGATGAAGAATGAACAAGGATCAATGATCAATGAAGAATGAACGATGAAGAATGAACAAGGATCAATGATCAATGAAGAATGAACGATGAAGAATGAATAAGGATCAATGATCAATGAAGAATGAACGATGAAGAATGAACAAGGATCAATGATCAATGAAGAATGAACGATGAAGAATGAACAAGGATCAATGATCAATGACGAATGAACGATGAAGAATGCACAAGAATCAATGATCAATGAAGAATGAACGATGAAGAATGAACAAGGATCAATTGTCCATGACAAATGAACGATGAAGAATGAAAAAGGATCAATGATCAATGAAGAATGAACGATGAAGAATGAATAAGGATCAATGATCAATGAAGAATGAACGATGAAGAATGAACAAGGATCAATGATCAATGAAGAATGAACGATGAATAATGAACAAGGATTAATGATCAATGAAGAATGAACGATAAAGAATGAACAAGGATCAATGATCAATGACGTATGAACGATGAAGAATGAACAAGGAGCAATGATCAATGAAGAAAGAAAGATGAAGAATGAACAAGGATCAATGATCAATGATAAATGAACAATGAAGAACGAACAAGGATCAATGATCAATGAAGAATGAACAAGGATCAATGGTCAATGACGAATGAACGATGAAGAATGAACAAGGATCAATGATCAATGAAGAATGAACGATGAAGAATGAACAAGGATCAATGATCAATGAAGAATGAACGATGAAGAATGAATAAGGAGCAATGATCGATGAAGAATGAACGATGAAGAATGAACAAGGATCAATGATCAATGAAGAATGAACGATGAAGAATGAACAAGGATCAATGATCAATGAAGAATGAACAAGCATCAATGATCAATGAAGAATGAAAGATGAAGAATGAACAAGGATCAATGATCAATGAAGAATGAACAATGAAGAATGAACAAGGATCAATTATCAATGAAGAATAAACGATGAAGAATGAACAAGTATCAATGATCATTGAAGAATGAACAAGGATCAATGGTCAATAAAGAATGAACGATGAAGAATGAAAAAGGATCAATGATCAATGAAGAATGAACAATGAAGAATGAAGAATGAACAAGGATCAATGATCAATGACGAATGAACGATGAAGAATGAACAAGAATCAATGATCAATGAAGAATGAACGATGAACAATGAACAAGGATCAATTGTCCATGACAAATGAACGATGAAGAATGAACAAGGATCAATGATCAATGAAGAATGAACAATGAAGAATGAACAAGGATCAACGATCATTGAAGAATGAACGATGAAGAATGAACAAGGATCAATGATAATTGAAGAATGAACAAGGATCAATGATCAATGACGAATGAACGATGAATAATGAACAAGGATCAATAATACATGAAGAATGAACGATTAAGAATGAACAAGGATCAATGATCAATGAAGAATGAACGATGAAGAACTAATAAGGATTAATGATCAATGAAGAATGAACGATGAATAATGAACAAGGATCAATGATAAATGAAGAATGAACGATGAAGAATGAACAAGGATCAATGATCAATGACGAATGAACGATGAAGAATGAACAAGGATCAATGATCAATGAAGAATGAACAAGGATCAATGATCAATGAAGAATGAATGATGAAGATTGAACAAGGATCAATGATTATTTAAGAATGAACAATGAAGAATGAACAAGGATCAATGATCAATGACGAATGAACGATGAAGAATGAACAAGGGACAATGATCAATGAAGAATGAACGATGAAGAATGAACAAGGATGAATGATCAATGAAGAATGAACGATGAATAATGAACAAGGATCAATGATCAATGAAGAATGAACGATGAAGAATGAACACGGATCAATGATCAATGACGTATGAACGATGAAGAATGAACAAGGAACAATGATCAATGAAGAAAGAAAGATGAAGAATGAACAAGGATCAATAATCAATGATGAATGAACAAGGAAGAACGAACAAGGATCAATGATCAATGAAGAATGAACAAGGATCAATGGTCAATGACGAATGAACGATGAAGAATGAACAAGGATCAATGATCAATGAAGAATGTATGATGAAGAATGAATAAGGATCAATGATCAATGACGAATGAACGATGAAGAATGAACAAGGATCAATGATCAATGAAGAATGAACGATGAAGAATGAACAAGGATCAATGATCATTGAAGAATGAACAAGGATCAATGGTCAATAAAGAATGAACGATGAAGAATGAACAAGGATCAATGATCAATGACGAATGAACGATGAAGAATGAACAAGAATCAATGATCAATGAAGAATGAACGATGAACAATGAACAAGGATCAATTGTCCATGACAAATGAACGATGAAGAATGAACAAGGATGAATGATCAATGAAGAGTGAACAATGAAGAATGAACAAGGATCAACGATCATTGAAGAATGAACAATGAAGAATGAACAAGGATCAATGATAATTGAAGAATGAACAAGTATCAATGATCAATGACGAATGAATGATGAATAATGAACAAGGATCAATAATCAATGAAGAATGAACGATTAAGAATGAACAAGGATCAATGATCAATGAAGAATGAACGATGAAGAACTAATAAGGATTAATGATCAATGAAGAATGAACGATGAAGAATCAACAAGGATCAATGATAAATGAAGAATGAACGATGAAGAATGAACAAGGATCAATGATCAATGACGAATGAATGATGAATAATGAACAAGGATCAATAATCAATGAAGAATGAACGATTAAGAATGAACAAGGATCAATGATCAATGAAGAATGAACGATGAAGAACTAATAAGGATTAATGATCAATGAAGAATGAACGATGAAGAATGAACAAGGATCAATGATAAATGAAGAATGAACGATGAAGAATGAACAAGGATCAATGATCAATGACGAATGAACGATGAAGAATGAACAAGGATCAATGATCAATGAAGAATGAACAAGGATCAATGATCAATGAAGAATGAATGATGAAGATTGAACAAGGATCAATGATTATTTAAGAATGAACAATGAAGAATGAACAAGGATCAATGATCAATGACGAATGAACGATGAAGAATGAACAAGGGACAATGATCAATGAAGAATGAACGATGAAGAATGAACAAGGATGAATGATCAATGAAGAATGAACGATGAATAATGAACAAGGATCAATGATCAATGAAGAATGAACGATGAAGAATGAACAAGGATCAATGATCAATGACGTATGAACGATGAAGAATGAACAAGGAACAATGATCAATGAAGAAAGAAAGATGAAGAATGAACAAGGATCAATAATCAATGATGAATGAACAATGAAGAACGAACAAGGATCAATGATCAATGAAGAATGAACAAGGATCAATGGTCAATGACGAATGAACGATGAAGAATGAACAAGGATCAATGATCAATGAAGAATATATGATGAAGAATGAATAAGGATCAATGATCAATGACGAATGAACGATGAAGAATGAACAAGGATCAATGATCAATGAAGAATGGACGATGAAGAATAAACAAGGATCAATGATCATTGAAGAATAAACAAGGATCAATGGTCAATAAAGAATGAACGATGAAGAATGAACAAGGATCAATGATCAATGACGAATGAACGATGAAGAATGAACAAGAATCAATGATCAATGAAGAATGAACGATGAACAATGAACAAGGATCAATTGTCCATGACAAATGAAGGATGAAGAATGAACAAGGATCAATGATCAATGAAGAATGAACAATGAAGAATGAACAAGGATCAACGATCATTGAAGAATGAACGATGAAGAATGAACAAGGATCAATGATAATTGAAGAATGAACAAGGATCAATGATCAATGACGAATGAACGATGAATAATGAACAAGGATCAATAATCAATGAAGAATGAACGATTAAGAATGAACAAGGATCAATGATCAATGAAGAATGAACGATGAAGAACTAATAAGGATTAATGATCAATGAAGAATGAACGATGAAGAATGAACAAGGATCAATGATAAATGAAGAATGAACGATGAAGAATGAACAAGGATCAATGATCAATGACGAATGAACGATGAAGAATGAACAAGGATCAATGATCAATGAAGAATGAACAAGGATCAATGATCAATGAAGAATGAATGATGAAGATTGAACAAGGATCAATGATTATTTAAGAATGAACAATGAAGAATGAACAAGGATCAATGATCAATGACGAATGAACGATGAAGAATGAACAAGGGACAATGATCAATGAAGAATGAACGATGAAGAATGAACAAGGATGAATGATCAATGAAGAATGAACGATGAATAATGAACAAGGATCAATGATCAATGAAGAATGAACGATGAAGAATGAACAAGGATCAATGATCAATGACGTATGAACGATGAAGAATGAACAAGGAGCAATGATCAATGAAGAAAGAAAGATGAAGAATGAACAAGGATCAATAATCAATGATGAATGAACAATGAAGAACGAACAAGGATCAATGATCAATGAAGAATGAACAAGGATCAATGGTCAATGACGAATGAACGATGAAGAATGAACAAGGATCAATGATCAATGAAGAATATATGATGAAGAATGAATAAGGATCAATGATCAATGACGAATGAACGATGAAGAATGAACAAGGATCAATGATCAATGAAGAATGAACGATGAAGAATGAACAAGGATCAATGATCATTGAAGAATAAACAAGGATCAATGGTCAATAAAGAATGAACGATGAAGAATGAACAAGGATCAATGATCAATGACGAATGAACGATGAAGAATGAACAAGAATCAATGATCAATGAAGAATGAACGATGAACAATGAACAAGGATCAATTGTCCATGACAAATGAAGGATGAAGAATGAACAAGGATCAATGATCAATGAAGAATGAACAATGAAGAATGAACAAGGATCAACGATCATTGAAGAATGAACGATGAAGAATGAACAAGGATCAATGATAATTGAAGAATGAACAAGGATCAATGATCAATGACGAATGAACGATGAATAATGAACAAGGATCAATAATCAATGAAGAATGAACGATTAAGAATGAACAAGGATCAATGATCAATGAAGAATGAACGATGAAGAACTAATAAGGATTAATGATCAATGAATAATGAACGATGAAGAATGAACAAGGATCAATGATAAATGAAGAATGAACGATGAAGAATGAACAAGGATCAATGATCAATGACGAATGAACGATGAAGAATGAACAAGGATCAATGATCAATGAAGAATGAACAAGGATCAATGATCAATGAAGAATGAATGATGAAGATTGAACAAGGATCAATGATTATTTAAGAATGAACAATGAAGAATGAACAAGGATCAATGATCAATGACGAATGAACGATGAAGAATGAACAAGGGACAATGATCAATGAAGAATGAACGATGAAGAATGAACAAGGATGAATGATCAATGAAGAATGAACGATGAATAATGAACAAGGATCAATGATCAATGAAGAATGAACGATGAAGAATGAACAAGGATCAATGATCAATGACGTATGAACGATGAAGAATGAACAAGGAGCAATGATCAATGAAGAAAGAAAGATGAAGAATGAACAAGGATCAATAATCAATGATGAATGAACAATGAAGAACGAACAAGGATCAATGATCAATGAAGAATGAACAAGGATCAATGGTCAATGACGAATGAACGATGAAGAATGAACAAGGATCAATGATCAATGAAGAATGTATGATGAAGAATGAATAAGGATCAATGATCAATGACGAATGAACGATGATGAATGAACAAGGATCAATGATCAATGAAGAATGAACGATGAAGAATGAACAAGGATCAATGATCATTGAAGAATGAACAAGGATCAATGGTCAATAAAGAATGAACGATGAAGAATGAAGAAGGATCAATGATCAATGAAGAATGAACAATGAAGAATGAAGAATGAAATAGGATCAATGATCAATGACGAATGAACGATGAACAATAAAAAAGAATCAATGATCAATGAAGAAAGAACAATGCAGAATGAACAAGGATCAATGGTCCATGACAAATGCACGATGAAGAATGAACAAGGATCAATGATCAATGAAGAATGAACGATGAAGAATGAACAAGGATCAATGATCAATGAAGAATGAACGATGAAGAATGAATAAGGATCAATGATCAATGAAGAATGAACGATGAAGAATGAATAAGGATCAATGATCAATGAAGAATGAACGATGAAGAATGAACAAGGATCAATGAGCAATGAAGAATGAACGATGAAGAATGAACAAGGATCAATGATCAATGACGAATGAACGATGAAGAATGAACAAGAATCAATGATCAATGAAGAATGAACGATGAAGAATGAACAAGGATCAATGATCAATGAAGAATGAACGATGAAGAATGAATAAGGATCAATGACCAATGAAGAATGAACGATGAAGAATGAACAAGGATCAATGATCAATGAAGAATGAAAGATGAATAATGAACAAGGATCAATGATCAATGAAGAATGAACGATAAATAATGAACAAGGATCAATGATCAATGACGTATGAACGATGAAGAATGAACAAGGAGCAATGATCAATGAAGAAAGAAAGATGAAGAATGAACAAGGATCAATGATCAATGATAAATGAACAATGAAGAACGAACAAGGATCAATGATCAATGAAGAATGAACAAGGATCAATGGTCAATGACGAATGAACGATGAAGAATGAACAAGGATCAATGATCAATGAAGAATGAACGATGAAGAATGAACAAGGATCAATGATCAATGAAGAATGAACGATGAAGAATGAACAAGGATCAATGATCAATGAAGAATGAACGATGAAGAATGAATAAGGATCAATGATCAATGAAGAATGAACGATGAAGAATGAACAAGGATCAATGAGCAATGAAGAATGAACGATGAAGAATGAACAAGGATCAATGATCAATGACGAATGAGCGATGAAGAATGAACAAGAATCAATGATCAATGAAGAATGAACGATGAAGAATGAACAAGGATCAATTGTCCATGACAAATGAACGAAGAAGAATGCAAAAGGATCAATGATCAATGAAGAATGAACGATGAAGAATGAATAAGGATCAATGATCAATGAAGAATGAACGATGAAGAATGAACAAGGATCAATGATCAATGAAGAATGAACGATGAATAATGAACAAGGATCAATGATCAATGAAGAATGAACGATAAAGAATGAACAAGGATCAATGATCAATGACGTATGAACGATGAAGAATGAACAAGGAGCAATGATCAATGAAGAAGGAAAGATGAAGAATGAACACGGATCAATGATCAATGATAAATGAACAATGAAGAACGAACAAGGATCAATGATCAATGAATAATGAACAAGGATCAATGGTCAATGACGAATGAACGATGAAGAATGAACAAGGATCATTGATCAATGAAGAATGAACGATGAAGAATGAACAAGGATCAATGATCAATGAAGAATGAACGATGAAGAATGAATACGGAGCAATGATCAATGACGAATGAACGATGAAGAATGAACAAGGATCAATGATCAATGACGAATGAACGATGAAGAATGAACAAGGATCAATGATCAATGAAGAATGAACAAGCATCAATGATCAATGAAGAATGAAAGATGAAGAATGAACAAGGATCAATGATCAATGAAGAATGAACAATGAAGAATGAACAAGGATCAATTATCAATGAAGAATGAACGATGAAGAATAAACAAGTATCAATGATCATTGAAGAATGAACAAGGATCAATGGTCAATAAAGAATGAACGATGAAGAATGAAGAAGGATCAATGATCAATGAAGAATGAACAGTGAAGAATGAAGAATGAACAAGGATCAATGATCAATGACGAATGAACGATGAAGAATGAACAAGAATCAATGATCAATGAAGAATGAACGATGAACAATGAACAAGGATCAATTGTCCATGACAAATGAACGATGAAGAATGAACAAGGATCAATGATCAATGAAGAATGAACGATGAAGAACTAATAAGGATTAATGATCAATGAATAATGAACGATGAAGAATGAACAAGGATCAATGATAAATGAAGAATGAACGATGAAGAATGAACAAGGATCAATGATCAATGACGAATGAACGATGAAGAATGAACAAGGATCAATGATCAATGAAGAATGAACAAGGATCAATGATCAATGAAGAATGAATGATGAAGATTGAACAAGGATCAATGATTATTTAAGAATGAACAATGAAGAATGAACAAGGATCAATGATCAATGACGAATGAACGATGAAGAATGAACAAGGGACAATGATCAATGAAGAATGAACGATGAAGAATGAACAAGGATGAATGATCAATGAAGAATGAACAATGAATAATGAACAAGGATCAATGATCAATGAAGAATGAACGATGAAGATTGAACAAGGATCAATGATCAATGACGTATGAACGATGAAGAATGAACAAGGAGCAATGATCAATGAAGAAAGAAAGATGAAGAATGAACAAGGATCAATAATCAATGATGAATGAACAATGTAGAACGAACAAGGATCAATGATTAATGAAGAATGAACAAGGATCAATGGTCAATGACGAATGAACGATGAAGAATGAACAAGGATCAATGATCAATGAAGAATGAACGATGAAGAATGAACAAGGATCAATTGTCCATGACAAATGAACGATGAAGAATGAAAAAGGATCAATGATCAATGAAGAATGAACGATGAAGAATGAATAAGGATCAATGATCAATGAAGAACGAACGATGAAGAATGAACAAGGATCAATGATCAATGAAGAATGAAAGTTGAATAATGAACAAGGATCAATGATCAATGAAGAATGAACGATAAAGAATGAACAAGGATCAATGATCAATGACGTATGAACGATGAAAAATGAACAAGGAGCAATGATCAATGAAGAAAGAAAGATGAAGAATGAACAAGGATCAATGATCAATGATAAATGAACAATGAAGAACGAACAAGGATCAATGATCAATGAAGAATGAACGATGAAGAATGAACAAGGATCAATGATCAATGAAGAATGAACAAGGATCAATGATCAATGACGAATGAACGATGAAGAATGAACAAGAATCAATGATCAATGAAGAATGAACGATGAAGAATGAACAAGGATCAATTGTCCATGACAAATGAACGATGAAGAATGAAAAAGGATCAATGATCAATGAAGAATGAACGATGAACAATGAATAAGGATCAATGATCAATGAAGAATGAACGATGAAGAATGAACAAGGATCAATGATCAATGAAGAATGAAAGGTGAATAATGAACAAGGATCAATGATCAATGAAGAATGAACGATAAAGAATGAACAAGGATCAATGATCAATGACGTATGAACGATGAAGAATGAACAAGGAGCAATGATCAATGAAGAAAGAAAGATGAAGAATGAACAAGGATCAATGATCAATGATAAATGAACAATGAAGAACGAACAAGGATCAATGATCAATGAAGAATGAACAAGTATCAATGGTCAATGACGAATGAACGATGAAGAATGAACAAGGATCAATGATCAATGAAGAATGAACAATGAAGAATGAACAAGGATCAATGATCAATGAAGAATGAACGATGAAGAATGAACAAGGATCAATGATCAATGAAGAATGAACGATGAAGAATGAATAAGGATCAATGATCAATGAAGAATGAACGATGAAGAATGAACAAGGATCAATGATCAATGAAGAATGAACGATGAAGAATGAACAAGGATCAATGATCAATGACGAATGAAAGATGAAGAATGCACAAGAATCAATGATCAATGAAGAATGAACGATGAAGAATGAACAAGGATCAATTGTCCATGACAAATGAACGATGAAGAATGAAAAAGGATCAATGATCAATGAAGAATGAACGATGAAGAATGAATAAGGATCAATGATCAATGAAGAATGAACGATGAAGAATGAACAAGGATCAATGATCAATGAAGAATGAACGATGAATAATGAACAAGGATTAATGATCAATGAAGAATGAACGATAAAGAATGAACAAGGATCAATGATCAATGACGTATGAACGATGAAGAATGAACAAGGAGCAATGATCAATGAAGAAAGAAAGATGAAGAATGAACAAGGATCAATGATCAATGATAAATGAACAATGAAGAACGAACAAGGATCAATGATCAATGAAGAATGAACAAGGATCAATGGTCAATGACGAATGAACGATGAAGAATGAACAAGGATCAATGATCAATGAAGAATGAATGATGAAGAATGAACAAGGATCAATGATCAATGAAGAATGAACGATGAAGAATGAATAAGGAGCAATGATCGATGAAGAAAGAACGATGAAGAATGAACAAGGATCAATGATCAATGAAGAATGAACGATGAAGAATGAACAAGGATCAATGATCAATGACGAATGAACGATGAAGAATGAACAAGCATCAATGATCAATGAAGAATGAACATGCATCAATGATCAATGAAGAATGAAAGATGAAGAATGAACAAGGATCAATGATCAATGAACAATGAACAATGAAGAATGAACAAGGATCAATTATCAATGAAGAATAAACGATGAAGAATGAACAAGTATCAATGATCATTGAAGAATGAACAAGGATCAATGGTCAATAAAGAATGAACGATGAAGAATGAAGAAGGATCAATGATCAATGAAGAATGAACAATGAAGAATGAAGAATGAACAAGGATCAATGATCAATGACGAATGAACGATGAAGAATGAACAAGAATCAATGATCAATGAAGAATGAACGATGAACAATGAACAAGGATCAATTGTCCATGACAAATGAACGATGAAGAATGAACAAGGATCAATGATCAATGAAGAATGAACAATGAAGAATGAACAAGGATCAACGATCATTGAAGAATGAACGATGAAGAATGAACAAGGATCAATGATAATTGAAGAATGAACAAGGATCAATGATCAATGACGAATGAACGATGAATAATGAACAAGGATCAATAATCAATGAAGAATGAACGATTAAGAATGAACAAGGATCAATGATCAATGAAGAATGAACGATGAAGAACTAATAAGGATTAATGATCAATGAAGAATGAACGATGAATAATGAACAAGGATCAATGATAAATGAAGAATGAACGATGAAGAATGAACAAGGATCAATGATCAATGACGAATGAACGATGAAGAATGAACAAGGATCAATGATCAATGAAGAATGAACAAGGATCAATGATCAATGAAGAATGAATGATGAAGATTGAACAAGGATCAATGATTATTTTAGAATGAACAATGAAGAATGAACAAGGATCAATGATCAATGACGAATGAACGATGAAGAATGAACAAGGGACAATGATCAATGAAGAATGAACGATGAAGAATGAACAAGGATGAATGATCAATGAAGAATGAACGATGAATAATGAACAAGGATCAATGATCAATGAAGAATGAACGATGAAGAATGAACAAGGATCAATGATCAATGACGTATGAACGATGAAGAATGAACAAGGAACAATGATCAATGAAGAAAGAAAGATGAAGAATGAACAAGGATCAATAATCAATGATGAATGAACAATGAAGAACGAACAAGGATCAATGATCAATGAAGAATGAACAAGGATCAATGGTCAATGACGAATGAACGATGAAGAATGAACAAGGATCAATGATCAATGAAGAATGTATGATGAAGAATGAATAAGGATCAATGATCAATGACGAATGAACGATGAAGAGTGAACAAGGATCAATGATCAATGAAGAATGAACGATGAAGAATGAACAAGGATCAATGATGATTGAAGAATGAACAAGGATCAATGGTCAATAAAGAATGAACGATGAAGAATGAACAAGGATCAATGATCAATGACGAATGAACGATGAAGAATGAACAAGAATCAATGATCAATGAAGAATGAACGATGAACAATGAACAAGGATCAATTGTCCATGACAAATGAAGGATGAAGAATGAACAAGGATCAATGATCAATGAAGAATGAACAAGGATCAACGATCATTGAAGAATGAACGATGAAGAATGAACAAGGATCAATGATAATTGAAGAATGAACAAGGATCAATGATCAATGACGAATGAACGATGAATAATGAACAAGGATCAATAATCAATGAAGAATGAACGATTAAGAATGAACAAGGATCAATGATCAATGAAGAATGAACGATGAAGAACTAATAAGGATTAATGATCAATGAATAATGAACGATGAAGAATGAACAAGGATCAATGATAAATGAAGAATGAACGATGAAGAATGAACAAGGATCAATGATCAATGACGAATGAACGATGAAGAATGAACAAGGATCAATGATCAATGAAGAATGAACAAGGATCAATGATCAATGAAGAATGAATGATGAAGATTGAACAAGGATCAATGATTATTTAAGAATGAACAATGAAGAATGAACAAGGATCAATGATCAATGACGAATGAACGATGAAGAATGAACAAGGGACAATGATCAATGAAGAATGAACGATGAAGAATGAACAAGGATGAATGATCAATGAAGAATGAACAATGAATAATGAACAAGGATCAATGATCAATGAAGAATGAACGATGAAGAATGAACAAGGATCAATGATCAATGACGTATGAACGATGAAGAATGAACAAGGAGCAATGATCAATGAAGAAAGAAAGATGAAGAATGAACAAGGATCAATAATCAATGATGAATGAACAATGAAGAACGAACAAGGATCAATGATTAATGAAGAATGAACAAGGATCAATGGTCAATGAAGAATGTATGATGAAGAATGAATAAGGATCAATGATCAATGACGAATGAACGATGAAGAATGAACAAGAATCAATGATCAATGAAGAATGAACGATGAAGAATGAACAAGGATCAATTGTCCATGACAAATGAACGATGAAGAATGAAAAAGGATCAATGATCAATGAAGAATGAACGATGAAGAATGAATAAGGATCAATGATCAATGAAGAACGAACGATGAAGAATGAACAAGGATCAATGATCAATGAAGAATGAAAGTTGAATAATGAACAAGGATCAATGATCAATGAAGAATGAACGATAAAGAATGAACAAGGATCAATGATCAATGACGTATGAACGATGAAAAATGAACAAGGAGCAATGATCAATGAAGAAAGAAAGATGAAGAATGAACAAGGATCAATGATCAATGATAAATGAACAATGAAGAACGAACAAGGATCAATGATCAATGAAGAATGAACAAGGATCAATGGTCAATGACGAATGAACGATGAAGAATGAAAAAGGATCAATGATCAATGAAGAATGAACGATGAAGAATGAACAAGGATCAATGATCAATGAAGAATGAACGATGAAGAATGAACAAGGATCAATGATCAATGAAGAATGAACGATGAAGAATGAATAAGGATCAATGATCAATGAAGAATGAACGATGAAGAATGAACAAGGATCAATGATCAATGAAGAATGAACGATGAAGAATGAACAAGGATCAATGATCAATGACGAATGAACGATGAAGAATGCACAAGAATCAATGATCAATGAAGAATGAACGATGAAGAATGAACAAGGATCAATTGTCCATGACAAATGAACGATGAAGAATGAAAAAGGATCAATGATCAATGAAGAATGAACGATGAAGAATGAATAAGGATCAATGATCAATGAAGAATGAACGATGAAGAATGAACAAGGATCAATGATCAATGAAGAATGAACGATGAATAATGAACAAGGATTAATGATCAATGAAGAATGAACGATAAAGAATGAACAAGGATCAATGATCAATGACGTATGAACGATGAAGAATGAACAAGGAGCAATGATCAATGAAGAAAGAAAGATGAAGAATGAACAAGGATCAATGATCAATGATAAATGAACAATGAAGAACGAACAAGGATCAATGATCAATGAAGAATGAACAAGGATCAATGGTCAATGACGAATGAACGATGAAGAATGAACAAGGATCAATGATCAATGAAGAATGAACGATGAAGAATGAACAAGGATCAATGATCAATGAAGAATGAACGATGAAGAATGAATAAGGAGCAATGATCGATGAAGAATGAACGATGAAGAATGAACAAGGATCAATGATCAATGAAGAATGAACGATGAAGAATGAACAAGGATCAATGATCAATGAAGAATGAACAAGCATCAATGATCAATGAAGAATGAAAGATGAAGAATGAACAAGGATCAATGATCAATGAAGAATGAACAATGAAGAATGAACAAGGATCAATTATCAATGAAGAATAAACGATGAAGAATGAACAAGTATCAATGATCATTGAAGAATGAACAAGGATCAATGGTCAATAAAGAATGAACGATGAAGAATGAAAAAGGATCAATGATCAATGAAGAATGAACAATGAAGAATGAAGAATGAACAAGGATCAATGATCAATGACGAATGAACGATGAAGAATGAACAAGAATCAATGATCAATGAAGAATGAACGATGAACAATGAACAAGGATCAATTGTCCATGACAAATGAACGATGAAGAATGAACAAGGATCAATGATCAATGAAGAATGAACAATGAAGAATGAACAAGGATCAACGATCATTGAAGAATGAACGATGAAGAATGAACAAGGATCAATGATAATTGAAGAATGAACAAGGATCAATGATCAATGACGAATGAACGATGAATAATGAACAAGGATCAATAATACATGAAGAATGAACGATTAAGAATGAACAAGGATCAATGATCAATGAAGAATGAACGATGAAGAACTAATAAGGATTAATGATCAATGAAGAATGAACGATGAATAATGAACAAGGATCAATGATAAATGAAGAATGAACGATGAAGAATGAACAAGGATCAATGATCAATGACGAATGAACGATGAAGAATGAACAAGGATCAATGATCAATGAAGAATGAACAAGGATCAATGATCAATGAAGAATGAATGATGAAGATTGAACAAGGATCAATGATTATTTAAGAATGAACAATGAAGAATGAACAAGGATCAATGATCAATGACGAATGAACGATGAAGAATGAACAAGGGACAATGATCAATGAAGAATGAACGATGAAGAATGAACAAGGATGAATGATCAATGAAGAATGAACGATGAATAATGAACAAGGATCAATGATCAATGAAGAATGAACGATGAAGAATGAACACGGATCAATGATCAATGACGTATGAACGATGAAGAATGAACAAGGAACAATGATCAATGAAGAAAGAAAGATGAAGAATGAACAAGGATCAATAATCAATGATGAATGAACAAGGAAGAACGAACAAGGATCAATGATCAATGAAGAATGAACAAGGATCAATGGTCAATGACGAATGAACGATGAAGAATGAACAAGGATCAATGATCAATGAAGAATGTATGATGAAGAATGAATAAGGATCAATGATCAATGACGAATGAACGATGAAGAATGAACAAGGATCAATGATCAATGAAGAATGAACGATGAAGAATGAACAAGGATCAATGATCATTGAAGAATGAACAAGGATCAATGGTCAATAAAGAATGAACGATGAAGAATGAACAAGGATCAATGATCAATGACGAATGAACGATGAAGAATGAACAAGAATCAATGATCAATGAAGAATGAACGATGAACAATGAACAAGGATCAATTGTCCATGACAAATGAACGATGAAGAATGAACAAGGATGAATGATCAATGAAGAGTGAACAATGAAGAATGAACAAGGATCAACGATCATTGAAGAATGAACAATGAAGAATGAACAAGGATCAATGATAATTGAAGAATGAACAAGTATCAATGATCAATGACGAATGAATGATGAATAATGAACAAGGATCAATAATCAATGAAGAATGAACGATTAAGAATGAACAAGGATCAATGATCAATGAAGAATGAACGATGAAGAACTAATAAGGATTAATGATCAATGAAGAATGAACGATGAAGAATCAACAAGGATCAATGATAAATGAAGAATGAACGATGAAGAATGAACAAGGATCAATGATCAATGACGAATGAATGATGAATAATGAACAAGGATCAATAATCAATGAAGAATGAACGATTAAGAATGAACAAGGATCAATGATCAATGAAGAATGAACGATGAAGAACTAATAAGGATTAATGATCAATGAAGAATGAACGATGAAGAATGAACAAGGATCAATGATAAATGAAGAATGAACGATGAAGAATGAACAAGGATCAATGATCAATGACGAATGAACGATGAAGAATGAACAAGGATCAATGATCAATGAAGAATGAACAAGGATCAATGATCAATGAAGAATGAATGATGAAGATTGAACAAGGATCAATGATTATTTAAGAATGAACAATGAAGAATGAACAAGGATCAATGATCAATGACGAATGAACGATGAAGAATGAACAAGGGACAATGATCAATGAAGAATGAACGATGAAGAATGAACAAGGATGAATGATCAATGAAGAATGAACGATGAATAATGAACAAGGATCAATGATCAATGAAGAATGAACGATGAAGAATGAACAAGGATCAATGATCAATGACGTATGAACGATGAAGAATGAACAAGGAACAATGATCAATGAAGAAAGAAAGATGAAGAATGAACAAGGATCAATAATCAATGATGAATGAACAATGAAGAACGAACAAGGATCAATGATCAATGAAGAATGAACAAGGATCAATGGTCAATGACGAATGAACGATGAAGAATGAACAAGGATCAATGATCAATGAAGAATATATGATGAAGAATGAATAAGGATCAATGATCAATGACGAATGAACGATGAAGAATGAACAAGGATCAATGATCAATGAAGAATGGACGATGAAGAATAAACAAGGATCAATGATCATTGAAGAATAAACAAGGATCAATGGTCAATAAAGAATGAACGATGAAGAATGAACAAGGATCAATGATCAATGACGAATGAACGATGAAGAATGAACAAGAATCAATGATCAATGAAGAATGAACGATGAACAATGAACAAGGATCAATTGTCCATGACAAATGAAGGATGAAGAATGAACAAGGATCAATGATCAATGAAGAATGAACAATGAAGAATGAACAAGGATCAACGATCATTGAAGAATGAACGATGAAGAATGAACAAGGATCAATGATAATTGAAGAATGAACAAGGATCAATGATCAATGACGAATGAACGATGAATAATGAACAAGGATCAATAATCAATGAAGAATGAACGATTAAGAATGAACAAGGATCAATGATCAATGAAGAATGAACGATGAAGAACTAATAAGGATTAATGATCAATGAAGAATGAACGATGAAGAATGAACAAGGATCAATGATAAATGAAGAATGAACGATGAAGAATGAACAAGGATCAATGATCAATGACGAATGAACGATGAAGAATGAACAAGGATCAATGATCAATGAAGAATGAACAAGGATCAATGATCAATGAAGAATGAATGATGAAGATTGAACAAGGATCAATGATTATTTAAGAATGAACAATGAAGAATGAACAAGGATCAATGATCAATGACGAATGAACGATGAAGAATGAACAAGGGACAATGATCAATGAAGAATGAACGATGAAGAATGAACAAGGATGAATGATCAATGAAGAATGAACGATGAATAATGAACAAGGATCAATGATCAATGAAGAATGAACGATGAAGAATGAACAAGGATCAATGATCAATGACGTATGAACGATGAAGAATGAACAAGGAGCAATGATCAATGAAGAAAGAAAGATGAAGAATGAACAAGGATCAATAATCAATGATGAATGAACAATGAAGAACGAACAAGGATCAATGATCAATGAAGAATGAACAAGGATCAATGGTCAATGACGAATGAACGATGAAGAATGAACAAGGATCAATGATCAATGAAGAATATATGATGAAGAATGAATAAGGATCAATGATCAATGACGAATGAACGATGAAGAATGAACAAGGATCAATGATCAATGAAGAATGAACGATGAAGAATGAACAAGGATCAATGATCATTGAAGAATAAACAAGGATCAATGGTCAATAAAGAATGAACGATGAAGAATGAACAAGGATCAATGATCAATGACGAATGAACGATGAAGAATGAACAAGAATCAATGATCAATGAAGAATGAACGATGAACAATGAACAAGGATCAATTGTCCATGACAAATGAAGGATGAAGAATGAACAAGGATCAATGATCAATGAAGAATGAACAATGAAGAATGAACAAGGATCAACGATCATTGAAGAATGAACGATGAAGAATGAACAAGGATCAATGATAATTGAAGAATGAACAAGGATCAATGATCAATGACGAATGAACGATGAATAATGAACAAGGATCAATAATCAATGAAGAATGAACGATTAAGAATGAACAAGGATCAATGATCAATGAAGAATGAACGATGAAGAACTAATAAGGATTAATGATCAATGAATAATGAACGATGAAGAATGAACAAGGATCAATGATAAATGAAGAATGAACGATGAAGAATGAACAAGGATCAATGATCAATGACGAATGAACGATGAAGAATGAACAAGGATCAATGATCAATGAAGAATGAACAAGGATCAATGATCAATGAAGAATGAATGATGAAGATTGAACAAGGATCAATGATTATTTAAGAATGAACAATGAAGAATGAACAAGGATCAATGATCAATGACGAATGAACGATGAAGAATGAACAAGGGACAATGATCAATGAAGAATGAACGATGAAGAATGAACATGGATGAATGATCAATGAAGAATGAACGATGAATAATGAACAAGGATCAATGATCAATGAAGAATGAACGATGAAGAATGAACAAGGATCAATGATCAATGACGTATGAACGATGAAGAATGAACAAGGAGCAATGATCAATGAAGAAAGAAAGATGAAGAATGAACAAGGATCAATAATCAATGATGAATGAACAATGAAGAACGAACAAGGATCAATGATCAATGAAGAATGAACAAGGATCAATGGTCAATGACGAATGAACGATGAAGAATGAACAAGGATCAATGATCAATGAAGAATGTATGATGAAGAATGAATAAGGATCAATGATCAATGACGAATGAACGATGATGAATGAACAAGGATCAATGATCAATGAAGAATGAACGATGAAGAATGAACAAGGATCAATGATCATTGAAGAATGAACAAGGATCAATGGTCAATAAAGAATGAACGATGAAGAATGAAGAAGGATCAATGATCAATGAAGAATGAACAATGAAGAATGAAGAATGAAATAGGATCAATGATCAATGACGAATGAACGATGAACAATAAAAAAGAATCAATGATCAATGAAGAAAGAACAATGCAGAATGAACAAGGATCAATGGTCCATGACAAATGCACGATGAAGAATGAACAAGGATCAATGATCAATGAAGAATGAACGATGAAGAATGAACAAGGATCAATGATCAATGAAGAATGAACGATGAAGAATGAATAAGGATCAATGATCAATGAAGAATGAACGATGAAGAATGAATAAGGATCAATGATCAATGAAGAATGAACGATGAAGAATGAACAAGGATCAATGAGCAATGAAGAATGAACGATGAAGAATGAACAAGGATCAATGATCAATGACGAATGAACGATGAAGAATGAACAAGAATCAATGATCAATGAAGAATGAACGATGAAGAATGAACAAGGATCAATGATCAATGAAGAATGAACAAGGATCAATGATCAATGAAGAATGAATGATGAAGATTGAACAAGGATCAATGATTATTTTAGAATGAACAATGAAGAATGAACAAGGATCAATGATCAATGACGAATGAACGATGAAGAATGAACAAGGGACAATGATCAATGAAGAATGAACGATGAAGAATGAACAAGGATGAATGATCAATGAAGAATGAACGATGAATAATGAACAAGGATCAATGATCAATGAAGAATGAACGATGAAGAATGAACAAGGATCAATGATCAATGACGTATGAACGATGAAGAATGAACAAGGAACAATGATCAATGAAGAAAGAAAGATGAAGAATGAACAAGGATCAATAATCAATGATGAATGAACAATGAAGAACGAACAAGGATCAATGATCAATGAAGAATGAACAAGGATCAATGGTCAATGACGAATGAACGATGAAGAATGAACAAGGATCAATGATCAATGAAGAATGTATGATGAAGAATGAATAAGGATCAATGATCAATGACGAATGAACGATGAAGAGTGAACAAGGATCAATGATCAATGAAGAATGAACGATGAAGAATGAACAAGGATCAATGATCATTGAAGAATGAACAAGGATCAATGGTCAATAAAGAATGAACGATGAAGAATGAACAAGGATCAATGATCAATGACGAATGAACGATGAAGAATGAACAAGAATCAATGATCAATGAAGAATGAACGATGAACAATGAACAAGGATCAATTGTCCATGACAAATGAAGGATGAAGAATGAACAAGGATCAATGATCAATGAAGAATGAACAAGGATCAACGATCATTGAAGAATGAACGATGAAGAATGAACAAGGATCAATGATAATTGAAGAATGAACAAGGATCAATGATCAATGACGAATGAACGATGAATAATGAACAAGGATCAATAATCAATGAAGAATGAACGATTAAGAATGAACAAGGATCAATGATCAATGAAGAATGAACGATGAAGAACTAATAAGGATTAATGATCAATGAATAATGAACGATGAAGAATGAACAAGGATCAATGATAAATGAAGAATGAACGATGAAGAATGAACAAGGATCAATGATCAATGACGAATGAACGATGAAGAATGAACAAGGATCAATGATCAATGAAGAATGAACAAGGATCAATGATCAATGAAGAATGAATGATGAAGATTGAACAAGGATCAATGATTATTTAAGAATGAACAATGAAGAATGAACAAGGATCAATGATCAATGACGAATGAACGATGAAGAATGAACAAGGGACAATGATCAATGAAGAATGAACGATGAAGAATGAACAAGGATGAATGATCAATGAAGAATGAACAATGAATAATGAACAAGGATCAATGATCAATGAAGAATGAACGATGAAGAATGAACAAGGATCAATGATCAATGACGTATGAACGATGAAGAATGAACAAGGAGCAATGATCAATGAAGAAAGAAAGATGAAGAATGAACAAGGATCAATAATCAATGATGAATGAACAATGAAGAACGAACAAGGATCAATGATTAATGAAGAATGAACAAGGATCAATGGTCAATGACGAATGAACGATGAAGAATGAACAAGGATCAATGATCAATGAAGAATGTATGATGAAGAATGAATAAGGATCAATGATCAATGACGAATGAACGATGAAGAATGAACAAGAATCAATGATCAATGAAGAATGAACGATGAAGAATGAACAAGGATCAATTGTCCATGACAAATGAACGATGAAGAATGAAAAAGGATCAATGATCAATGAAGAATGAACGATGAAGAATGAATAAGGATCAATGATCAATGAAGAACGAACGATGAAGAATGAACAAGGATCAATGATCAATGAAGAATGAAAGTTGAATAATGAACAAGGATCAATGATCAATGAAGAATGAACGATAAAGAATGAACAAGGATCAATGATCAATGACGTATGAACGATGAAAAATGAACAAGGAGCAATGATCAATGAAGAAAGAAAGATGAAGAATGAACAAGGATCAATGATCAATGATAAATGAACAATGAAGAACGAACAAGGATCAATGATCAATGAAGAATGAACAAGGATCAATGGTCAATGACGAATGAACGATGAAGAATGAAAAAGGATCAATGATCAATGAAGAATGAACGATGAAGAATGAACAAGGATCAATGATCAATGAAGAATGAACGATGAAGAATGAACAAGGATCAATGATCAATGAAGAATGAACGATGAAGAATGAATAAGGATCAATGATCAATGAAGAATGAACGATGAAGAATGAACAAGGATCAATGATCAATGAAGAATGAACGATGAAGAATGAACAAGGATCAATGATCAATGACGAATGAACGATGAAGAATGCACAAGAATCAATGATCAATGAAGAATGAACGATGAAGAATGAACAAGGATCAATTGTCCATGACAAATGAACGATGAAGAATGAAAAAGGATCAATGATCAATGAAGAATGAACGATGAAGAATGAATAAGGATCAATGATCAATGAAGAATGAACGATGAAGAATGAACAAGGATCAATGATCAATGAAGAATGAACGATGAATAATGAACAAGGATTAATGATCAATGAAGAATGAACGATAAAGAATGAACAAGGATCAATGATCAATGACGTATGAACGATGAAGAATGAACAAGGAGCAATGATCAATGAAGAAAGAAAGATGAAGAATGAACAAGGATCAATGATCAATGATAAATGAACAATGAAGAACGAACAAGGATCAATGATCAATGAAGAATGAACAAGGATCAATGGTCAATGACGAATGAACGATGAAGAATGAACAAGGATCAATGATCAATGAAGAATGAACGATGAAGAATGAACAAGGATCAATGATCAATGAAGAATGAACGATGAAGAATGAATAAGGAGCAATGATCGATGAAGAATGAACGATGAAGAATGAACAAGGATCAATGATCAATGAAGAATGAACGATGAAGAATGAACAAGGATCAATGATCAATGAAGAATGAACAAGCATCAATGATCAATGAAGAATGAAAGATGAAGAATGAACAAGGATCAATGATCAATGAAGAATGAACAATGAAGAATGAACAAGGATCAATTATCAATGAAGAATAAACGATGAAGAATGAACAAGTATCAATGATCATTGAAGAATGAACAAGGATCAATGGTCAATAAAGAATGAACGATGAAGAATGAAAAAGGATCAATGATCAATGAAGAATGAACAATGAAGAATGAAGAATGAACAAGGATCAATGATCAATGACGAATGAACGATGAAGAATGAACAAGAATCAATGATCAATGAAGAATGAACGATGAACAATGAACAAGGATCAATTGTCCATGACAAATGAACGATGAAGAATGAACAAGGATCAATGATCAATGAAGAATGAACAATGAAGAATGAACAAGGATCAACGATCATTGAAGAATGAACGATGAAGAATGAACAAGGATCAATGATAATTGAAGAATGAACAAGGATCAATGATCAATGACGAATGAACGATGAATAATGAACAAGGATCAATAATACATGAAGAATGAACGATTAAGAATGAACAAGGATCAATGATCAATGAAGAATGAACGATGAAGAACTAATAAGGATTAATGATCAATGAAGAATGAACGATGAATAATGAACAAGGATCAATGATAAATGAAGAATGAACGATGAAGAATGAACAAGGATCAATGATCAATGACGAATGAACGATGAAGAATGAACAAGGATCAATGATCAATGAAGAATGAACAAGGATCAATGATCAATGAAGAATGAATGATGAAGATTGAACAAGGATCAATGATTATTTAAGAATGAACAATGAAGAATGAACAAGGATCAATGATCAATGACGAATGAACGATGAAGAATGAACAAGGGACAATGATCAATGAAGAATGAACGATGAAGAATGAACAAGGATGAATGATCAATGAAGAATGAACGATGAATAATGAACAAGGATCAATGATCAATGAAGAATGAACGATGAAGAATGAACACGGATCAATGATCAATGACGTATGAACGATGAAGAATGAACAAGGAACAATGATCAATGAAGAAAGAAAGATGAAGAATGAACAAGGATCAATAATCAATGATGAATGAACAAGGAAGAACGAACAAGGATCAATGATCAATGAAGAATGAACAAGGATCAATGGTCAATGACGAATGAACGATGAAGAATGAACAAGGATCAATGATCAATGAAGAATGTATGATGAAGAATGAATAAGGATCAATGATCAATGACGAATGAACGATGAAGAATGAACAAGGATCAATGATCAATGAAGAATGAACGATGAAGAATGAACAAGGATCAATGATCATTGAAGAATGAACAAGGATCAATGGTCAATAAAGAATGAACGATGAAGAATGAACAAGGATCAATGATCAATGACGAATGAACGATGAAGAATGAACAAGAATCAATGATCAATGAAGAATGAACGATGAACAATGAACAAGGATCAATTGTCCATGACAAATGAACGATGAAGAATGAACAAGGATGAATGATCAATGAAGAGTGAACAATGAAGAATGAACAAGGATCAACGATCATTGAAGAATGAACAATGAAGAATGAACAAGGATCAATGATAATTGAAGAATGAACAAGTATCAATGATCAATGACGAATGAATGATGAATAATGAACAAGGATCAATAATCAATGAAGAATGAACGATTAAGAATGAACAAGGATCAATGATCAATGAAGAATGAACGATGAAGAACTAATAAGGATTAATGATCAATGAAGAATGAACGATGAAGAATCAACAAGGATCAATGATAAATGAAGAATGAACGATGAAGAATGAACAAGGATCAATGATCAATGACGAATGAATGATGAATAATGAACAAGGATCAATAATCAATGAAGAATGAACGATTAAGAATGAACAAGGATCAATGATCAATGAAGAATGAACGATGAAGAACTAATAAGGATTAATGATCAATGAAGAATGAACGATGAAGAATGAACAAGGATCAATGATAAATGAAGAATGAACGATGAAGAATGAACAAGGATCAATGATCAATGACGAATGAACGATGAAGAATGAACAAGGATCAATGATCAATGAAGAATGAACAAGGATCAATGATCAATGAAGAATGAATGATGAAGATTGAACAAGGATCAATGATTATTTAAGAATGAACAATGAAGAATGAACAAGGATCAATGATCAATGACGAATGAACGATGAAGAATGAACAAGGGACAATGATCAATGAAGAATGAACGATGAAGAATGAACAAGGATGAATGATCAATGAAGAATGAACGATGAATAATGAACAAGGATCAATGATCAATGAAGAATGAACGATGAAGAATGAACAAGGATCAATGATCAATGACGTATGAACGATGAAGAATGAACAAGGAACAATGATCAATGAAGAAAGAAAGATGAAGAATGAACAAGGATCAATAATCAATGATGAATGAACAATGAAGAACGAACAAGGATCAATGATCAATGAAGAATGAACAAGGATCAATGGTCAATGACGAATGAACGATGAAGAATGAACAAGGATCAATGATCAATGAAGAATATATGATGAAGAATGAATAAGGATCAATGATCAATGACGAATGAACGATGAAGAATGAACAAGGATCAATGATCAATGAAGAATGGACGATGAAGAATAAACAAGGATCAATGATCATTGAAGAATAAACAAGGATCAATGGTCAATAAAGAATGAACGATGAAGAATGAACAAGGATCAATGATCAATGACGAATGAACGATGAAGAATGAACAAGAATCAATGATCAATGAAGAATGAACGATGAACAATGAACAAGGATCAATTGTCCATGACAAATGAAGGATGAAGAATGAACAAGGATCAATGATCAATGAAGAATGAACAATGAAGAATGAACAAGGATCAACGATCATTGAAGAATGAACGATGAAGAATGAACAAGGATCAATGATAATTGAAGAATGAACAAGGATCAATGATCAATGACGAATGAACGATGAATAATGAACAAGGATCAATAATCAATGAAGAATGAACGATTAAGAATGAACAAGGATCAATGATCAATGAAGAATGAACGATGAAGAACTAATAAGGATTAATGATCAATGAAGAATGAACGATGAAGAATGAACAAGGATCAATGATAAATGAAGAATGAACGATGAAGAATGAACAAGGATCAATGATCAATGACGAATGAACGATGAAGAATGAACAAGGATCAATGATCAATGAAGAATGAACAAGGATCAATGATCAATGAAGAATGAATGATGAAGATTGAACAAGGATCAATGATTATTTAAGAATGAACAATGAAGAATGAACAAGGATCAATGATCAATGACGAATGAACGATGAAGAATGAACAAGGGACAATGATCAATGAAGAATGAACGATGAAGAATGAACAAGGATGAATGATCAATGAAGAATGAACGATGAATAATGAACAAGGATCAATGATCAATGAAGAATGAACGATGAAGAATGAACAAGGATCAATGATCAATGACGTATGAACGATGAAGAATGAACAAGGAGCAATGATCAATGAAGAAAGAAAGATGAAGAATGAACAAGGATCAATAATCAATGATGAATGAACAATGAAGAACGAACAAGGATCAATGATCAATGAAGAATGAACAAGGATCAATGGTCAATGACGAATGAACGATGAAGAATGAACAAGGATCAATGATCAATGAAGAATATATGATGAAGAATGAATAAGGATCAATGATCAATGACGAATGAACGATGAAGAATGAACAAGGATCAATGATCAATGAAGAATGAACGATGAAGAATGAACAAGGATCAATGATCATTGAAGAATAAACAAGGATCAATGGTCAATAAAGAATGAACGATGAAGAATGAACAAGGATCAATGATCAATGACGAATGAACGATGAAGAATGAACAAGAATCAATGATCAATGAAGAATGAACGATGAACAATGAACAAGGATCAATTGTCCATGACAAATGAAGGATGAAGAATGAACAAGGATCAATGATCAATGAAGAATGAACAATGAAGAATGAACAAGGATCAACGATCATTGAAGAATGAACGATGAAGAATGAACAAGGATCAATGATAATTGAAGAATGAACAAGGATCAATGATCAATGACGAATGAACGATGAATAATGAACAAGGATCAATAATCAATGAAGAATGAACGATTAAGAATGAACAAGGATCAATGATCAATGAAGAATGAACGATGAAGAACTAATAAGGATTAATGATCAATGAATAATGAACGATGAAGAATGAACAAGGATCAATGATAAATGAAGAATGAACGATGAAGAATGAACAAGGATCAATGATCAATGACGAATGAACGATGAAGAATGAACAAGGATCAATGATCAATGAAGAATGAACAAGGATCAATGATCAATGAAGAATGAATGATGAAGATTGAACAAGGATCAATGATTATTTAAGAATGAACAATGAAGAATGAACAAGGATCAATGATCAATGACGAATGAACGATGAAGAATGAACAAGGGACAATGATCAATGAAGAATGAACGATGAAGAATGAACAAGGATGAATGATCAATGAAGAATGAACGATGAATAATGAACAAGGATCAATGATCAATGAAGAATGAACGATGAAGAATGAACAAGGATCAATGATCAATGACGTATGAACGATGAAGAATGAACAAGGAGCAATGATCAATGAAGAAAGAAAGATGAAGAATGAACAAGGATCAATAATCAATGATGAATGAACAATGAAGAACGAACAAGGATCAATGATCAATGAAGAATGAACAAGGATCAATGGTCAATGACGAATGAACGATGAAGAATGAACAAGGATCAATGATCAATGAAGAATGTATGATGAAGAATGAATAAGGATCAATGATCAATGACGAATGAACGATGATGAATGAACAAGGATCAATGATCAATGAAGAATGAACGATGAAGAATGAACAAGGATCAATGATCATTGAAGAATGAACAAGGATCAATGGTCAATAAAGAATGAACGATGAAGAATGAAGAAGGATCAATGATCAATGAAGAATGAACAATGAAGAATGAAGAATGAAATAGGATCAATGATCAATGACGAATGAACGATGAACAATAAAAAAGAATCAATGATCAATGAAGAAAGAACAATGCAGAATGAACAAGGATCAATGGTCCATGACAAATGCACGATGAAGAATGAACAAGGATCAATGATCAATGAAGAATGAACGATGAAGAATGAACAAGGATCAATGATCAATGAAGAATGAACGATGAAGAATGAATAAGGATCAATGATCAATGAAGAATGAACGATGAAGAATGAATAAGGATCAATGATCAATGAAGAATGAACGATGAAGAATGAACAAGGATCAATGAGCAATGAAGAATGAACGATGAAGAATGAACAAGGATCAATGATCAATGACGAATGAACGATGAAGAATGAACAAGAATCAATGATCAATGAAGAATGAACGATGAAGAATGAACAAGGATCAATGATCAATGAAGAATGAACGATGAAGAATGAATAAGGATCAATGACCAATGAAGAATGAACGATGAAGAATGAACAAGGATCAATGATCAATGAAGAATGAAAGATGAATAATGAACAAGGATCAATGATCAATGAAGAATGAACGATAAATAATGAACAAGGATCAATGATCAATGACGTATGAACGATGAAGAATGAACAAGGAGCAATGATCAATGAAGAAAGAAAGATGAAGAATGAACAAGGATCAATGATCAATGATAAATGAACAATGAAGAACGAACAAGGATCAATGATCAATGAAGAATGAACAAGGATCAATGGTCAATGACGAATGAACGATGAAGAATGAACAAGGATCAATGATCAATGAAGAATGAACGATGAAGAATGAACAAGGATCAATGATCAATGAAGAATGAACGATGAAGAATGAACAAGGATCAATGATCAATGAAGAATGAACGATGAAGAATGAATAAGGATCAATGATCAATGAAGAATGAACGATGAAGAATGAACAAGGATCAATGAGCAATGAAGAATGAACGATGAAGAATGAACAAGGATCAATGATCAATGACGAATGAGCGATGAAGAATGAACAAGAATCAATGATCAATGAAGAATGAACGATGAAGAATGAACAAGGATCAATTGTCCATGACAAATGAACGAAGAAGAATGCAAAAGGATCAATGATCAATGAAGAATGAACGATGAAGAATGAATAAGGATCAATGATCAATGAAGAATGAACGATGAAGAATGAACAAGGATCAATGATCAATGAAGAATGAACGATGAATAATGAACAAGGATCAATGATCAATGAAGAATGAACGATAAAGAATGAACAAGGATCAATGATCAATGACGTATGAACGATGAAGAATGAACAAGGAGCAATGATCAATGAAGAAGGAAAGATGAAGAATGAACACGGATCAATGATCAATGATAAATGAACAATGAAGAACGAACAAGGATCAATGATCAATGAATAATGAACAAGGATCAATGGTCAATGACGAATGAACGATGAAGAATGAACAAGGATCATTGATCAATGAAGAATGAACGATGAAGAATGAACAAGGATCAATGATCAATGAAGAATGAACGATGAAGAATGAATACGGAGCAATGATCAATGACGAATGAACGATGAAGAATGAACAAGGATCAATGATCAATGACGAATGAACGATGAAGAATGAACAAGGATCAATGATCAATGAAGAATGAACAAGCATCAATGATCAATGAAGAATGAAAGATGAAGAATGAACAAGGATCAATGATCAATGAAGAATGAACAATGAAGAATGAACAAGGATCAATTATCAATGAAGAATGAACGATGAAGAATAAACAAGTATCAATGATCATTGAAGAATGAACAAGGATCAATGGTCAATAAAGAATGAACGATGAAGAATGAAGAAGGATCAATGATCAATGAAGAATGAACAGTGAAGAATGAAGAATGAACAAGGATCAATGATCAATGACGAATGAACGATGAAGAATGAACAAGAATCAATGATCAATGAAGAATGAACGATGAACAATGAACAAGGATCAATTGTCCATGACAAATGAACGATGAAGAATGAACAAGGATCAATGATCAATGAAGAATGAACGATGAAGAACTAATAAGGATTAATGATCAATGAATAATGAACGATGAAGAATGAACAAGGATCAATGATAAATGAAGAATGAACGATGAAGAATGAACAAGGATCAATGATCAATGACGAATGAACGATGAAGAATGAACAAGGATCAATGATCAATGAAGAATGAACAAGGATCAATGATCAATGAAGAATGAATGATGAAGATTGAACAAGGATCAATGATTATTTAAGAATGAACAATGAAGAATGAACAAGGATCAATGATCAATGACGAATGAACGATGAAGAATGAACAAGGGACAATGATCAATGAAGAATGAACGATGAAGAATGAACAAGGATGAATGATCAATGAAGAATGAACAATGAATAATGAACAAGGATCAATGATCAATGAAGAATGAACGATGAAGATTGAACAAGGATCAATGATCAATGACGTATGAACGATGAAGAATGAACAAGGAGCAATGATCAATGAAGAAAGAAAGATGAAGAATGAACAAGGATCAATAATCAATGATGAATGAACAATGTAGAACGAACAAGGATCAATGATTAATGAAGAATGAACAAGGATCAATGGTCAATGACGAATGAACGATGAAGAATGAACAAGGATCAATGATCAATGAAGAATGAACGATGAAGAATGAACAAGGATCAATTGTCCATGACAAATGAACGATGAAGAATGAAAAAGGATCAATGATCAATGAAGAATGAACGATGAAGAATGAATAAGGATCAATGATCAATGAAGAACGAACGATGAAGAATGAACAAGGATCAATGATCAATGAAGAATGAAAGTTGAATAATGAACAAGGATCAATGATCAATGAAGAATGAACGATAAAGAATGAACAAGGATCAATGATCAATGACGTATGAACGATGAAAAATGAACAAGGAGCAATGATCAATGAAGAAAGAAAGATGAAGAATGAACAAGGATCAATGATCAATGATAAATGAACAATGAAGAACGAACAAGGATCAATGATCAATGAAGAATGAACAAGGATCAATGGTCAATGACGAATGAACGATGAAGAATGAACAAGGATCAATGATCAATGAAGAATGAACGATGAAGAATGAACAAGGATCAATGATCAATGAAGAATGAACGATGAAGAATGAACAAGGATCAATGATCAATGAAGAATGAACGATGAAGAATGAATAAGGATCAATGATCAATGAAGAATGAACGATGAAGAATGAACAAGGATCAATGATCAATGAAGAATGAACGATGAAGAATGAACAAGGATCAATGATCAATGACGAATGAACGATGAAGAATGCACAAGAATCAATGATCAATGAAGAATGAACGATGAAGAATGAACAAGGATCAATTGTCCATGACAAATGAACGATGAAGAATGAAAAAGGATCAATGATCAATGAAGAATGAACGATGAAGAATGAATAAGGATCAATGATCAATGAAGAATGAACGATGAAGAATGAACAAGGATCAATGATCAATGAAGAATGAACGATGAATAATGAACAAGGATTAATGATCAATGAAGAATGAACGATAAAGAATGAACAAGGATCAATGATCAATGACGTATGAACGATGAAGAATGAACAAGGAGCAATGATCAATGAAGAAAGAAAGATGAAGAATGAACAAGGATCAATGATCAATGATAAATGAACAATGAAGAACGAACAAGGATCAATGATCAATGAAGAATGAACAAGGATCAATGGTTAATGACGAATGAACGATGAAGAATGAACAAGGATCAATGATCAATGAAGAATGAACGATGAAGAATGAACAAGGATCAATGATCAATGAAGAATGAACGATGAAGAATGAATAAGGAGCAATGATCGATGAAGAATGAACGATGAAGAATGAACAAGGATCAATGATCAATGAAGAATGAACGATGAAGAATGAACAAGGATCAATGATCAATGAAGAATGAACAAGCATCAATGATCAATGAAGAATGAAAGATGAAGAATGAACAAGGATCAATGATCAATGAAGAATGAACAATGAAGAATGAACAAGGATCAATTATCAATGAAGAATAAACGATGAAGAATGAACAAGTATCAATGATCATTGAAGAATGAACAAGGATCAATGGTCAATAAAGAATGAACGATGAAGAATGAAGAAGGATCAATGATCAATGATGAATGAACAATGAAGAATGAAGAATGAATAAGGATCAATGATCAATGACGAATGAACGATGAAGAATGAACAAGAATCAATGATCAATGAAGAATGAACGATGAACAATGAACAAGGATCAATTGTCCATGACAAATGAACGATGAAGAATGAACAAGGATCAATGATCAATGAAGAATGAACAATGAAGAATGAACAAGGATCAACGATCATTGAAGAATGAACGATGAAGAATGAACAAGGATCAATGATAATTGAAGAATGAACAAGGATCAATGATCAATGACGAATGAACGATGAATAATGAACAAGGATCAATAATACATGAAGAATGAACGATTAAGAATGAACAAGGATCAATGATCAATGAAGAATGAACGATGAAGAACTAATAAGGATTAATGATCAATGAAGAATGAACGATGAATAATGAACAAGGATCAATGATAAATGAAGAATGAACGATGAAGAATGAACAAGGATCAATGTTCAATGACGAATGAACGATGAAGAATGAACAAGGATCAATGATCAATGAAGAATGAACAAGGATCAATGATCAATGAAGAATGAATGATGAAGATTGAACAAGGATCAATGATTATTTAAGAATGAACAATGAAGAATGAACAAGGATCAATGATCAATGACGAATGAACGATGAAGAATGAACAAGGGACAATGATCAATGAAGAATGAACGATGAAGAATGAACAAGGATGAATGATCAATGAAGAATGAACGATGAATAATGAACAAGGATCAATGATCAATGAAGAATGAACGATGAAGAATGAACAAGGATCAATGATCAATGACGTATGAACGATGAAGAATGAACAAGGAACAATGATCAATGAAGAAAGAAAGATGAAGAATGAACAAGGATCAATAATCAATGATGAATGAACAAGGAAGAACGAACAAGGATCAATGATCAATGAAGAATGAACAAGGATCAATGGTCAATGACGAATGAACGATGAAGAATGAACAAGGATCAATGATCAATGAAGAATGTATGATGAAGTATGAATAAGGATCAATGATCAATGACGAATGAACGATGAAGAATGAACAAGGATCAATGATCAATGAAGAATGAACGATGAAGAATGAACAAGGATCAATGATCATTGAAGAATGAACAAGGATCAATGGTCAATAAAGAATGAACGATGAAGAATGAACAAGGATCAATGATCAATGACGAATGAACGATGAAGAATGAACAAGAATCAATGATCAATGAAGAATGAACGATGAACAATGAACAAGGATCAATTGTCCATGACAAATGAACGATGAAGAATGAACAAGGATGAATGATCAATGAAGAGTGAACAATGAAGAATGAACAAGGATCAACGATCATTGAAGAATGAACAATGAAGAATGAACAAGGATCAATGATAATTGAAGAATGAACAAGTATCAATGATCAATGACGAATGAATGATGAATAATGAACAAGGATCAATAATCAATGAAGAATGAACGATTAAGAATGAACAAGGATCAATGATCAATGAAGAATGAACGATGAAGAACTAATAAGGATTAATGATCAATGAAGAATGAACGATGAAGAATGAACAAGGATCAATGATAAATGAAGAATGAACGATGAAGAATGAACAAGGATCAATGATCAATGACGAATGAATGATGAATAATGAACAAGGATCAATAATCAATGAAGAATGAACGATTAAGAATGAATAAGGATCAATGATCAATGAAGAATGAACGATGAAGAACTAATAAGGATTAATGATCAATGAAGAATGAACGATGAAGAATGAACAAGGATCAATGATAAATGAAGAATGAACGATGAAGAATGAACAAGGATCAATGATCAATGACGAATGAACGATGAAGAATGAACAAGGATCAATGATCTATGAAGAATGAACAAGGATCAATGATCAATGAAGAATGAATGATGAAGATTGAACAAGGATCAATGATTATTTAAGAATGAACAATGAAGAATGAACAAGGATCAATGATCAATGACGAATGAACGATGAAGAATGAACAAGGGACAATGATCAATGAAGAATGAACGATGAAGAATGAACAAGGATGAATGATCAATGAAGAATGAACGATGAATAATGAACAAGGATCAATGATCAATGAAGAATGAACGATGAAGAATGAACAAGGATCAATGATCAATGACGTATGAACGATGAAGAATGAACAAGGAACAATGATCAATGAAGAAAGAAAGATGAAGAATGAACAAGGATCAATAATCAATGATGAATGAACAATGAAGAACGAACAAGGATCAATGATCAATGAAGAATGAACAAGGATCAATGGTCAATGACGAATGAACGATGAAGAATGAACAAGGATCAATGATCAATGAAGAATGTATGATGAAGAATGAATAAGGATCAATGATCAATGACGAATGAACGATGAAGAATGAACAAGGATCAATGATCAATGAAGAATGAACGATGAAGAATGAACAAGGATCAATGATCATTGAAGAATAAACAAGGATCAATGGTCAATAAAGAATGAACGATGAAGAATGAACAAGGATCAATGATCAATGACGAATGAACGATGAAGAATGAACAAGAATCAATGATCAATGAAGAATGAACGATGAACAATGAACAAGGATCAATTGTCCATGACAAATGAAGGATGAAGAATGAACAAGGATCAATGATCAATGAAGAATGAACAATGAAGAATGAACAAGGATCAACGATCATTGAAGAATGAACGATGAAGAATGAACAAGGATCAATGATAATTGAAGAATGAACAAGGATCAATGATCAATGACGAATGAACGATGAATAATGAACAAGGATCAATAATCAATGAAGAATGAACGATTAAGAATGGACAAGGATCAATGATCAATGAAGAATGAACGATGAAGAACTAATAAGGATTAATGATCAATGAATAATGAACGATGAAGAATAAACAAGGATCAATGATAAATGAAGAATGAACGATGAAGAATGAACAAGGATCAATGATCAATGACGAATGAACGATGAAGAATGAACAAGGATCAATGATCAATGAAGAATGAACAAGGATCAATGATCAATGAAGAATGAATGATGAAGATTGAACAAGGATCAATGATTATTTAAGAATGAACAATGAAGAATGAACAAGGATCAATGATCAATGACGAATGAACGATGAAGAATGAACAAGGGACAATGATCAATGAAGAATGAACGATGAAGAATGAACAAGGATGAATGATCAATGAAGAATGAACGATGAATAATGAACAAGGATCAATGATCAATGAAGAATGAACGATGAAGAATGAACAAGGATCAATGATCAATGACGTATGAACGATGAAGAATGAACAAGGAGCAATGATCAATGAAGAAAGAAAGATGAAGAATGAACAAGGATCAATAATCAATGATGAATGAACAATGAAGAACGAACAAGGATCAATGATCAATGAAGAATGAACAAGGATCAATGGTCAATGACGAATGAACGATGAAGAATGAACAAGGATCAATGATCAATGAAGAATGTATGATGAAGAATGAATAAGGATCAATGATCAATGACGAATGAACGATGAAGAATGAACAAGGATCAATGATCAATGAAGAATGAACGATGAAGAATGAACAAGGATCAATGATCATTGAAGAATGAACAAGGATCAATGGTCAATAAAGAATGAACGATGAAGAATGAAGAAGGATCAATGATCAATGAAGAATGAACAATGAAGAATGAAGAATGAAATAGGATCAATGATCAATGACGAATGAACGATGAAGAATAAAAAAGAATCAATGATCAATGAAGAAAGAACAATGAAGAATGAACAAGGATCAATGGTCCATGACAAATGCACGATGAAGAATGAACAAGGATCAATGATCAATGAAGAATGAACGATGAAGAATGAACAAGGATCAATGATCAATGAAGAATGAACGATGAAGAATGAATAAGGATCAATGATCAATGAAGAATGAACGATGAAGAATGAATAAGGATCAATGATCAATGAAGAATGAACGATGAAGAATGAACAAGGATCAATGAGCAATGAAGAATGAACGATGAAGAATGAACAAGGATCAATGATCAATGACGAATGAACGATGAAGAATGAACAAGAATCAATGATCAATAAAGAATGAACGATGAAGAATGAACAAGGATCAATGATCAATGAAGAATGAACGATGAAGAATGAATAAGGATCAATGACCAATGAAGAATGAACGATGAAGAATGAACAAGGATCAATGATCAATGAAGAATGAAAGATGAATAATGAACAAGGATCAATGATCAATGAAGAATGAACGATAAAGAATGAACAAGGATCAATGATCAATGACGTATGAACGATGAAGAATGAACAAGGAGCAATGATCAATGAAGAAAGAAAGATGAAGAATGAACAAGGATCAATGATCAATGATAAATGAACAATGAAGAACGAACAAGGATCAATGATCAATGAAGAATGAACAAGGATCAATGGTCAATGACGAATGAACGATGAAGAATGAACAAGGATCAATGATCAATGAAGAATGAATGATGAAGAATGAACAAGGATCAATGATCAATGAAGAATGAACGATGAAGAATGAACAAGGATCAATGATCAATGAAGAATGAACGATGAAGAATGAACAAGGATCAATGAGCAATGAAGAATGAACGATGAAGAATGAACAAGGATCAATGATCAATGACGAATGAGCGATGAAGAATGAACAAGAATCAATGATCAATGAAGAATTAACGATGAAGAATGAACAAGGATCAATTGTCCATGACAAATGAACGATGAAGAATGCAAAAGGATCAATGATCAATGAAGAATGAACGATGAAGAATGAATAAGGATCAATGATCAATGAAGAATGAACGATGAAGAATGAACAAGGATCAATGATCAATGAAGAATGAACGATGAATAATGAACAAGGATCAATGATCAATGAAGAATGAACGATAAAGAATGAACAAGGATCAATGATCAATGACGTATGAACGATGAAGAATGAACAAGGAGCAATGATCAATGAAGAAAGAAAGATGAAGAATGAACACGGATCAATGATCAATGATAAATGAACAATGAAGAACGAACAAGGATCAATGATCAATGAAGAATGAACAAGGATCAATGGTCAATGACGAATGAACGATGAAGAATGAACAAGGATCATTGATCAATGAAGAATGAACGATGAAGAATGAACAAGGATCAATGATCAATGAAGAATGAACGATGAAGAATGAATACGGAGCAATGATCAATGAAGAATGAACGATGAAGAATGAACAAGGATCAATGATCAATGAAGAATGAACGTTGAAGAATGAACAAGGATCAATGATCAATGACGAATGAACGATGAAGAATGAACAAGGATCAATGATCAATGAAGAATGAACAAGCATCAATGATCAATGAAGAATGAAAGATGAAGAATGAACAAGGATCAATGATCAATGAAGAATGAACAATGAAGAATGAACAAGGATCAATTATCAATGAAGAATGAACGATGAAGAATGAACAAGTATCAATGATCATTGAAGAATGAACAAGGATCAATGGTCAATAAAGAATGAACGATTAAGAATGAAGAAGGATCAATGATCAATGAAGAATGAACAGTGAAGAATGAAGAATGAACAAGGATCAATGATCAATGACGAATGAACGATGAAGAATGAACAAGAATCAATGATCAATGAAGAATGAACGATGAACAATGAACAAGGATCAATTGTCCATGACAAATGAACGATGAAGAATGAACAAGGATCAATGATCAATGAAGAATGAACAAGGATCAACGATCATTGAAGAATGAACGATGAAGAATGAACAAGGATCAATGATAATTGAAGAAGGAACAAGGATCAATGATCAATGACGAATGAACGATGAATAATGAACAAGGATCAATAATAAATGAAGAATGAACGATTAAGAATGAACAAGGATCAATGATCAATGAAGAATGAACGATGAAGAACTAATAAGGATTAATGATCAATGAAGAATAAACGATGAAGAATGAACAATGATCAATGATAAATGAAGAACGAACGATGAAGAATGAACAAGGATCAACGATCAATGACGAATGAACTATGAAGAATGAACAAGGATCAATGATCAATGAAGAATGAACAAGGATCAATGATCAATGAAGAATGAATGATGAAGATTGAACAAGGATCAATGATTATTTAAGAATGAACAATGAAGAATGAACAAGGATCAATGATCAATGACGTATGAACGATGAAGAATGAACAAGGGACAATGATCAATGAAGAATGAACGATGAAGAATGAACAAGGATCAATGATCAATGAAGAATGAACGATGAATAATGAACAAGGATCAATGATCAATGAAGAATGAATGATGAAGAATGAACAAGGATCAATGATGAATGACGTATGAACGATGAAGAATGAACAAGGAGCAATGATCAATGAAGAAAGAAAGATGAAGAATGAACAAGGATCAATAATCAATGATGAATGAACAATGAAGAACGAACAAGGATCAATGATCAATGAAGAATGAAAAAGAATCAATGGTCAATGACGAATGAACGATGAAGAATGAACAAGGATCAATGATCAATGAAGAATGTATGATGAAGAATGAATAAGGATCAATGATCAATAACGAATGAACGATGAAGAATGAACAAGAATCAATGATCAATGAAGAATGAACGATGAAGAATGAACAAGGATCAATTGTCCATGACAAATGAACGATGAAGAATGAACAAGGATCAATGATCAATGAAGAATGAACAAGGATCAATGATCAATGAAGAATGAATGATGAAGATTGAACAAGGATGAATGATTATTGAAGAATGAACAATGAATAATGAAGAAGGATCAATGATCAAATACGAATGAACAATGAAGAATGAACAAGGGACAATGATCGATGAAGAATGAACAAGGATCAATGATCAATGAAGAATGAACGATGAATAATGAACAAGGATCAATCATCAATGAAGAATGAACGATGAAGAATGAACAAGGATCAATGATCAATGACGTATGAACGATGAAGAATGAACAAGGAGCAATGATCAATGAAGAAAGAAAGATGAAGAATGAACAAGGATCAATGATCAATGATGAATGAACAATGAACAAGGATCAATGATCAATGACGAATGAACGATGAAGAATTAACAAGAATCAATGATCAATGAAGAATGAACGATGAACAATGAACAAGGATCAATTGTCCATGACAAATGAACGATGAAGAATGAACAAGGATCAATGATCAATGAAGAATGAACAAGGATCAACGATCATTGAAGAATGAACGATGAAGAATGAACAAGGATCAATGATAATTGAAGAAGGAACAAGGATAATTGATCAATGACGAATGAACGATGAATAAAGAACAAGGATCAATAATCAATGAAGAATGAACGATTAAGAATGAACAAGGATCAATGATCAATGAAGAATGAACGATGAAGAACTAATAAGGATTAATGATCAATGAAGAATGAACGATGAAGAATGAACAATGATCAATGATAAATGAAGAACGAACGATGAAGAATGAACAAGGATCAACGATCAATGACGAATGAACGATGAAGAATGAACAAGGATCAATGATCAATGAAGAATGAACAAGGATCAATGATCAATGAAGAATGAATGATGAAGATTGAACAAGGATCAATGATTATTTAAGAATGAACAATGAAGAATGAACAAGGATCAATGATCAATGACGTATGAACGATGAAGAATGAACAAGGGACAATGATCAATGAAGAATGAACGATGAAGAATGAACAAGGATCAATGATCAATGAAGAATGAACGATGAATAATGAACAAGGATCAATGATCAATGAAGAATGAATGATGAAGAATGAACAAGGATCAATGATGAATGACGTATGAACGATGAAGAATGAACAAGGAGCAATGATCAATGAAGAAAGAAAGATGAAGAATGAACAAGGATCAATAATCAATGATGAATGAACAATGAAGAACGAACAAGGATCAATGATCAATGAAGAATGAACAAGAATCAATGGTCAATGACGAATGAACGATGAAGAATGAACAAGGATCAATGATCAATGAAGAATGTATGATGAAGAATGAATAAGGATCAATGATCAATAACGAATGAACGATGAAGAATGAACAAGAATCAATGATCAATGAAGAATGAACGATGAAGAATGAACAAGGATCAATTGTCCATGACAAATGAACGATGAAGAATGAACAAGGATCAATGATCAATGAAGAATGAACAAGGATCAATGATCAATGAAGAATGAATGATGAAGATTGAACAAGGATGAATGATTATTTAAGAATGAACAATGAAGAATGAAGAAGGATCAATGATAAAATACGAATGAACGATGAAGAATGAACAAGGGACAATGATCGATGAAGAATGAACAAGGATCAATGATCAATGAAGAATGAACGATGAATAATGAACAAGGATCAATGATCAATGAAGAATGAACGATGAAGAATGAACAAGGATCAATGATCAATGACGTATGAACGATGAAGAATGAACAAGGAGCAATGATCAATGAAGAAAGAAAGATGAAGAATGAACAAGGATAAATGATCAATGATGAATGAACAATGAAGAACGAACAAGGATCAATGATCAATGAAGAATGAACAAGCATAAATGGTCAATGACGAATGATCGATGAAGAATGAACAAGGAACAATGATCAATGAAGAATGAACGATGAAGAATGAACAAGGATCAATGATCAATGAAGAATGAACGATGAAGAATGAATAAGGAGCAATGATCAATGAAGAATGAACGATGAAGAATGAACAAGGATCAATGATCGATGAAGAATGAACAAGGATCAATGATCAATGACGAATGAACGATGAAGAATGAACAAGGATCAATGATCAACGAAGAATGAACAAGCATCAATGATCAATGAAGAATGAAAGATTAAGAATCAACAAGGATCAATGATCAATGAAGAATGAACAATGAAGAAAGAACAAGGATCAATGATCAATGAAGAATGAACGATGAAGAATGAACAAGTATCAATGGTCATTGAAGAATGAACAAGGATCAATGGTCAATAAAGAATGAACGAGGAAGAATGAAGAAGGATCAATTATCAATGATTAATGAACAATGAAGAATGAAGAATGAACAAGGATCAATGATCAATGACGAATGAACGATGAAGAATGAACAAGAATCAATGATCAATGAAGAATGAACGATGAAGAATGAACAAGGATCAATTGTCCATGACAAATGAACGATGTAGAATGAACAAGGATCAATGATCAATGAACAATGAACAATGAAGAATGAACAAGGATCAACGATCATGTAAGAATGAACGATGAAGAATGAACAAGGATCAATGATAATTGGAGAATGAACAAGGATCAATGATCAATGACGAATGAAGAATGAAGAATGAACAAGGATCAATGATCAATGAAGAATGAACGATGAAGAATGAACAAGGATCAATGATCAATGAAGAATGAACGATGAAGAATGAACAAGGATCAATGATCAATGACGAATGAACGATGAAGAATGAACAAGGATCAATGATCAATGAGGAATGAACAATGAAGAATGAACAAGGATCAATGACCAATGAAGTTTGAACGATGAAGAATGAACAAGTATCAATGATCATTGAAGAATGAAAAAGGATCAATGGTCAATAAAGAATGAACGATGAAGAATGAAGAAGGATCAATGATCAATGAAAAATGAAGAATGAACAAGGATCAATGATCAATGACGAATGAACGATGAAGAATGAACAAGAATCAATGATCAATGAAGAATGAACGATGAAGAATGAACAAGGATCAATTGTCCATGACAAATGAACGATGAAAAATGAACAAGGATCAATGATCAATGAAGAATGAACAAGGATCAATGATCAATGAAGAATGAATGATGAAGATGAACAAGGATCAATAATTATTTAAGAATGAACAATGAAGAATGAAGAAGGATCAATGATCAAATACGAATGAACGATGAAGAATGAACACGGGACAATGATCAATGAAGAATGAACGATGAAGAATGAACAAGGATCAATGATCAATGAAGAATGAACGATGAATAATGAACAAGGATCAATGATCAATGAAGAATGAACGATGAAGAATGAACAAGGATCAATGATTAATGACGTATGAACGATGAAGAATGAACAAGGAGCAATGATCAATGAAGAAAGAATGATGAAGAATGAACAAGGATCAATGATCAATGATCAATGAACAATGAAGAACGAACAAGGATCAATGATCAATGAAGAATGAACAAGGATCAATGGTCAATGACGAATGAACGATGAAGAATGAACAAGGATCAATGATCAATGAAGAATGAACGATGAAGAATGAACAAGGATCAATGATCAATGAAGAATGAACGATGAAGAATGAATAAGGAGCAATGATCAATGAAGAATGAACGATGAAGAATGAACAAGGATCAATGATCGATGAAGAATGAACGATGAAGAATGAACAAGGATCAATGATCAATGACGAATGAACGATGAAGAATGAATAAGGATCAATGATCAACGAAGAATGAACAAGCATCAATGATCAATGAAGAATGAAAGATTAAGAATCAACAAGGATCAATGATCAATGAAGAATGAACAATGAAGAATGAACAAGGATCAATGATCAATGAAGAATGAACGATGAAGAACGAACAAGTATCAATGATCATTGAAGAATGAAAAAGGATCAATGGTAAATAAAGAATGAACGATGAAGAATGAAGAAGGATCAATGATCAATGAAGAATGAACAATGAAGAATGAAGAATGAACAAGGATCAATGATCAATGACCAATGAACGATGAAGAATGAACAAGAATCAATGATCAATGAAGAATGAACGATGAAGAATGAACAAGGATCAATTGTCCATGACAAATGAACGATGAAGAATGAACAAGGATCAATGATCAATGAACAATGAACAATGAAGAATGAACAAGGATCAACGATCATGTAAGAATGAACGATGAAGAATGAACAAGGATCAATGATAATTGAAGAATGAACAAGGATCAATGATCAATGACGAATGAACGATGAAGAATGAACAAGGATCAATGATCAATGAAGAATGAACGATGAAGAATGAACAAGGATCAATGATCAATGAAGAATGAACGATGAAGAACTAATAAGGATTAATGATCAATGAAGAATGAACGATGAAGAATGAACAAGGATCAATGATAAATGAAGAATAAACGATGAAGAATGAACAAGGATCAATGATCAATGACGAATGAACGATGAAGAATGAACAAGGATCAATGATCAATGAAGAATGTAAGATGAAGAATGAACAAGGATCAATGATCAATGAAGAATGAACAATGAAGAATTGATCCAAGTACGCGTGATCAACGCATGACATTGGATTTGATACAAAATGGGGGGGGGATATTCCAAGGCTGACATGCAGCATATTGACAAGAACTGGACTGCCAGGCCTCCTCTCAACACAACCCCGATGCATTCCTTTGATCAATCAATGGAATGATCAATGTTCTTGGATAGGGTGTAGTGTGGCCTTGAAGGCTGATCAAGGATTCACACCAACACGAAGGGCAAACTGGCCCTAGTAACGCAATTGCAAAGACAATTGAAAAAAATTCAAACACTGAATTTTTTCTGAAATTTTTTCATTAAAATCAACTTGTTGTTTACAATGAATGAGCCATCTATATATAGACATATGGGAAGTGGGAAATACAATGACAAGGCTTATGACATGCCCCCAAACAAGAATAACGGCTAAAAAGTATCACGTCACTATCATGTGCACATTTTAAGGATCAAAAATCAGAAAACAGAATTCTTATTTTGCTGCACTATCCGCTGAACACTCGACCTTCAGCTCCATTTCTTTGGGTCTTCCCGTGATGGATAAGAGGCAATTAAGGTCTTGATGGAAAGATCCAAGTATAGAGATTCCATTTTTATCCTCCATGTCTCCCAAGGTGTGTGGGTTAGCTCGGGACATCCCTTGCAAGGTCACCTGGTCACCAAGTCAGAACACCAGTTCTGATCTCAGCATCGACCTGCTGACTGGAGGACCTTGTGCACGGATTTCAGAGAGCTGTGTGCACTATTAGCATGGTTCTTGGACCTTTATGGCTAGGCCTATGTATAGAGATGACGTCCCCATGATTGGTTAGGTCTAAAGCTTCATGGTCAAGGCTTGGGTCATGCAGCAAGGTGGGCTGCTCGCTGGTTTGCGGCTGTGCGGTTCTGCTGCTGTTTTTAGTATTCTGTGTATGTTGTTGGCTTTCCTTGTTCTTGCCTTTGTATCTATTCTTCCATGATCAATTCATCCCCCTTCCTAGCTATCTTGGCTCTCATTACATTCAAGATCCATGGGTGAGTCACTAAGTGCAGAATCAGAATAACTTGGGAGATGCATGTGCATATGGTTGAACAACACACGTCCATTCTTCCACTTATTGCCAAGCTACCAAGATCTGAACCAATATGGTTCAAGAATGAACAAGGATCAATGATCAATGAAGAATGAACGATGAAGAATGAACAAGGATCAATGATAAATGAAGAATGAACAAGGATCAATGGTCGATGACGAATGAACGATAAAAAATGAACAAGGATCAATGATCAATGAAGAATGAACGATGAAGAATGAACAAGGATCAATGATCAATGAAGAATGAACGATGAAGAATGAACAAGGACCAATGATCAATGACGAATGAACGATGAAGAATGAACAAGGATCAATGATCAAAGAAGAATGAACGATGAAGAATGAACAAGGATCAATAATCAATGACGAATGAACGATGACGAATGAACAAGGAACAATGATCAATGACGAATGAACGATGAAGAATGAACAAGGATCAATGATCAATGAAGAATGAACAAGGATCAATGATCAATGAAGAATGAACAATGAAGAATTAACAAGGATCAATGATAAATGAAGAATGAACATGGATCAATGGTCGATGACGAATGAACGAAAAAGAATGAACAAGGATCAATGATCAATGATGAATGAACTATGAAGAATGAACAAGGATCAATGATAAATGACGAATGAACGATGAAGAATGAATAAGGATCAATGATCAATAAAGAATGAACGATGAAGAATGAACAAGGATCAACGATCATTGAAGAATAAACAAGGATCAATGGTCAATAAAGAACGAACGATGAAAAATGAAAAAGGATCAATGATCAATGAAGAATGAACGATGAAGAATGAACAAGGATCAATGATCAATGAAGAATGAATGATGAAGAATGAATAAGGATCAATGAGCAATGAAGAATGAACGATGAAGAATGAACAAGGATCAATGATCAATGACGAATGAACGATGAAGAATGAACAAGAATCAATGATCAATGAAGAATGAACGATGAAGAATGAACAAGGATCAATTGTCCATGACAAATGAACGATGAAGAATGCAAAAGGATCAATGATCAATGAAGAATGAACGATGAAGAATCAATAAGGATCAATGATCAATGAAGAATGAACGATGAAGAATGAACAAGGATCAATGATCAATGAAGAATGAACGATGAATAATGAACAAGGATCAATGATCAATGAAGAATGAACGATAAAGAATGAACAAGGATCAATGATCAATGACGTATGAACGATGAAGAATGAACAAGGAGCAATGATCAATGAAGAAAGAAAGATGAAGAATGAACAAGGATCAATGATCAATGATAAATGAACAATGAAGAACGAACAAGGATCAATGATCAATGAAGAATGAACAAGGATCAATGGTCAATGACGAATGAACGATGAAGAATGAACAAGGATCAATGATCAATGAAGAATGAACGATGAAGAATGAACAAGGATCAATGATCAATGAAGAATGAACGATGAAGAATGAATAAGGAGCAATGATCAATGAAGAATGAACGATGAAGAATGAACAAGGATCAATGATCAATGAAGAATGAACGATGAAGAATGAACAAGGATCAATGATCAATGACGAATGAACGATGAAGAATGAACAAGGATCAATGATCAATGAAGAATGAACAAGCATCAATGATCAATGAAGAATGAAAGATGAAGAATGAACAAGGATCAATGATCAATGAAGAATGAACAATGAAGAATGAACAAGGATCAATTATCAATGAAGAATGAACGATGAAGAATGAACAAGTATCAATGATCATTGAAGAATGAACAAGGATCAATGGTCAATAAAGAATGAACGATGAAGAATGAACAAGGATCAATGATAAATGACGAATGAACGATGAAGAATGAATAAGGATCAATGATCAATAAAGAATGAACGATGAAGAATGAACAAGGATCAACGATCATTGAAGAATAAACAAGGATCAATGGTCAATAAAGAACGAACGATGAAAAATGAAAAAGGATCAATGATCAATGAAGAATGAACGATGAAGAATGAACAAGGATCAATGATCAATGAAGAATGAATGATGAAGAATGAATAAGGATCAATGAGCAATGAAGAATGAACGATGAAGAATGAACAAGGATCAATGATCAATGACGAATGAACGATGAAGAATGAACAAGAATCAATGATCAATGAAGAATGAACGATGAAGAATGAACAAGGATCAATTGTCCATGACAAATGAACGATGAAGAATGCAAAAGGATCAATGATCAATGAAGAATGAACGATGAAGAATCAATAAGGATCAATGATCAATGAAGAATGAACGATGAAGAATGAACAAGGATCAATGATCAATGAAGAATGAACGATGAATAATGAACAAGGATCAATGATCAATGAAGAATGAACGATAAAGAATGAACAAGGATCAATGATCAATGACGTATGAACGATGAAGAATGAACAAGGAGCAATGATCAATGAAGAAAGAAAGATGAAGAATGAACAAGGATCAATGATCAATGATAAATGAACAATGAAGAACGAACAAGGATCAATGATCAATGAAGAATGAACAAGGATCAATGGTCAATGACGAATGAACGATGAAGAATGAACAAGGATCAATGATCAATGAAGAATGAACGATGAAGAATGAACAAGGATCAATGATCAATGAAGAATGAACGATGAAGAATGAATAAGGAGCAATGATCAATGAAGAATGAACGATGAAGAATGAACAAGGATCAATGATCAATGAAGAATGAACGATGAAGAATGAACAAGGATCAATGATCAATGACGAATGAACGATGAAGAATGAACAAGGATCAATGATCAATGAAGAATGAACAAGCATCAATGATCAATGAAGAATGAAAGATGAAGAATGAACAAGGATCAATGATCAATGAAGAATGAACAATGAAGAATGAACAAGGATCAATTATCAATGAAGAATGAACGATGAAGAATGAACAAGTATCAATGATCATTGAAGAATGAACAAGGATCAATGGTCAATAAAGAATGAACGATGAAGAATGAACAAGGATCAATGATAAATGACGAATGAACGATGAAGAATGAATAAGGATCAATGATCAATAAAGAATGAACGATGAAGAATGAACAAGGATCAACGATCATTGAAGAATAAACAAGGATCAATGGTCAATAAAGAACGAACGATGAAAAATGAAAAAGGATCAATGATCAATGAAGAATGAACGATGAAGAATGAACAAGGATCAATGATCAATGAAGAATGAATGATGAAGAATGAATAAGGATCAATGAGCAATGAAGAATGAACGATGAAGAATGAACAAGGATCAATGATCAATGACGAATGAACGATGAAGAATGAACAAGAATCAATGATCAATGAAGAATGAACGATGAAGAATGAACAAGGATCAATTGTCCATGACAAATGAACGATGAAGAATGCAAAAGGATCAATGATCAATGAAGAATGAACGATGAAGAATCAATAAGGATCAATGATCAATGAAGAATGAACGATGAAGAATGAACAAGGATCAATGATCAATGAAGAATGAACGATGAATAATGAACAAGGATCAATGATCAATGAAGAATGAACGATAAAGAATGAACAAGGATCAATGATCAATGACGTATGAACGATGAAGAATGAACAAGGAGCAATGATCAATGAAGAAAGAAAGATGAAGAATGAACAAGGATCAATGATCAATGATAAATGAACAATGAAGAACGAACAAGGATCAATGATCAATGAAGAATGAACAAGGATCAATGGTCAATGACGAATGAACGATGAAGAATGAACAAGGATCAATGATCAATGAAGAATGAACGATGAAGAATGAACAAGGATCAATGATCAATGAAGAATGAACGATGAAGAATGAATAAGGAGCAATGATCAATGAAGAATGAACGATGAAGAATGAACAAGGATCAATGATCAATGAAGAATGAACGATGAAGAATGAACAAGGATCAATGATCAATGACGAATGAACGATGAAGAATGAACAAGGATCAATGATCAATGAAGAATGAACAAGCATCAATGATCAATGAAGAATGAAAGATGAAGAATGAACAAGGATCAATGATCAATGAAGAATGAACAATGAAGAATGAACAAGGATCAATTATCAATGAAGAATGAACGATGAAGAATGAACAAGTATCAATGATCATTGAAGAATGAACAAGGATCAATGGTCAATAAAGAATGAACGATGAAGAATGAAGAAGGATCAATGATCAATGAAGAATGAACAATGAAGAATGAAGAATGAACAAGGATCAATGATCAATGACGAATGAACGATGAAGAATGAACAAGAATCAATGATCAATGAAGAATGAACGATGAACAATGAACAAGGATCAATTGTCCATGACAAATGAACGATGAAGAATGAACAAGGATCAATGATAATTGAAGAAGGAACAAGGATCAATGATCAATGACGAATGAACGATGAATAATGAACAAGGATCAATAATCAATGAAGAATGAACGATTAAGAATGAACAAGGATCAATGATCAATGAAGAATGAACGATGAAGAACTAATAAGGATTAATGATCAATGAAGAATGAACGATAAAGAATGAACAATGATCAATGATAAATGAAGAACGAACGATGAAGAATGAACAAGGATCAACGATCAATGACGAATGAACGATGAAGAATGAACAAGGATCAATGATCAATGAAGAATGAACAAGGATCAATGATCAATGAAGAATGAATGATGAAGATTGAACAAGGATCAATGATTATTTAAAAATGAACAATGAAGAATGAACAAGGATCAATGATCAATGACGTATGAACGGTGAAGAATGAACAAGGGACAATGATCAATGAAGAATGAACGATGAAGAATGAACAAGGATCAATGATCAATGAAGAATGAACGATGAATAATGAACAAGGATCAATGATCAATGAAGAATGAATGATGAAGAATGAACAAGGATCAAGGATGAATGACGTATGAACGATGAAGAATGAACAAGGAGCAATGATCAATGAAGAAAGAAAGATGAAGAATGAACAAGGATCAATAATCAATGATGAATGAACAATGAAGAACGAACAAGGATCAATGATCAATGAAGAATGAACAAGAATCAATGGTCAATGACGAATGAACGATGAAGAATGAACAAGGATCAATGATCAATGAAGAATGTATGATGAAGAATGAATAAGGATCAATGATCAATGACGAATAACGATGAAGAATGAACAAGGATCAATGATCAATGAAGAATGAACGATGAAGAATGAACAAGGATCAATGATAAATGACGAATGAACGATGAAGAATGAATAAGGATCAATGATCAATAAAGAATGAACGATGAAGAATGAACAAGGATCAACGATCATTGAAGAATAAACAAGGATCAATGGTCAATAAAGAACGAACGATGAAAAATGAAAAAGGATCAATGATCAATGAAGAATGAACGATGAAGAATGAACAAGGATCAATGATCAATGAAGAATGAATGATGAAGAATGAATAAGGATCAATGAGCAATGAAGAATGAACGATGAAGAATGAACAAGGATCAATGATCAATGACGAATGAACGATGAAGAATGAACAAGAATCAATGATCAATGAAGAATGAACGATGAAGAATGAACAAGGATCAATTGTCCATGACAAATGAACGATGAAGAATGCAAAAGGATCAATGATCAATGAAGAATGAACGATGAAGAATCAATAAGGATCAATGATCAATGAAGAATGAACGATGAAGAATGAACAAGGATCAATGATCAATGAAGAATGAACGATGAATAATGAACAAGGATCAATGATCAATGAAGAATGAACGATAAAGAATGAACAAGGATCAATGATCAATGACGTATGAACGATGAAGAATGAACAAGGAGCAATGATCAATGAAGAAAGAAAGATGAAGAATGAACAAGGATCAATGATCAATGATAAATGAACAATGAAGAACGAACAAGGATCAATGATCAATAAAGAATGAACAAGGATCAATGGTCAATGACGAATGAACGATGAAGAATGAACAAGGATCAATGATCAATGAAGAATGAACGATGAAGAATGAACAAGGATCAATGATCAATGAAGAATGAACGATGAAGAATGAATAAGGAGCAATGATCAATGAAGCTTGAACGATGAAGAATGAACAAGGATCAATGATCAATGAAGAATGAACGATGAAGAATGAACAAGGATCAATGATCAATGACGAATGAACGATGAAGAATGAACAAGGATCAATGATCAATGAAGAATGAACAAGCATCAATGATCAATGAAGAATGAAAGATGAAGAATGAACAAGGATCAATGATCAATGAAGAATGAACAATGAAGAATGAACAAGGATCAATTATCAATGAAGAATGAACGATGAAGAATGAACAAGTATCAATGATCATTGAAGAATGAACAAGGATCAATGGTCAATAAAGAATGAACGATGAAGAATGAACAAGGATCAATGATAAATGACGAATGAACGATGAAGAATGAATAAGGATCAATGATCAATAAAGAATGAACGATGAAGAATGAACAAGGATCAACGATCATTGAAGAATAAACAAGGATCAATGGTCAATAAAGAACGAACGATGAAAAATGAAAAAGGATCAATGATCAATGAAGAATGAACGATGAAGAATGAACAAGGATCAATGATCAATGAAGAATGAATGATGAAGAATGAATAAGGATCAATGAGCAATGAAGAATGAACGATGAAGAATGAACAAGGATCAATGATCAATGACGAATGAACGATGAAGAATGAACAAGAATCAATGATCAATGAAGAATGAACGATGAAGAATGAACAAGGATCAATTGTCCATGACAAATGAACGATGAAGAATGCAAAAGGATCAATGATCAATGAAGAATGAACGATGAAGAATCAATAAGGATCAATGATCAATGAAGAATGAACGATGAAGAATGAACAAGGATCAATGATCAATGAAGAATGAACGATGAATAATGAACAAGGATCAATGATCAATGAAGAATGAACGATAAAGAATGAACAAGGATCAATGATCAATGACGTATGAACGATGAAGAATGAACAAGGAGCAATGATCAATGAAGAAAGAAAGATGAAGAATGAACAAGGATCAATGATCAATGATAAATGAACAATGAAGAACGAACAAGGATCAATGATCAATGAAGAATGAACAAGGATCAATGGTCAATGACGAATGAACGATGAAGAATGAACAAGGATCAATGATCAATGAAGAATGAACGATGAAGAATGAACAAGGATCAATGATCAATGAAGAATGAACGATGAAGAATGAATAAGGAGCAATGATCAATGAAGAATGAACGATGAAGAATGAACAAGGATCAATGATCAATGAAGAATGAACGATGAAGAATGAACAAGGATCAATGATCAATGACGAATGAACGATGAAGAATGAACAAGGATCAATGATCAATGAAGAATGAACAAGCATCAATGATCAATGAAGAATGAAAGATGAAGAATGAACAAGGATCAATGATCAATGAAGAATGAACAATGAAGAATGAACAAGGATCAATTATCAATGAAGAATGAACGATGAAGAATGAACAAGTATCAATGATCATTGAAGAATGAACAAGGATCAATGGTCAATAAAGAATGAACGATGAAGAATGAACAAGGATCAATGATAAATGACGAATGAACGATGAAGAATGAATAAGGATCAATGATCAATAAAGAATGAACGATGAAGAATGAACAAGGATCAACGATCATTGAAGAATAAACAAGGATCAATGGTCAATAAAGAACGAACGATGAAAAATGAAAAAGGATCAATGATCAATGAAGAATGAACGATGAAGAATGAACAAGGATCAATGATCAATGAAGAATGAATGATGAAGAATGAATAAGGATCAATGAGCAATGAAGAATGAACGATGAAGAATGAACAAGGATCAATGATCAATGACGAATGAACGATGAAGAATGAACAAGAATCAATGATCAATGAAGAATGAACGATGAAGAATGAACAAGGATCAATTGTCCATGACAAATGAACGATGAAGAATGCAAAAGGATCAATGATCAATGAAGAATGAACGATGAAGAATCAATAAGGATCAATGATCAATGAAGAATGAACGATGAAGAATGAACAAGGATCAATGATCAATGAAGAATGAACGATGAATAATGAACAAGGATCAATGATCAATGAAGAATGAACGATAAAGAATGAACAAGGATCAATGATCAATGACGTATGAACGATGAAGAATGAACAAGGAGCAATGATCAATGAAGAAAGAAAGATGAAGAATGAACAAGGATCAATGATCAATGATAAATGAACAATGAAGAACGAACAAGGATCAATGATCAATGAAGAATGAACAAGGATCAATGGTCAATGACGAATGAACGATGAAGAATGAACAAGGATCAATGATCAATGAAGAATGAACGATGAAGAATGAACAAGGATCAATGATCAATGAAGAATGAACGATGAAGAATGAATAAGGAGCAATGATCAATGAAGAATGAACGATGAAGAATGAACAAGGATCAATGATCAATGAAGAATGAACGATGAAGAATGAACAAGGATCAATGATCAATGACGAATGAACGATGAAGAATGAACAAGGATCAATGATCAATGAAGAATGAACAAGCATCAATGATCAATGAAGAATGAAAGATGAAGAATGAACAAGGATCAATGATCAATGAAGAATGAACAATGAAGAATGAACAAGGATCAATTATCAATGAAGAATGAACGATGAAGAATGAACAAGTATCAATGATCATTGAAGAATGAACAAGGATCAATGGTCAATAAAGAATGAACGATGAAGAATGAAGAAGGATCAATGATCAATGAAGAATGAACAATGAAGAATGAAGAATGAACAAGGATCAATGATCAATGACGAATGAACGATGAAGAATGAACAAGAATCAATGATCAATGAAGAATGAACGATGAACAATGAACAAGGATCAATTGTCCATGACAAATGAACGATGAAGAATGAACAAGGATCAATGATCAATGAAGAATGAACAAGGATCAACGATCATTGAAGAATGAACGATGAAGAATGAACAAGGATCAATGATAATTGAAGAAGGAACAAGGATCAATGATCAATGACGAATGAACGATGAATAATGAACAAGGATCAATAATCAATGAAGAATGAACGATTAAGAATGAACAAGGATCAATGATCAATGAAGAATGAACGATGAAGAACTAATAAGGATTAATGATCAATGAAGAATGAACGATGAAGAATGAACAATGATCAATGATAAATGAAGAACGAACGATGAAGAATGAACAAGGATCAACGATCAATGACGAATGAACGATGAAGAATGAACAAGGATCAATGATCAATGAAGAATGAACAAGGATCAATGATCAATGAAGAATGAATGATGAAGATTGAACAAGGATCAATGATTATTTAAAAATGAACAATGAAGAATGAACAAGGATCAATGATCAATGACGTATGAACGGTGAAGAATGAACAAGGGACAATGATCAATGAAGAATGAACGATGAAGAATGAACAAGGATCAATGATCAATGAAGAATGAACGATGAATAATGAACAAGGATCAATGATCAATGAAGAATGAATGATGAAGAATGAACAAGGATCAAGGATGAATGACGTATGAACGATGAAGAATGAACAAGGAGCAATGATCAATGAAGAAAGAAAGATGAAGAATGAACAAGGATCAATAATCAATGATGAATGAACAATGAAGAACGAACAAGGATCAATGATCAATGAAGAATGAACAAGAATCAATGGTCAATGACGAATGAACGATGAAGAATGAACAAGGATCAATGATCAATGAAGAATGTATGATGAAGAATGAATAAGGATCAATGATCAATGACGAATAACGATGAAGAATGAACAAGGATCAATGATCAATGAAGAATGCACGATGAAGAATGAACAAGGATCAATGATCATTGAAGAATGAACAAGGATCAATGATCAATGAAGAATGTATGATGAAGAATGAATAAGGATCAATGATCAATGACGAATGAACGATGAAGAATGAACAAGAATCAATGATCAATGAAGAATGAACGATGAAGAATGAACAAGGATCAATTGTCCATGACAAATGAACGATGAAGAATGAACAAGGATCAATGATCAATGAAGAATGAACAAGGATCAATGATCAATGAAGAATGAATGATGAAGATTGAACAAGGATGAATGATTATTTAAGAATGAACAATGAAGAATGAAGAAGGATCAATGATCAAATACGAATGAACGATGAAGAATGAACAAGGGACAATGATCGATGAAGAATGAACAAGGATCAATGATCAATGAAGAATGAACGATGAATAATGAACAAGGATCAATGATCAATGAAGAATGAACGATGAAGAATGAACAAGGATCAATGATCAAAGACGTATGAACGATGAAGAATGCACAAGGAGCAATGATCAATGAAGAAAGAAAGATGAAGAATGAACAAGGATCAATGATCAATGATGAATGAACAATGAAGAACGAACAAGGATCAATGATCAATGAAGAATGAACAAGCATCAATGGTCAATGACGAATGATCGATGAAGAATGAACAAGGATCAATGATCAATGAAGAATGAACGATGAAGAATGAACAAGGATCAATGATCAATGAAGAATGAACGATGAAGAATGAATAAGGAGCAATGATCAATGAAGAATGAACGATGAAGAATGAACAAGGATCAATGATCGATGAAGAATGAACGATGAAGAATGAACAAGGATCAATGATCAATGACGAATGAACGATGAAGAATGAACAAGGATCAATGATCAACGAAGAATGAACAAGCATCAATGATCAATGAAGAATGAAAGATTAAGAATCAACAAGGATCAATGATCAATGAAGAATGAACAATGAAGAATGAACAAGGATCAATGATCAATGAAGAATGAACGATGAAGAATGAACAAGTATCAATGATCATTGAAGAATGAACAAGGATCAATGGTCAATAAAGAATGAACGATGAAGAATGAAGAAGGATCAATGATCAATGAAGAATGAACAATGAAGAATGAAGAATGAACAAGGATCAATGATCAATGACGAATGAACGATGAAGAATGAACAAGAATCAATGATCAATGAAGAATGAACGATGAAGAATGAACAAGGATCAATTGTCCATGACAAATGAACGATGAAGAATGAACAAGGATCAATGATCAATGAACAATGAACAATGAAGAATGAACAAGGATCAACGATCATGTAAGAATGAACGATGAAGAATGAACAAGGATCAATGATAATTGGAGAATGAACAAGGATCAATGATCAATGACGAATGAACAATGAAGAATGAACAAGGATCAATGATCAATGAAGAATGAACGATGAAGAATGAACAAGGATCAATGATCAATGAAGAATGAACGATGAAGAATGAACAAGGATGAATGATAAATGACGAATGAACGATGAAGAATGAACAAGGATCAATGATCAATGAAGAATGAACAATGAAGAATGAACAAGGATCAATGATCAATGAAGTTTGAACGATGAAGAATGAACAAGTATCAATGATCATTGAAGAATGAAAAAGGATCAATGGTCAATAAAGAATGAACGATGAAGAATGAAGAAGGATCAATGATCAATGAAGAATGAACAATGAAAAATGAAGAATGAACAAGGATCAATGATCAATGACGAATGAACGATGAAGAATGAACAAGAATCAATGATCAATGAAGAATGAACAAGGATCAATTGTCCATGACAAATGAACGATGAAGAAGGAACAAGGATCAATGATCAATGAAGAATGAACAAGGATCAATGATCAATGAAGAAAGAATGATGAAGATTGAACAAGGATCAATGATTATTTAAGAATGAACAATGAAGAATGAAGAAGGATCAATGATCAAATACGAATGAACGATGAAGAATGAACACGGGATAATGATCAATGAAGAATGAACGATGAAGAATGAACAGGGATCAATGATCAATGAAGAATAAACGATGAATAATGAACAAGGATCAATGATCAATGAAGAATGAACGATGAAGAATGAACAAGGATCAATGATCAATGACGTATGAACGATGAAGAATGAACAAGGAGCAATGATCAATGAAGAAAGAAAGATGAAGAATGAACAAGGATCAATGATCAATGATGAATGAACAATGAAGAACGAACAAGGATCAATGATCAATGAAGAATGAACAAGGATCAATGGTCAATGACGAATGAACGATGAAGAATGAACAAGGATCAATGATCAATGAAGAATGAACGATGAAGAATGAACAAGGATCAATGATCAATGAAGAATGAACGATGAAGAATGAATAAGGAGCAATGATCAATGAAGAATGAACGATGAAGAATGAACAAGGATCAATGATCGATGAAGAATGAACGATGAAGAATGAACAAGGATCAATGATCAATGACGAATGAACGATGAAGAATGAATAAGGATCAATGATCAACGAAGAATGAACAAGCATCAATGATCAATGAAGAATGAAAGATTAAGAATCAACAAGGATCAATGATCAATGAAGAATGAACAATGAAGAATGAACAAGGATCAATGATCAATGAAGAATGAACGATGAAGAACGAACAAGTATCAATGATCATTGAAGAATGAAAAAGGATCAATGGTAAATAAAGAATGAACGATGAAGAATGAAGAAGGATCAATGATCAATGAAGAATGAACAATGAAGAATGAAGAATGAACAAGGATCAATGATCAATGACCAATGAACGATGAAGAATGAACAAGAATCAATGATCAATGAAGAATGAACGATGAAGAATGAACAAGGATCAATTGTCCATGACAAATGAACGATGAAGAATGAACAAGGATCAATGATCAATGAACAATGAACAATGAAGAATGAACAAGGATCAACGATCATGTAAGAATGAACGATGAAGAATGAACAAGGATCAATTATAATTGAAGAATGAACAAGGATCAATGATCAATGACGAATGAACGATGAAGAATGAACAAGGATCAATGATCAATGAAGAATGAACGATGAAGAATGAACAAGGATCAATGATCAATGAAGAATGAACGATGAAGAACTAATAAGGATTAATGATCATTGAAGAATGAACGATGAAGAATGAACAAGGATCAATGATAAATGAAGAATGAACGATGAAGAATGATCAAGGATCAATGATCAATGACGAATGAACGATGAAGAATGAACAAGGATCAATGATCAATGAAGAATGTAAGATGAAGAATGAACAAGGATCAATGATCAATGAAGAATGAACAATGAAGAATTGATCCAAGTACGCGTGATCAACGCATGACATTGGATTTGATACGAAATGGGGGGGGATATTCCAAGGCTGACATGCAGCATATTGACAAGAACTGGACTGCCAGGCCTCTTCTCAACACAACCCCGATGCATTCCTTTGATCAATCAATGGAATGTTCAATGTTCTTGGATAGGGTGAAGTGTGGCCTTGAAGGCTGATCAAGGATTCACACCAACACGAAGGGCAAACTGGCCCTAGTAACGCAATTGCAAAGACAATTGAAAAAAATTCAAACACTGAATTTTTTCTGAAATTTTTTCATTAAAATCAACTTGTTGTTTACAATGAATGAGCCATCTATATATAGACATATGGGAAGTGGGAAATACAATGACAAGGCTTATGACATGCCCCCAAACAAGAATAACGGCTAAAAAGTATCACGTGACTAACATGTGCACATTTTAAGGATCAAAAATCAGAAAACAGAATTCTTATTTTGCTGCACTATCCGCTGAACACTCGACCTTCAGCTCCATTTCTTTGGGTCTTCCCGTGATGGATAAGAGGCAATTAAGGTCTTGATGGAAAGATCCAAGTATAGAGATTCCATTTTTATCCTCCATGTCTCCCAAGGTGTGTGGGTTAGCTCGGGACATCCCTTGCAAGGTCACCTGGTCACCAAGTCAGAACACCAGTTCTGATCTCAGCATCGACCTGCTGACTGGAGGACCTTGTGCACGGATTTCAGAGAGCTGTGTGCACTATTAGCATGGTTCTTGGACCTTTATGGCTAGGCCTATGTATAGAGATGACGTCCCCATGATTGGTTAGGTCTAAAGCTTCATGGTCAAGGCTTGGGTCATGCTGCAAGGTGGGCTGCTCGCTGGTTTGCGGCTGTGCTGTTCTGCTGCTGTTTTTAGTGTTCTGTGTATGTTGTTGGCTTTCCTTGTTCTTGCCTTTGTATCTATTCTTCCATGATCAATTCATCCCCCTTCCTAGCTATCTTGGCTCTCATTACATTCAAGATCCATGGGTGAGTCACTATGTGCAGAATCAGAATAACTTGGGAGATGCATGTGCATATGGTTGAACAACACACGTCCATTCTTCCACTTATTGCCAAGCTACCAAGATCTGAACCAATATGGTTCAAGAATGAACAAGGATCAATGATCAATGAAGAATGAACGATGAAGAATGAACAAGGATCAATGATAAATGAAGAATGAACAAGGATCAATGGTCGATGACGAATGAACGATAAAAAATGAAAAAGGATCAATGATCAATGAAGAATGAACGATGAAGAATGAACAAGGATCAATGATCAATGAAGAATGAACGATGAAGAATGAACAAGGACCAATGATCAATGACGAATGAACGATGAAGAATGAACAAGGATCAATGATCAAAGAAGAATGAACGATGAAGAATAAACAAGGATCAATAATCAATGACGAAAGAACGATGAAGAATGAACAAGGATCAATGATCAATGAAGAATGAACGATGAAGAATGAACAAGGATCAACGATCATTGAAGAATGAACAAGGATCAAAGGTCAATAAAGAATGAACGATGAAGAATGAAGAAGGATCAATGATCAATGAAGGATGAACAATGAAGAATGAAGAATGAACAAGGATCAATGATCAATGACCAATGAACGATGAAGAATGAAGAATGAACAAGAATCAATGATCAATGAAGAATGAACGATGAAGAATGAACAAGGATCAATGATCAATGACGAATGAACGATGAAGAATGAACAAGGATCAATGATCAATGAAGAATGAACAAGCATCAATGATCAATGAAGAATGAAAGATGAAGAATGAACAAGGATCAATGATCAATGAAGAATGAACAATGAAGAATGAACAAGGATCAATTATCAATGAAGAATGAACGATGAAGAATGAACAAGTATCAATGATCATTGAAGAATGAACAAGGATCAATGGTCAATAAAGAATGAACGATGAAGAATGAACAAGGATCAATGATAAATGACGAATGAACGATGAAGAATGAATAAGGATCAATGATCAATAAAGAATGAACGATGAAGAATGAACAAGGATCAACGATCATTGAAGAATAAACAAGGATCAATGGTCAATAAAGAACGAACGATGAAAAATGAAAAAGGATCAATGATCAATGAAGAATGAACGATGAAGAATGAACAAGGATCAATGATCAATGAAGAATGAATGATGAAGAATGAATAAGGATCAATGAGCAATGAAGAATGAACGATGAAGAATGAACAAGGATCAATGATCAATGACGAATGAACGATGAAGAATGAACAAGAATCAATGATCAATGAAGAATGAACGATGAAGAATGAACAAGGATCAATTGTCCATGACAAATGAACGATGAAGAATGCAAAAGGATCAATGATCAATGAAGAATGAACGATGAAGAATCAATAAGGATCAATGATCAATGAAGAATGAACGATGAAGAATGAACAAGGATCAATGATCAATGAAGAATGAACGATGAATAATGAACAAGGATCAATGATCAATGAAGAATGAACGATAAAGAATGAACAAGGATCAATGATCAATGACGTATGAACGATGAAGAATGAACAAGGAGCAATGATCAATGAAGAAAGAAAGATGAAGAATGAACAAGGATCAATGATCAATGATGAATGAACAATGAAGAACGAACAAGGATCAATGATCAATGAAGAATGAACAAGGATCAATGGTCAATGACGAATGAACGATGAAGAATGAACAAGGATCAATGATCAATGAAGAATGAACGATGAAGAATGAACAAGGATCAATGATCAATGAAGAATGAACGATGAAGAATGAATAAGGAGCAATGATCAATGAAGAATGAACGATGAAGAATGAACAAGGATCAATGATCGATGAAGAATGAACGATGAAGAATGAACAAGGATCAATGATCAATGACGAATGAACGATGAAGAATGAATAAGGATCAATGATCAACGAAGAATGAACAAGCATCAATGATCAATGAAGAATGAAAGATTAAGAATCAACAAGGATCAATGATCAATGAAGAATGAACAATGAAGAATGAACAAGGATCAATGATCAATGAAGAATGAACGATGAAGAACGAACAAGTATCAATGATCATTGAAGAATGAAAAAGGATCAATGGTAAATAAAGAATGAACGATGAAGAATGAAGAAGGATCAATGATCAATGAAGAATGAACAATGAAGAATGAAGAATGAACAAGGATCAATGATCAATGACCAATGAACGATGAAGAATGAACAAGAATCAATGATCAATGAAGAATGAACGATGAAGAATGAACAAGGATCAATTGTCCATGACAAATGAACGATGAAGAATGAACAAGGATCAATGATCAATGAACAATGAACAATGAAGAATGAACAAGGATCAACGATCATGTAAGAATGAACGATGAAGAATGAACAAGGATCAATGATAATTGAAGAATGAACAAGGATCAATGATCAATGACGAATGAACGATGAAGAATGAACAAGGATCAATGATCAATGAAGAATGAACGATGAAGAATGAACAAGGATCAATGATCAATGAAGAATGAACGATGAAGAACTAATAAGGATTAATGATCATTGAAGAATGAACGATGAAGAATGAACAAGGATCAATGATAAATGAAGAATGAACGATGAAGAATGATCAAGGATCAATGATCAATGACGAATGAACGATGAAGAATGAACAAGGATCAATGATCAATGAAGAATGTAAGATGAAGAATGAACAAGGATCAATGATCAATGAAGAATGAACAATGAAGAATTGATCCAAGTACGCGTGATCAACGCATGACATTGGATTTGATACGAAATGGGGGGGGATATTCCAAGGCTGACATGCAGCATATTGACAAGAACTGGACTGCCAGGCCTCTTCTCAACACAACCCCGATGCATTCCTTTGATCAATCAATGGAATGTTCAATGTTCTTGGATAGGGTGAAGTGTGGCCTTGAAGGCTGATCAAGGATTCACACCAACACGAAGGGCAAACTGGCCCTAGTAACGCAATTGCAAAGACAATTGAAAAAAATTCAAACACTGAATTTTTTCTGAAATTTTTTCATTAAAATCAACTTGTTGTTTACAATGAATGAGCCATCTATATATAGACATATGGGAAGTGGGAAATACAATGACAAGGCTTATGACATGCCCCCAAACAAGAATAACGGCTAAAAAGTATCACGTGACTAACATGTGCACATTTTAAGGATCAAAAATCAGAAAACAGAATTCTTATTTTGCTGCACTATCCGCTGAACACTCGACCTTCAGCTCCATTTCTTTGGGTCTTCCCGTGATGGATAAGAGGCAATTAAGGTCTTGATGGAAAGATCCAAGTATAGAGATTCCATTTTTATCCTCCATGTCTCCCAAGGTGTGTGGGTTAGCTCGGGACATCCCTTGCAAGGTCACCTGGTCACCAAGTCAGAACACCAGTTCTGATCTCAGCATCGACCTGCTGACTGGAGGACCTTGTGCACGGATTTCAGAGAGCTGTGTGCACTATTAGCATGGTTCTTGGACCTTTATGGCTAGGCCTATGTATAGAGATGACGTCCCCATGATTGGTTAGGTCTAAAGCTTCATGGTCAAGGCTTGGGTCATGCTGCAAGGTGGGCTGCTCGCTGGTTTGCGGCTGTGCTGTTCTGCTGCTGTTTTTAGTGTTCTGTGTATGTTGTTGGCTTTCCTTGTTCTTGCCTTTGTATCTATTCTTCCATGATCAATTCATCCCCCTTCCTAGCTATCTTGGCTCTCATTACATTCAAGATCCATGGGTGAGTCACTATGTGCAGAATCAGAATAACTTGGGAGATGCATGTGCATATGGTTGAACAACACACGTCCATTCTTCCACTTATTGCCAAGCTACCAAGATCTGAACCAATATGGTCCAAGAATGAACAAGGATCAATGATCAATGAAGAATGAACGATGAAGAATGAACAAGGATCAATGATAAATGAAGAATGAACAAGGATCAATGGTCGATGACGAATGAACGATAAAAAATGAACAAGGATCAATGATCAATGAAGAATGAACGATGAAGAATGAACAAGGATCAATGATCAATGAAGAATGAACGATGAAGAATGAACAAGGACCAATGATCAATGACGAATGAACGATGAAGAATGAACAAGGATCAATGATCAAAGAAGAATGAACGATGAAGAATAAACAAGGATCAATAATCAATGACGAAAGAACGATGAAGAATGAACAAGGATCAATGATCAATGAAGAATGAACGATGAAGAATGAACAAGGATCAACGATCATTGAAGAATGAACAAGGATCAAAGGTCAATAAAGAATGAACGATGAAGAATGAAGAAGGATCAATGATCAATGAAGAATGAACAATGAAGAATGAAGAATGAACAAGGATCAATGATCAATGACGAATGAACGATGAAGAATGAACAAGAATCAATGATCAATGAAGAATGAACGATGAAGAATGAACAAGGATCAATGGTCCATGACAAATGAACGATGAAGAATGAACAAGGATCAATGATCAAAGAAGAATGAACGATGAAGCATGAACAAGGATCAATAATCAATGACGAATGAACGATGAAGAATGAACAAGGGTCATTGATCAATGAAGAATGAACGATGAAGAATAAACAAGGATCAACGATCTTTGAAGAATGAACAAGAATCAATGGTCAATAAAGAATGAACGATGAAGAATGAACAAGGATCAATAATCAATGACGAATGAACGATGACGAATGAACAAGGAACAATGATCAATGACGAATGAACGATGAAGAATGAACAAGGATCAATGATCAATGAAGAATGAACAAGGATCAATGATCAATGAAGAATGAACAATGAAGAATTAACAAGGATCAATGATAAATGAAGAATGAACATGGATCAATGGTCGATGACGAATGAACGAAAAAGAATGAACAAGGATCAATGATCAATGATGAATGAACGATGAAGAATGAACAAGGATCAATGATCAATGAAGAATGAACGATGAAGAATGAACAAGGATCAATGATAAATGACGAATGAACGATGAAGAATGAACAAGGATCAATGATCAATGAAGAATGAAAGATGAAGAATGAACAAGGATCAACGATCATTGAAGAATAAACAAGGATCAATGGTCAATAAAGAACGAACGATGAAAAATGAAAAAGGATCAATGATCAATGAAGAATGAACGATGAAGAATGAACAAGGATCAATGATCAATGAAGAAAGAATGATGAAGAATGAATAAGGATCAATGAGCAATGAAGAATGAACGATGAAGAATGAACAAGGATCAATGATCAATGACGAATGAACGATGAAGAATGAACAAGAATCAATGATCAATGAAGAATGAACGATGAAGAATGAACAAGGATCAATTGTCCATGACAAATGAACGTTGAAGAATGCAAAAGGATCAATGATCAATGAAGAATGAACGATGAAGAATGAATAAGGATCAATGATCAATGAAGAATGAACGATGAAGAATGAACAAGGATCAATGATCAATGAAGAATGAACGATGAATAATGAACAAGGATCAATGATCAATGAAGAATGAACGATAAAGAATGAACAAGGATCAATGATCAATGACGTATGAACGATGAAGAATGAACAAGGAGCAATCATCAATGAAGAAAGAAAGATGAAGAATGAACAAGGATCAATGATCAATGATAAATGAACAATGAAGAACGAACAAGGATCAATGATCAATGAAGAATGAACAAGGATCAATGGTCAATGACGAATGAACGATGAAGAATGAACAAGGATCAATGATCAATGAAGAATGAACGATGAAGAATGAACAAGGATCAATGATCAATGAAGAATGAACGATGAAGAATGAATAAGGAGCAATGATCAATGAAGAATGAACGATGAAGAATGAACAAGGATCAATGATCAATGAAGAATGAACGATGAAGAATGAACAAGGATCAATGATCAATGACGACTGAACGATGAAGAATGAACAAGGATCAATGATCAATGAAGAATGAACAAGCATCAATGATCAATGAAGAATCAAAGATGAAGAATGAACAAGGATCAATGATCAATGAAGAATGAACAATGAAGAATGAACAAGGATCAATTATCAATGAAGAATGAACGATGAAGAATGAACAAGTATCAATGATCATTGAAGAATGAACAAGGATCAATGGTCAATAAAGAATGAACGATGAAGAATGAAGAAGGATCAATGATCAATGAAGAATGAACAATGAAGAATGAAGAATGAACAAGGATCAATGATCAATGACGAATGAACGATGAAGAATGAACAAGAATCAATGATCAATGAAGAATGAACGATGAACAATGAACAAGGATCAATTGTCCATGACAAATGAACGATGAAGAATGAACAAGGATCAATGATAATTGAAGAAGGAACAAGGATCAATGATCAATGACGAATGAACGATGAATAATGAACAAGGATCAATAATCAATGAAGAATGAACGATTAAGAATGAACAAGGATCAATGATCAATGAAGAATGAACGATGAAGAACTAATAAGGATTAATGATCAATGAAGAATGAACGATGAACAATGAACAATGATCAATGATAAATGAAGAACGAACGATGAAGAATGAACAAGGATCAACGATCAATGACGAATGAACGATGAAGAAGGAACAAGGATCAATGATCAATGAAGAATGAACAAGGATCAATGATCAATCAAGAATGAATGATGAAGATTGAACAAGGATCAATGATTATTTAAGAATGAACAATGAAGAATGAACAAGGATCAATGATCAATGACGTATGAACGGTGAAGAATGAATAAGGGACAATGATCAATGAAGAATGAACGATGAAGAATGAACAAGGATCAATGATCAATGAAGAATGAACGATGAATAATGAACAAGGATCAATGATCAATGAAGAATGAATGATGAAGAATGAACAAGGATCAATGATGAATGACGTATGAACGATGAAGAATGAACAAGGAGCAATGATCAATGAAGAAAGAAAGATGAAGAATGAACAAGGATCAATAATCAATGATGAATGAACAATGAAGAACGAATAAGGATCAATGATCAATGAAGAATGAACAAGAATCAATGGTCAATGACGAATGAACGATGAAGAATGAACAAGGATCAATGATCAATGAAGAATGTATGATGAAGAATGAATAAGGATCAATGATCAATGACGAATAACGATGAAGAATGAACAAGGATCAATGATCAATGAAGAATGCACGATGAAGAATGAACAAGGATCAATGATCATTGAAGAATGAACAAGGATCAATGATCAATGAAGAATGTATGATGAAGAATGAATAAGGATCAATGATCAATGACGAATGAACGATGAAGAATGAACAAGAATCAATGATCAATGAAGAATGAACGATGAAGAATGAACAAGGATCAATTGTCCATGACAAATGAACGATGAAGAATGAACAAGGATCAATGATCAATGAAGAATGAACAAGGATCAATGATCAATGAAGAATGAATGATGAAGATTGAACAAGGATGAATGATTATTTAAGAATGAACAATGAAGAATGAAGAAGGATCAATGATCAAATACGAATGAACGATGAAGAATGAACAAGGGACAATGATCGATGAAGAATGAACAAGGATCAATGATCAATGAAGAATGAACGATGAATAATGAACAAGGATCAATGATCAATGAACAATGAACGATGAAGAATGAACAAGGATCAATGATCAATGACGTATGAACGATGAAGAATGAACAAGGAGCAATGATCAATGAAGAAAGAAAGATGAAGAATGAACAAGGATCAATGATCAATGATGAATGAACAATGAAGAACGAACAAGGATCAATGATCAATGAAGAATGAACAAGCATCTATGCTCAATGACGAATGATCGATGAAGAATGAACAAGGATCAATGATCAATGAAGAATGAACGATGAAGAATGAACAAGGAGCAATGATCAATGAAGAAAGAAAGATGAAGAATGAATAAGGATCAATGATCAATGATGAATGAACAATGAAGAACGAACAAGGATCAATGATCAATGAAGAATGAACAAGCATCAATGCTCAATGACGAATGATCGATGAAGAATGAACAAGGATCAATGATCAATGAAGAATGAACGATGAAGAATGAACAAGGATCAATGATCAATGAAGAATGAACGATGAAGAATGAATAAGGAGCAATGATCAATGAAGAATGAACGATGAAGAATGAACAAGGATCAATGATCAACGAAGAATGAACAAGCATCAATGATCAATGAAGAATAAAAGATTAAGAATCAACAAGGATCAATGATCAATGAAGAATGAACAATGAAGAATGAACAAGGATCAATGATCAATGAAGAATGAACGATGAAGAATGAACAAGTATCAATGATCATTGAAGAATGAACAAGGATCAATGGTCAATAAAGAATGAACGATGAAGAATGAAGAAGGATCAATGATCAATGAAGAATGAACAATGAAGAATGAAGAATGAACAAGGATCAATGATCAATGACGAATGAACGATGAAGAATGAACAAGAATCAATGATCAATGAAGAATGAACGATGAAGAATGAACAAGGATCAATTGTCCATGACAAATGAACGATGAAGAATGAACAAGGATCAACGATCATGTAAGAATGAACGATGAAGAATGAACAAGGATCGATGATAATTGGAGAATGAACAAGGATCAATGATCAATGACGAATGAACAATGAAGAATGAACAAGGATCAATGATCAATGAAGAATGAACGATGAAGAATGAACAAGGATCAATGATCAATGAAGAATGAACGATGAAGAATGAACAAGGATCAATGATCAATGACGAATGAACGATGAAGAATGAACAAGGATCAATGATCAATGAAGAATGAACAATGAAGAATGAACAAGGATCAATGATCAATGAAGTTTGAACGATGAAGAATGAACAAGTATCAATGATCATTGAAGAATGAAAAAGGATCAATGGTCAATAAAGAATGAACGATGAAGAATGAAGAAGGATCAATGATCAACGAAGAATGAACAATGAAAAATGAAGAATGAACAAGGATCAATGATCAATGACGAATGAACGATGAAGAATGAACAAGAATCAATGATCAATGAAGAATGAACGATGAAGAATAAACAAGGATCAATGATCAATGAAGAATGAACGATGAATAATGAACAAGGATCAATGATCAATGAAGAATGAACGATGAAGAATGAACAAGGATCAATGATCAATGACGTATGAACGATGAAGAATGAACAAGGAGCAATGATGAATGAAGAAAGAAAGATGAAGAATGAACAAGGATCAATGATCAATGATGAATGAACAATGAAGAACGAAAAAGGATCAATGATCAATGAAGAATGAACAAGGATCAATGGTCAATGACGAATGAACGATGAAGAATGAACAAGGATCAATGATCAATGAAGAATGAACGATGAAGAATGAACAAGGATCAATGATCAATGAAGAATGAACGATGAAGAATGAATAAGGAGCAATGATCAATGAAGAATGAACGATGAAGAATGAACAAGGATCAATGATCGATGAAGAATGAACGATGAAGAATGAACAAGGATCAATGATCAATGACGAATGAACGATGAAGAATGAATAAGGATCAATGATCAACGAAGAATGAACAAGCATCAATGATCAATGAAGAATGAAAGATTAAGAATCAACAAGGATCAAGAAAGATTAAGAATCAACAAGGATCAATGATCAATGAAGAATGAACAATGAAGAATGAACAAGGATCAATGATCAATGAAGAATGAACGATGAAGAACGAACAAGTATCAATGATCATTGAAGAATGAAAAAGGATCAATGGTAAATAAAGAATGAACGATGAAGAATGAAGAAGGATCAATGATCAATGAAGAATGAACAATGAAGAATGAAGAATGAACAAGGATCAATGATCAATGACCAATGAACGATGAAGAATGAACAAGAATCAATGATCAATGAAGAATGAACGATGAAGAATGAACAAGGATCAATTGTCCATGACAAATGAACGATGAAGAATGAACAAGGATCAATGATCAATGAACAATGAAGAATGAACAAGGATCAACGATCATGTAAGAATGAACGATGAAGAATGAACAAGGATCAATGATAATTGAAGATTGAACAAGGATCAATGATCAATGACGAATGAACGATGAAGAATGAACAAGGATCAATGATCAATGAAGAATGAACGATGAAGAATGAACAAGGATCAATGATCAATGAAGAATGAACGATGAAGAACTAATAAGGATTAATGATCAATGAAGAATAAACGATGAAGAATGAACAAGGATCAATGATAAATGAAGAATGAACGATGAAGAATGAACAAGGATCAATGATCAATGACGAATGAACGATGAAGAATGAACAAGGATCAATGATCAATGAAGAATGTAAGATGAAGAATGAACAAGGATCAATGATCAATGAAGAATGAACAATGAAGAATTGATCCAAGTACGCGTGATCAACGCATGACATTGGATTTGATACGAAATGGGGGGGGATATTCCAAGGCTGACATGCAGCATATTGACAAGAACTGGACTGCCAGGCCTCCTCTCAACACAACCCCGATGCATTCCTTTGATCAATCAATGGAATGATCTGTTGATTCAATTAGGAACGGGAACAGCAACAAGAGGGGGGGTGAATTGTTGTTGTTGCAAGTTTAAGCGATTGTGCCCTGTTTTTGCGGAATTATTCAAAATAAATAAAGCTTAAACTAAGAGCAAAATAATAAGAGAGACACACGATTTTACGTGGAAACCTTTTGGGCCTAAACAAAAGGAAAAACCACGACCACTTGGGATTTTCAAAAACTCCACTATGTTTAAGGCAATTAGTTACAATCACAATAAACACCTTACTTCACTCGAAGCGAAACAACTAGGCCAACTCTTCACTCTCTAATTGCTTTACTCAAAGCAACAAACTTAGCTTCTCTTCAAGCTAATCCTCTCTAGCTTCACTCAAAGCTATCTAATTTCCCCCTTAGACTCACCCGAGTCTAATTACATAAACTCTCAAAAACCCTTACAAAAAGGATATAAATTCTCTAAAATAAATCAAAGAGTTGCATCAAGAAAATATTATAAATTAATTGGCAACTTTAAGAACAAAATATTTCTTGTAAAATCCAACAAAAACGTATGAAAAACACTTAAGCACAAAACGTTGGATTACTTCTCATCACTTTAAAAACCGGAATTATCTTGCAATTTATAGAAAATAATATTCCTAAGAAAGTGGAATAATCCAATCCATCATCCCACTATCAAAAGATCATGGGAGTAATGTGGATTAAGCAAACACACGGTTATTTCCATAAGATTTGATTAAGTCAAATCACACGTGTACATAAACAATAACCGCTGTTCCCTTAATAACCGCTGTTCCCTAAAGTAGCAGTTTTTTCAGTAGTAATTCCTGTTCCCCAAATTAATGGCTGGAACTTCATGCTATATTTAGAAAACGGTTAATCTTAGTGGGAATGATTGCTTGCTTATTTTTAGGAATAAAGACCGGCTGAAAAGATTTGCTAAGACCAATTCAAAGTTAGTTAATTCTATTTTTAACAAATCCAGGATTTATTAAAAATAGATCCTAAAATAAAGGATCTTAACAAATAAATCGTGAATACATTTTCTTTAACAAAAACGATTTGCCAATTAACTTAAATAAATTTTTACTGCAACAATTTAATTTAAAATACATTAACTAAAAAAAATAATTAAAATATGATAACCAGAATTTTTAGTCAACGTAGTCAACCTTCAGCTCAGGAACAGTGTGCTGTCTCCAGACTTCAGTTTAGCTAGAACATCCAACTTGGGAACAGTAGATCTGCTGTCTCCATTTTACATCCCAAGCGATATGCTTCTCCTAACCTCTTTTGAAACCTTTTGACATGTACGTTTCCATAAGCTAAGGCATAGGTACTATCAACGATCATAATCATAATCGGATATCGACCTGCACAATCTCTAAAAACATGTTCGCTTAAATAAAGTGTAGTCATCATCAAAACTCAAGAGGTCCAACAAATTCCCCCTTTTTGATGATGACAAACTTTCAAACAAACTTAAAAACAAAATAGAGTAAACCAATGTTGAAGAGTATGTTAGAGATCAAAACAACTCTTCATTACTTAGTAAATTAACTCGTGACAATATAATTTACCAAGCATACATTAAAAACAAATTACTCTATTAATTTGAATTACTTAAAATAACTTAAGCATAATCAAAACATCAGAGCATACACATCATAACAATCAAAGTATGTATCTCGGTATGTATATCAGAGCTAAAAGAAATTAGCATAAACAAACAACTAACCAAAAATATCAGTATTCAGTATCTTAATCCTTAATGCAATGAGAAACCTAGTTTCAGTGTTAATGAGCAACAACTAACAGCTTATCAACACAAACATCCGAAACCAAACATCAGAAACAAACCAGCACCTTAATCCATAAGTCCAACATAATAGATTTAACTAGATCTCAAACATGCTCAAGCATTATTTAAGTTTGTGCCAAATATTCCCCCTTTTGACATCATTCAAAAAGAAGATAAGCAATCAAACCACAGCACTAAACATATAGTCATAGTCAAAGAGAGAATAAGGATGCACAAATTAAAAAGCAATAACAATGAATGCAAGCATGATAAGCAATGACTAATCAAACCTAACAGTTAGTAGCATATGTAAAAAGGTTTAACAAAGTTAACAGTGTTTAAGAGGTGTACCCCAGCTGGTACCAAAAGAAAGAAATTGTTTAAAGACAGAGACAGCAGCAATGAAAAATATAAAAGGGAAACTATGAAGCAGGAGCATCTTCATCAACATATTCCGTTTCCACCTCAACTGTATCCAATTTAGCGCCAAGACGAGCCTCCATCTGAGTCATCTGGTCAGCTAAAGAGGCTAGGGAAACACGGATCTCATCTTGAAATTTGAAGAAGCGATCCTGCAAATTATCAAGCTTGAGAAGAATGGAATATAAGGGAGCAGTAGGAACGGTTGCCTGATCAAAGCTGTGTTTGTGAAATGATGGTGATGGTGATCTTGGTGTTGGTGAAGGTGGTGGTGGAGTGAAATGATGAGTTGGTGGAGTGGTTGGCTTTGATGAGGGAAAACTATTGGGTTCAGCCCTAGAGTCTTCTTCAAGAGAAACCTTAGATTCCAACCCCTGGTCTTCTTCCTCAGAAGGAACAACCTCCTGTTCCTTAACTCCATCCCCTTCTTTCTCCTGTTCCTCCTTCTCCTCTTCTTCCTTTTTCTCCTGTTCCTTCTCTTCCTTCTCTTCCTCTTCCTCCTGTTCCTCCTTTTCCTTCCCCTCTTCCTCCTGTTCCTCATTATCAGAATCAATCTCAATCTGTTCCACAATATTTTCAAGAATCCCTTCCTCATTTAATTTAAGGCGCAAATTACTCAAACTTTTTGCACCTATCATATTGCTGGGACCCATAGGAAAACTATAATCACCCAGTGGAACACCAAACTTTGAGAAAATCCATGACAACAAACCACCATAGCCAACCATACAACGTTTGGCTATACAATCATTTAAATGAGAAATCATCAAGGAAGGAAAATTAATCTTTATGTTGTTCACCATACAGTATATCAGGGTTGCATCTCGAAGACTTACCTCACTACGTTTTGAGTTTCGTGGCAAGATAAACCTTCTAGCAATGTTGTACAGCAACTTATGTAAAGGAGACAGGACATTGTGACTAACTTTCCCCCTTTTTTGCCTAACCCCCAAGCATCTCCAAACATCTTTTTCATCTCTTCCAGAAAACGCAATCTTAGACCCAACATGATAAACGTCAAAACCAGTAGCAGGAACACCTAACCACTCTCCTAAAGTCAGACTATCAAATTCAATATCAATATCTTTGATTGAACTAGAACAAACTCCATCATGAACAGCAAAATCAGAAATAAACTCATGCATAATGTCAGGGTAAATGGGGTTGCAGCAATATACGCTCATAAGTGATTCCCATTTTTGAGTTTGTAAAATTTCATGGAATTTAGGAAAGATTGTAGATTCGTACCATTCTTTGTCTAGACCAAATCCTACAGACATTTCTTTAGAAAGTTCTTCAGCATTTGAGTAATGCGTTACCTTCATTTTCTTGGTAGAGTGGGTTGAAGGTTTCTTGGATTCTCTTGTTCTTTTACCACTTGTTTGCGGAGACATAGGGGTGTCCTCTGGTTCCTTTGATGAAGACTTAGGTTTGTGAGTGAGAGAAGGTGGGTAGATAACTCGAAGAGGGACAGGTTGCTTCATTTTTGGTTTCATATTCTTGGTTTTCATTGAAGTTTTTAGAGAGAAAAGCAAAGGAAAATGACGAAGTGAAAGGGAAGTGGAAGGAATGACGGTTTAGGGTTGAGTGAAAGGGAAAGGGTAATGAAGATGAAATGAAAGATGGGACGAGAGGGAGTAATTGTATTGGATGAAGTGACGTGTTGAGGCAGTTATCAATTCAAGACAATTGATTTTGAATTGTGAAAATGGAGTATGTTGAGATTCAACTCCTACTTAAAAGAACTGCTGGAAAAAAATTGTTGTTTTTGTTTGTCTTTTTAATTTTAAAAAGAAAAATGGTAATATTGTGCTACTACCGTCAGATCAAAATAATCATGCAATCATGAGAACATCCAAAGTATATACCTTTAAAAAATGCGTACCTGATCCTTTCGATAATTGATTTTTCAATCAAGATTATTGTGGTTGATTGATCATTTTCAATTTTCATTTTGTCTCTAGGAATCATATATGATACTTCCTTTAATGCAGCTTGATCATGCCAAGTTCCAATCTCATTTTCTCATGCTGTTCCCTTGGAAGCGGTTTGGTCATGATATCTGCTATTTGCTCATGAGTGTTTACATGCTTAACAATAATATTTTTATTTTCAACATTATCCTTAAGAAAATGATGCCTAATATGGATGTGCTTTACTCGTGAGTGATGCACTGGATCTTTGGATATGCATATGGCACTGGTATTATCGCAATAAATAGGAACACATGCATACTTAATACCAAAGTCTCTTAGCTGCTGCTTTATCCATATCATTTGGGAACAGCAAGCTGCTGCTGCTACGTACTCAGCTTCAGCAGTTGATAATGCAACAGTGTTTTGTTTCTTGGAACTCCACGAAACTAAACATGAGCCAAGAAATTGTACCATACCTGACGTGCTTTTTCTATTAACAAGATCTCCTGCATAATCTGCATCACTAAAGCCTTTCAAATCAAAGACATCACTTTTAGGATAAAATAATGATAAATCATCTGTTCCCTTTAGATATCTCAAAATACGTTTCACTGCAGTTAGATGTGATTCTTTAGGGTTAGATTGAAATCTTGCACATAAACCAACACTAAATGAAATATCGGGTCTACTAGCAGTTAGATATAATAAAGATCCAATCATGCCTCTATACATAGTTTGGTCAATATTTGTTCCATTTGTATCTTCATCTAATCTTACATTAGTAGCCATGGGTGTATGGTTGGTTTTAGCGTTATTCATGCCATATTTCTTAAGAAGTTCTTTTATATATTTTTGTTGATGAATAAAGATACCATTAGCAGTTTGTTTAATTTGCAAACCAAGAAAGAAATTTAATTCTCCCATCATGCTCATTTCAAATTCAGTGCTCATAAGGTTAGCAAATTCTTTACATAGCAATTCATTTGTGGCACCAAAAATAATATCATCAACATATATTTGAACAACTAATATATTGGAACCTTTGTTCTTAAAGAATAAGGTTTTATCAATTTTACCTCTAATAAAGTCATTTTGGATCAAAAACTTTGATAGTCTTTCATACCATTGCCTTGGAGCTTGTTTCAACCCATAAAGAGCTTTATCAAGCTTATAGACATGATCAAGACACGAGGTATTCTCAAAGCCAGGTGGTTGTTCAACAAAAACTTCTTCATCAAGAAAACCATTCAAGAAAGCACATTTCACATCCATTTGATATAATTTAAAGTTCATAAATGCAGCAAAAGAAATTAAAATTCTAATAGCTTCTAACCTTGCTACTGGAGCAAATGTCTTAGTATAATCAATACCTTCTTGTTGATTGTACCCTTTGACCACGAGCCTTGCTTTGTTTCTTACAATTATTCCATGCTCATCTAGTTTGTTCCGAAATACCCATTTCAAACCAATTACCTTCTTGTGTTTCGGTTTGGGTTCTAAATGCCATACCTTGTTCCTTTCAAATTCGTTCAATTCATCTTGCATGGCTACAACCCATTCGGAATCCTTTAGAGCTTCTTCGTGATTTTTGGGTTCAAGTGATGATAGGAACGCAAAATGTGCACAAAAATTTCTCATTTGAGATCGAGTTTGTGTTCCTTTATTCAAATCACTTACAATCAAATCAAGAGGATGGTATTTTTGATATCTCCAAGGTTTTGGCATAAAATCTCTTGTGGGAACAGTAGCATGTTCTGGTTCATTAGCTTGATTAACATTCTGTTCAGCTACTGGATCGTTTTGCTCTTCTGTGGGAACAGCTGGATTGGGAACAGTCTGCTGTTCCTGATGTTCTGGCAGTTCCTGAACTCGATCAGTACTTTCTGCTTCTGCTGGAACCGGCTGTTCACCAGCTGTTTCTTGATCATGCACTTTCAATTCTTCATCATCTTCTTCTAAATTTGCAAGACCTATCTTAAAATTATTTGTATCCTGTTCACTTGACAAAAAGTTAGTTTCATCGAAAATTATGTGAACGGATTCTTCCACACTCATTGTTCTTTTGTTATAGACTCTATATGCCTTACTTTGAGATGAGTAGCCAAGAAATACTGCTTCATCACTTCTTTCATCAAATTTACCTATATTCCGTTTTCCATTAACATGTACAAAACATTTGCATCCAAACACACGAAAATAGGCAATATTTGGTTTAACACCTTTAAACAGTTCATAGGGTGTCTTAGAAGTGATTGGTCTTATCAATACTCTATTTAAAATATAACATGCAGTATTAACAGCCTCGGCCCAAAAATTTCTAGGTAAACCACTAGCAATTAACATAGTTCTAGCCATTTCTTCTAAAGTTCTATTTTTCCTTTCTACAACACCATTTTGTTGTGGTGTTCTAGGGGCGGAAAAATTGTGACTTATTCCATGTTCATTGCAATAACTCATAAAGCTTGAATTTTCAAATTCTTTACCATGATCTGACCTTATGTGAACAATTTGATTATTGGTAGATTTTTGTATTTTGTTAGCGAAAGAGACAAACTCATTAAAGGCTTCATCTTTACTAACTAAAAATAAAGTCCATATAAATCTACTATAATCATCAATAATAACAAACACATATCTCTTGCCACTACGGCTTTGTATTCTCATAGGTCCACACAAATCCATGTGTAATAATTCAAGCGTTTTTGAGGTGGTCACAACATTCTTTGGTTTAAAAGATGACCTTACTTGTTTTCCTTTGGCACAAGGATCACATATTTCCTCTTTAAGGAATTTTATAGATGGTAGTCCTCTAACTAGGTCTTTAGATCTTAATGTATTAATCAATGAATAACTAGCATGACCTAGACGCTTATGCCAAAGAAGTGGGTCGTCTTCTATAACACTTAGACACGTTAGACTGTTTCTGGGAACAGTGTCCAGGTCCACTACATAAGTGTTCCCTTTTCTGTTTCCCTCAAGAATGATGTCTCCAGTGTCATTCCTAGAAATAATGCACTTTTCAGAAGTAAAGTTTACAGAGTTACCCTTATCACAAAATTGAGACATGCTGAGTAAGTTGTGTTTCAAATTCTCGACTAAAAATACATTATCAATGGCGTGGGAACATAACCTTCCAACCTTTCCTTTGGCGATTATCTCACCCTTCATATTGTCACCGAATGTTACTGTTCCCCCATCATAGGCTTCAAGTGAGAGAAATTTAGATTTGTCACCCGTCATATGCTTGTTCCCCCTCACTGTCGAGATACCATGAGCTGTTCCCCCTCACTTGGACCTGTAAGATAATTAATTGTTATTTATAGGAACCCAGACTTTCTTGGGTTCCTTGTCGATCTTACATGAATCATATTTATCAATTTGAATGTTATCGACATAGTTTCTGTTAGAGACAGTATACTGTTCCCTTTTGGTGCACTGTTCCTTCAGATGGCCAGCTTTACCACAGAAGGTACAGTACCTGTCTCTAGGAAGATTAACGTAAGCTTTCTTACTTTTGTTATTCTTAAAATATTTTCGGCCTTGTGATTTCTTACTTTTAGCATCTAGAATCCATTTGGGAGTTATTTTGATTTTCCCTTTTTCTCTTGAATTTAATTCAAGATTATTATTGTTGTTACGGTTGGATTCCGGATTCAACTCTAAATGTTGAAAATCATTGCACAAATCCTTAGTAGATGCATTTATCAATTCTTTATTTAAGCCTAATAATTTGTATTGTGATAGCTCAATATTAAGAATAACATTTTCTTTCTTAAGTCTCTCCATATTTTCCTTTAGGATTATATTTTGATCCAACAAACCGAAAAATCTGTTTTGGACATCATGTCTAAAGGTGTTTATGTATGAGACATGGTCTTTGCTTACTTTAAGTTCCTGTTCTAACTTGAGACACTTATCATTGCAATTTTCAAGTTTAGCTTGTGTCTCTTTTAACAACTCTTTTAATTCATTTTTACTTAGATTAAATGAATGGTCAGAAAATGAATTAGAAATATTTACCTGCTTCTCCTTGCCTTTATGCGTAGCCATGAGACATAGGTTAGCTGTCTCCTCTTCTTCGGGAACAATAGTTTCATTCTCACTTTCAGTTTCTCCCCATGCAGCAATCATGGCCTTACGAAAGTCAGTCTTGTTAAAATTTTCTTTGTTCAACGGTCTTCTTGAATCTCTTGTCTTTCCCTTACCCTTTTCATTCTTCCATGTTGGGCAATCCTTGATGAAGTGTTCGGTACTTCCACATTTGTGGCATTCAAGATTTTTTGTTCTTCTTTCTTTGTTGTTTCTTTGATTTGCATACCTGCTGTTCCTGAAGAACTTCTTGAATTTTCGTACCAATAAAGCAGCCTCTTCCTCATCACATTCTGATTCGTCCTGTTCCCCCGCTGCCAGAGCCAGTCCCTTGTTCCTGGAACTGTCTGCTGTTCCCAAATGCAATTCATGCGTCATTAGGGAACCAGCCAGCTCCTCTAGATTGAACTTAGTAAAATCTTTGGACTCTTGTATAGCAGTAACCTTGGCCCTCCAGCGCTCATCTTGAGGAAGGCTCCTTAGGATCTTCCTTACTTGTTCATCAGTGGGAATTATTCTTCCAAGAGAGACAAGCTCGTTTGTTATGTTGGTGAACCTAGTGAACATCTCTTGGATACTTTCTCTTGGCTCCATAACAAATCTCTCGTATTTAGACATTAACAAATCAATTTTGGACCGTTTTACTTCACTTGTTCCCTCATGGGTAACAGCAAGCAGGTCCCAAATTTGCTTAGCGGATTTGCACCCCATAATTCTATTATGCTCGTTTGGTCCAAGACCACAATGAAGTAATTTTATAGCAAGAGCATTTAATTCCATTTTCTGAAAATCTTCTTTTTCATATTCGGTTATAGGTTTGGGAACAATTTCATTGTTGGAGTTAGTAGTGGTTACCTCAAAATCTCCGATTTCTATGACTCTCCAAACTTGATAATTTTCCGCTTTGATGAAGATCTCCATTCTATTCTTCCAGTATGTATAGAATTTTCCATCGAACATTGGCGGTCTTTGAGTTGAATACCCTTATTCCATTCGCTCGTTCATAATTGACATTTTTAGGGAACACCAGAATCTGCCCTCAGGGTTTCCTGATCTTCTGGGAACAGGGCTCTGATACCAATTGTTGATTCAATTAGGAACGGGAACAGCAACAAGAGGGGGGGTGAATTGTTGTTGTTGCAAGTTTAAGCGATTGTGCCCTGTTTTTGCGGAATTATTCAAAATAAATAAAGCTTAAACTAAGAGCAAAATAATAAGAGAGACACACGATTTTACGTGGAAACCTTTTGGGCCTAAACAAAAGGAAAAACCACGACCACTTGGGATTTTCAAAAACTCCACTATGTTTAAGGCAATTAGTTACAATCACAATAAACACCTTACTTCACTCGAAGCGAAACAACTAGGCCAACTCTTCACTCTCTAATTGCTTTACTCAAAGCAACAAACTTAGCTTCTCTTCAAGCTAATCCTCTCTAGCTTCACTCAAAGCTATCTAATTTCCCCCTTAGACTCACCCGAGTCTAATTACATAAACTCTCAAAAACCCTTACAAAAAGGATATAAATTCTCTAAAATAAATCAAAGAGTTGCATCAAGAAAATATTATAAATTAATTGGCAACTTTAAGAACAAAATATTTCTTGTAAAATCCAACAAAAACGTATGAAAAACACTTAAGCACAAAACGTTGGATTACTTCTCATCACTTTAAAAACCGGAATTATCTTGCAATTTATAGAAAATAATATTCCTAAGAAAGTGGAATAATCCAATCCATCATCCCACTATCAAAAGATCATGGGAGTAATGTGGATTAAGCAAACACACGGTTATTTCCATAAGATTTGATTAAGTCAAATCACACGTGTACATAAACAATAACCGCTGTTCCCTTAATAACCGCTGTTCCCTAAAGTAGCAGTTTTTTCAGTAGTAATTCCTGTTCCCCAAATTAATGGCTGGAACTTCATGCTATATTTAGAAAACGGTTAATCTTAGTGGGAATGATTGCTTGCTTATTTTTAGGAATAAAGACCGGCTGAAAAGATTTGCTAAGACCAATTCAAAGTTAGTTAATTCTATTTTTAACAAATCCAGGATTTATTAAAAATAGATCCTAAAATAAAGGATCTTAACAAATAAATCGTGAATACATTTTCTTTAACAAAAACGATTTGCCAATTAACTTAAATAAATTTTTACTGCAACAATTTAATTTAAAATACATTAACTAAAAAAAATAATTAAAATATGATAACCAGAATTTTTAGTCAACGTAGTCAACCTTCAGCTCAGGAACAGTGTGCTGTCTCCAGACTTCAGTTTAGCTAGAACATCCAACTTGGGAACAGTAGATCTGCTGTCTCCATTTTACATCCCAAGCGATATGCTTCTCCTAACCTCTTTTGAAACCTTTTGACATGTACGTTTCCATAAGCTAAGGCATAGGTACTATCAACGATCATAATCATAATCGGATATCGACCTGCACAATCTCTAAAAACATGTTCGCTTAAATAAAGTGTAGTCATCATCAAAACTCAAGAGGTCCAACATGATCAATGTTCTTGGATAGGGTGTAGTGTGGCCTTGAAGGCTGATCAAGGATTCACACCAACACGAAGGGCAAACTGGCCCTAGTAACGCAATTGCAAAGACAATTGAAAAAAATTCAAACACTGAATTTTTTCTGAAATTTTTTCATTAAAATCAACTTGTTGTTTACAATGAATGAGCCATCTATATATAGACATATGGGAAGTGGGAAATACAATGACAAGGCTTATGACATGCCCCCAAACAAGAATAACGGCTAAAAAGTATCACGTGACTAACATGTGCACATTTTAAGGATCAAAAATCAGAAAACAGAATTCTTATTTTGCTGCACTATCCGCTGAACACTCGACCTTCAGCTCCATTTCTTTGGGTCTTCCCGTGATGGATAAGAGGCAATTAAGGTCTTGATGGAAAGATCCAAGTATAGAGATTCCATTTTTATTCTCCATGTCTCCCAAGGTGTGTGGGTTAGCTCGGGACATCCCTTGCAAGGTCACCTGGTCACCAAGTCAGAACACCAGTTCTGATCTCAGCATCGACCTGCTGACTGGAGGACCTTGTGCACGGATTTCAGAGAGCTGTGTGCACTATTAGCATGGTTCTTGGACCTTTATGGCTAGGCCTATGTATAGAGATGACGTCCCCATGATTAGTTAGGTCTAAAGCTTCATGGTCAAGGCTTGGGTCATGCTGCAAGGTGGGCTGCTCGCTGGTTTGCGGCTGTGCTGTTCTGCTGCTGTATTTAGTGTTCTGTGTATGTTGTTGGCTTTCCTTGTTCTTGCCTTTGTATCTATTCTTCCATGATCAATTCATCCCCCTTCCTAACTATCTTGGCTCTCATTACATTCAAGATCCATGGGTGAGACACTAAGTGCAGAATCAGAATAACTTGGGAGATGCATGTGCATATGGTTGAACAACACACGTCCATTCTTCCACTTATTGCCAAGCTACCAAGATCTGAACCAATATGGTTCAAGAATGAACAAGGATCAATGATCAATGAAGAATGAACGATGAAGAATGAACAAGGATCAATGATAAATGAAGAATGAACAAGGATCAATGGTCGATGACGAATGAACGATAAAAAATGAACAAGGATCAATGATCAATGAAGAATGAACGATGAAGAATGAACAAGGATCAATGATCAATGAAGAATGAACGATGAAGAATGAACAAGGACCAATGATCAATGACGAATGAACGATGAAGAATGAACAAGGATCAATGATCAAAGAAGAATGAACGATGAAGAATGAACAAGGATCAATAATCAATGACGAATGAACGATGAAGAATGAACAAGGATCAATGATCAATGAAGAATGAACGATGAAGAATGAACAAGGATCAACGATCATTGAAGAATGAACAAGGATCAAAGGTCAATAAAGAATGAACGATGAAGAATGAAGAAGGATCAATGATCAATGAAGAATGAACAATGAAGAATGAAGAATGAACAAGGATCAATGATCAATGACGAATGAACGATGAAGAATGAACAAGAATCAATGATCAATGAAGAATGAACGATGAAGAATGAACAAGGATCAATGGTCCATGACAAATGAACGATGAAGAATGAACAAGGATCAATGATCAAAGAAGAATCAACGATGAAGCATGAACAAGGATCAATAATCAATGACGAATGAACGATGAAGAATGAACAAGGGTCAATGATCAATGAAGAATGAATGATGAAGAATAAACAAGGATCAACGATCTTTGAAGAATGAATAAGGATCAATGGTCAATAAAGAATGAACGATGAAGAATGAACAAGGATCAATAATCAATGACGAATGAACGATGACGAATGAACAAGGAACAATGATCAATGACGAATGAACGATGAAGAATGAACAAGGATCAATGATCAATGAAGAATGAACAAGGATCAATGATCAATGAAGAATGAACAATGAAGAATTAACAAGGATCAATGATAAATGAAGAATGAACATGGATCAATGGTCGATGACGAATGAACGAAAAAGAATGAACAAGGATCAATGATCAATGATGAATGAACGATGAAGAATGAACAAGGATCAATGATCAATGAAGAATGAACGATGAAGAATGAACAAGGATCAATGATAAATGACGAATGAACGATGAAGAATGAACAAGGATCAATGATCAATGAAGAATGAACGATGAAGAATGAACAAGGATCAACGATCATTGAAGAATAAACAAGGATCAATGGTCAATAAAGAACGAACGATGAAAAATGAAAAAGGATCAATGATCAATGAAGAATGAACGATGAAGAATGAACAAGGATCAATGATCAATGAAGAATGAATGATGAAGAATGAATAAGGATCAATGATCAATGAAGAATGAATGATGAAGAATGAACAAGGATCAATGATCATTGAAGAATGAACAAGGATCAATTGTCAATAAAGAATGAACGATGAAGAATGAACAAGTATCAATGATCAATGATCAATGAACGATGAAGAATGAACAAGGATCAATGATCAATGAAGAACGAAAGATGAAGAATGAAAAAGTATCAATGATCATTGAAGAATTAACGATGAAGAAAGTACAAGGGTCAATCATCAATGAACAATGAACGATGAAGAATGAACAAGGATCAATGATCGATGAAGAATGAACCAGGATCAATGATCATTGAAGAATGAACGATGAAGAATGAACAAGGATCAATGATCAATTAAGAATGAAAGATTAAGAATGAACAAGGACCAATGATTAATGAACAATAAACGCTGAAGAATGAACAAGGATCAATGATCATTGAATAATGAACGATGAAGAATGAACAAGGATCAATGATCAATGAAGAATAAACAAGGATCAATGATCAATGAAGAATGAACGATGAAGAATGAACAAGGATCAATGATAAATGAAGAATGAACAAGGATCAATGGTCGATGACGAATGACCGATAAAAAATGAACAAGGATCAATGATCAATGAAGAATGAACGATGAAGAATGAACAAGGATCAATGATCAATGAAGAATGAACGATGAAGAATGAACAAGGACCAATGATCAATGACGAATGAACGATGAAGAATGAACAAGGATCAATGATCAAAGAAGAATGAACGATGAAGAATGAACAAGAATCAATAATCAATGACGAATGAACGATGAAGAATGAACAAGGATCAGTGATCAATGAAGAATGAACGATGAAGAATGAACAAGGATCAACGATCATTGAAGAATGAACAAGGATCAAAGGTCAATAAAAAATGAACGATGAAGAATGAAGAAGGATCAATGATCAATGAAGAATGAACAATGAAGAATGAAGAATGAACAAGGATCAATGATCAATGACGAATGAACGATGAAGAATGAACAAGAATCAATGATCAATGAAGAATGAACGATGAACGATGAAGAATGAACAAGGATCAATGGTCCATGACAAATGAACGATGAAGAATGAACAAGGATCAATGATCAAAGAAGAATGAACGATGAAGCATGAACAAGGATCAATAATCAATGACGAATGAACGATGAAGAATGAACAAGGGTCAATGATCAATGAAGAATGAACGATGAAGAATAAACAAGGATCAACGATCTTTGAAGAATGAACAAGGATCAATGGTCAATAAAGAATGAACGATGAAGAATGAACAAGGATCAATAATCAATGACGAATGAACGATGACGAATGAACAAGGAACAATGATCAATGACGAATGAACGATGAAGAATGAACAAGGATCAATGATCAATGAAGAATGAACAAGGATCAATGATCAATGAAGAATGAACAATGAAGAATTAACAAGGATCAATGATAAATGAAGAATGAACATGGATCAATGGTCGATGACGAATGAACGAAAAAGAATGAACAAGGATCAATGATCAATGATGAATGAACGATGAAGAATGAACAAGGATCAATGATCAATGAAGAATGAACGATGAAGAATGAACAAGGATCAATGATAAATGACGAATGAACGATGAAGAATGAACAAGGATCAATGATCAATGAAGAATGAACGATGAAGAATGAACAAGGATCAACGATCATTGAAGAATAAACAAGGATCAATGGTCAATAAAGAACGAACGATGAAAAATGAAAAAGGATCAATGATCAATGAAGAATGAACGATGAAGAATGAACAAGGATCAATGATCAATGAAGAAAGAATGATGAAGAATGAATAAGGATCAATGAGCAATGAAGAATGAACGATGAAGAATGAACAAGGATCAATGATCAATGACGAATGAACGATGAAGAATGAACAAGAATCAATGATCAATGAAGAATGAACGATGAAGAATGAACAAGGATCAATTGTCCATGACAAATGAACGATGAAGAATGCAAAAGGATCAATGATCAATGAAGAATGAACGATGAAGAATGAATAAGGATCAATGATCAATGAAGAATGAACGATGAAGAATGAACAAGGATCAATGATCAATGAAGAATGAACGATGAATAATGAACAAGGATCAATGATCAATGAAGAATGAACGATAAAGAATGAACAAGGATCAATGATCAATGACGTATGAACGATGAAGAATGAACAAGGAGCAATGATCAATGAAGAAAGAAAGATGAAGAATGAACAAGGATCAAAGATCAATGATAAATGAACAATGAAGAACGAACAAGGATCAATGATCAATGAAGAATGAACAAGGATCAATGGTCAATGACGAATGAACGATGAAGAATGAACAAGGATCAATGATCAATGAAGAATGAACGATGAAGAATGAACAAGGATCAATGATCAATGAAGAATGAACGATGAAGAATGAATAAGGAGCAATGATCAATGAAGAATGAACGATGAAGAATGAACAAGGATCAATGATCAATGAAGAATGAACGATGAAGAATGAACAAGGATCAATGATCAATGACGAATGAACAAGGATCAATGATCAATGAAGAATGAACAATGAAGAATTAACAAGGATCAATGATAAATGAAGAATGAACATGGATCAATGGTCGATGACGAATGAACGAAAAAGAATGAACAAGGATCAATGATCAATGATGAATGAACGATGAAGAATGAACAAGGATCAATGATCAATGAAGAATGAACGATGAAGAATGAACAAGGATCAATGATAAATGACGAATGAACGATGAAGAATGAACAAGGATCAATGATCAATGAAGAATGAACGATGAAGAATGAACAAGGATCAACGATCATTGAAGAATAAACAAGGATCAATGGTCAATAAAGAACGAACGATGAAAAATGAAAAAGGATCAATGATCAATGAAGAATGAACGATGAAGAATGAACAAGGATCAATGATCAATGAAGAATGAATGATGAAGAATGAATAAGGATCAATGATCAATGAAGAATGAATGATGAAGAATGAACAAGGATCAATGATCATTGAAGAATGAACAAGGATCAATTGTCAATAAAGAATGAACGATGAAGAATGAACAAGTATCAATGATCAATGATCAATGAACGATGAAGAATGAACAAGGATCAATGATCAATGAAGAACGAAAGATGAAGAATGAAAAAGTATCAATGATCATTGAAGAATTAACGATGAAGAAAGTACAAGGGTCAATCATCAATGAACAATGAACGATGAAGAATGAACAAGGATCAATGATCGATGAAGAATGAACCAGGATCAATGATCATTGAAGAATGAACGATGAAGAATGAACAAGGATCAATGATCAATTAAGAATGAAAGATTAAGAATGAACAAGGACCAATGATTAATGAACAATAAACGCTGAAGAATGAACAAGGATCAATGATCATTGAATAATGAACGATGAAGAATGAACAAGGATCAATGATCAATGAAGAATAAACAAGGATCAATGATCAATGAAGAATGAACGATGAAGAATGAACAAGGATCAATGATAAATGAAGAATGAACAAGGATCAATGGTCGATGACGAATGACCGATAAAAAATGAACAAGGATCAATGATCAATGAAGAATGAACGATGAAGAATGAACAAGGATCAATGATCAATGAAGAATGAACGATGAAGAATGAACAAGGACCAATGATCAATGACGAATGAACGATGAAGAATGAACAAGGATCAATGATCAAAGAAGAATGAACGATGAAGAATGAACAAGAATCAATAATCAATGACGAATGAACGATGAAGAATGAACAAGGATCAGTGATCAATGAAGAATGAACGATGAAGAATGAACAAGGATCAACGATCATTGAAGAATGAACAAGGATCAAAGGTCAATAAAAAATGAACGATGAAGAATGAAGAAGGATCAATGATCAATGAAGAATGAACAATGAAGAATGAAGAATGAACAAGGATCAATGATCAATGACGAATGAACGATGAAGAATGAACAAGAATCAATGATCAATGAAGAATGAACGATGAACGATGAAGAATGAACAAGGATCAATGGTCCATGACAAATGAACGATGAAGAATGAACAAGGATCAATGATCAAAGAAGAATGAACGATGAAGCATGAACAAGGATCAATAATCAATGACGAATGAACGATGAAGAATGAACAAGGGTCAATGATCAATGAAGAATGAACGATGAAGAATAAACAAGGATCAACGATCTTTGAAGAATGAACAAGGATCAATGGTCAATAAAGAATGAACGATGAAGAATGAACAAGGATCAATAATCAATGACGAATGAACGATGACGAATGAACAAGGAACAATGATCAATGACGAATGAACGATGAAGAATGAACAAGGATCAATGATCAATGAAGAATGAACAAGGATCAATGATCAATGAAGAATGAACAATGAAGAATTAACAAGGATCAATGATAAATGAAGAATGAACATGGATCAATGGTCGATGACGAATGAACGAAAAAGAATGAACAAGGATCAATGATCAATGATGAATGAACGATGAAGAATGAACAAGGATCAATGATCAATGAAGAATGAACGATGAAGAATGAACAAGGATCAATGATAAATGACGAATGAACGATGAAGAATGAACAAGGATCAATGATCAATGAAGAATGAACGATGAAGAATGAACAAGGATCAACGATCATTGAAGAATAAACAAGGATCAATGGTCAATAAAGAACGAACGATGAAAAATGAAAAAGGATCAATGATCAATGAAGAATGAACGATGAAGAATGAACAAGGATCAATGATCAATGAAGAAAGAATGATGAAGAATGAATAAGGATCAATGAGCAATGAAGAATGAACGATGAAGAATGAACAAGGATCAATGATCAATGACGAATGAACGATGAAGAATGAACAAGAATCAATGATCAATGAAGAATGAACGATGAAGAATGAACAAGGATCAATTGTCCATGACAAATGAACGATGAAGAATGCAAAAGGATCAATGATCAATGAAGAATGAACGATGAAGAATGAATAAGGATCAATGATCAATGAAGAATGAACGATGAAGAATGAACAAGGATCAATGATCAATGAAGAATGAACGATGAATAATGAACAAGGATCAATGATCAATGAAGAATGAACGATAAAGAATGAACAAGGATCAATGATCAATGACGTATGAACGATGAAGAATGAACAAGGAGCAATGATCAATGAAGAAAGAAAGATGAAGAATGAACAAGGATCAATGATCAATGATAAATGAACAATGAAGAACGAACAAGGATCAATGATCAATGAAGAATGAACAAGGATCAATGGTCAATGACGAATGAACGATGAAGAATGAACAAGGATCAATGATCAATGAAGAATGAACGATGAAGAATGAACAAGGATCAATGATCAATGAAGAATGAACGATGAAGAATGAATAAGGAGCAATGATCAATGAAGAATGAACGATGAAGAATGAACAAGGATCAATGATCAATGAAGAATGAACGATGAAGAATGAACAAGGATCAATGATCAATGACGAATGAACAAGGATCAATGATCAATGAAGAATGAACAATGAAGAATTAACAAGGATCAATGATAAATGAAGAATGAACATGGATCAATGGTCGATGACGAATGAACGAAAAAGAATGAACAAGGATCAATGATCAATGATGAATGAACGATGAAGAATGAACAAGGATCAATGATCAATGAAGAATGAACGATGAAGAATGAACAAGGATCAATGATAAATGACGAATGAACGATGAAGAATGAACAAGGATCAATGATCAATGAAGAATGAACGATGAAGAATGAACAAGGATCAACGATCATTGAAGAATAAACAAGGATCAATGGTCAATAAAGAACGAACGATGAAAAATGAAAAAGGATCAATGATCAATGAAGAATGAACGATGAAGAATGAACAAGGATCAATGATCAATGAAGAAAGAATGATGAAGAATGAATAAGGATCAATGAGCAATGAAGAATGAACGATGAAGAATGAACAAGGATCAATGATCAATGACGAATGAACGATGAAGAATGAACAAGAATCAATGATCAATGAAGAATGAACGATGAAGAATGAACAAGGATCAATTGTCCATGACAAATGAACGATGAAGAATGCAAAAGGATCAATGATCAATGAAGAATGAACGATGAAGAATGAATAAGGATCAATGATCAATGAAGAATGAACGATGAAGAATGAACAAGGATCAATGATCAATGAAGAATGAACGATGAATAATGAACAAGGATCAATGATCAATGAAAAATGAACGATAAAGAATGAACAAGGATCAATGATCAATGACGTATGAACGATGAAGAATGAACAAGGAGCAATGATCAATGAAGAAAGAAAGATGAAGAATGAACAAGGATCAATGATCAATGATAAATGAACAATGAAGAACGAACAAGGATCAATGATCAATGAAGAATGAACAAGGATCAATGGTCAATGACGAATGAACGATGAAGAATGAACAAGGATCAATGATCAATGAAGAATGAACGATGAAGAATGAACAAGGATCAATGATCAATGAAGAATGAACGATGAAGAATGAATAAGGAGCAATGATCAATGAAGAATGAACGATGAAGAATGAACAAGGATCAATGATCAATGAAGAATGAACGATGAAGAATGAACAAGGATCAATGATCAATGACGAATGAACGATGAAGAATGAACAAGGATCAATGATCAATGAAGAATGAACAAGCATCAATGATCAATGAAGAATGAAAGATGAAGAATGAACAAGGATCAATGATCAATGAAGAATGAACAATGAAGAATGAACAAGGATCAATTATCAATGAAGAATGAACGATGAAGAATGAACAAGTATCAATGATCATTGAAGAATGAACAAGGATCAATGGTCAATAAAGAATGAACGATGAAGAATGAAGAAGGATCAATGATCAATGAAGAATGAACAATGAAGAATGAAGAATGAACAAGGATCAATGATCAATGACGAATGAACGATGAAGAATGAACAAGAATCAATGATCAATGAAGAATGAACGATGAAGAATGAACAAGGATCAATTGTCCATGACAAATGAACGATGAAGAATGAACAAGGATCAATGACCAATGAACAATGAACAATGAAGAATGAACAAGGATCAATGATCAATGAAGTTTGAACGATGAAGAATGAACAAGTATCAATGATCATTGAAGAATGAAAAAGGATCAATGGTCAATAAAGAATGAACGATGAAGAATGAAGAAGGATCAATGATCAACGAAGAATGAACAATGAAAAATGAAGAATGAACAAGGATCAATGATCAATGACGAATGAACGATGAAGAATGAACAAGAATCAATGATCAATGAAGAATGAACGATGAAGAATGAACAAGGATCAATTGTCCATGATAAATGAACGATGAAGAAGGAACAAGGATCAATGATCAATGAAGAATCAACAAGGATCAATGATCAATGAAGAATGAATGATGAAGATTGAACAAGGATCAATGATTATTTAAGAATGAACGATGAAGAATGAAGAAGGATCAATGATCAAATACGAATGAACGATGAAGAATGAACACGGGACAATGATCAATGAAGAATGAACGATGAAGAATAAACAAGGATCAATGATCAATGAAGAATGAACGATGAATAATGAACAAGGATCAATGATCAATGAAGAATGAACGATGAAGAATGAACAAGGATCAATGATCAATGACGTATGAACGATGAAGAATGAACAAGGAGCAATGATCAATGAAGAAAGAAAGATGAAGAATGAACAAGGATCAATGATCAATGATGAATGAACAATGAAGAACGAACAAGGATCAATGGTCAATGAAGAATGAACAAGGATCAATGGTCAATGACGAATGAACGATGAAGAATGAACAAGGATCAATGATCAATGAAGAATGAACGATGAAGAAAGAACAAGGATCAATGATCAATGAAGAATGAACGATGAAGAATGAATAAGGAGCAATGATCAATGAAGAATGAACGATGAAGAATGAACAAGGATCAATGATCGATGAAGAATGAACGATGAAGAATGAACAAGGATCAATGATCAATGACGAATGAACGATGAAGAATGAACAAGGATCAATGATCAATGAAGAATGAACGATGAAGAACGAACAAGTATCAATGATCATTGAAGAATGAAAAAGGATCAATGGTAAATAAAGAATGAACGATGAAGAATGAAGAAGGATCAATGATCAATGAAGAATGAACAATGAAGAATGAAGAATGAACAAGGATCAATGATCAATGACCAATGAACGATGAAGAATGAACAAGAATCAATGATCAATGAAGAATGAACGATGAAGAATGAACAAGGATCAATTGTCCATGACAAATGAACGATGAAGAATGAACAAGGATCAATGATCAATGAAGAATGAACAAGGATCAATGATCAATGAAGAATGAATGATGAAGATTGAACAAGGATGAATGATTATTTAAGAATGAACAATGAAGAATGAAGAAGGATCAATGATCAAATACGAATGAACGATGAAGAATAAACAAGGGACAATGATCGATGAAGAATGAACAAGGATCAATGATCAATGAAGAATGAACGATGAATAATGAACAAGGATCAATGATCAATGAACAATGAACGATGAAGAATGAACAAGGATCAATGATCAATGACGTATGAACGATGAAGAATGAACAAGGAGCAATGATCAATGAAGAAAGAAAGATGAAGAATGAACAAGGATCAATGATCAATGATGAATGAACAATGAAGAACGAACAAGGATCAATAATCAATGAAGAATGAACAAGCATCAATGGTCAATGACGAATGATCGATGAAGAATGAACAAGGATCAATGATCAATGAAGAATGAACGATGAAGAATGAACAAGGATCAATGATCAATGAAGAATGAACGATGAAGAATGAATAAGGATCAATGATCAACGAAGAATGAACAAGCATCAATGATCAATGAAGAATGAAAGATTAAGAATCAACAAGGATCAATGATCAATGAAGAATGAACAATGAAGAATGAACAAGGATCAATGATCAATGAAGAATGAACGATGAAGAACGAACAAGTATCAATGATCATTGAAGAATGAAAAAGGATCAATGGTAAATAAAGAATGAACGATGAAGAATGAAGAAGGATCAATGATCAATGAAGAATGAACAATGAAGAATGAAGAATGAACAAGGATCAATGATCAATGACCAATGAACGATGAAGAATGAACAAGAATCAATGATCAATGAAGAATGAACGATGAAGAATGAACAAGGATCAATTGTCCATGACAAATGAACGATGAAGAATGAACAAGGATCAATGATCAATGAAGAATGAACAAGGATCAATGATCAATGAAGAATGAATGATGAAGATTGAACAAGGATGAATGATTATTTAAGAATGAACAATGAAGAATGAAGAAGGATCAATGATCAAATACGAATGAACGATGAAGAATAAACAAGGGACAATGATCGATGAAGAATGAACAAGGATCAATGATCAATGAAGAATGAACGATGAATAATGAACAAGGATCAATGATCAATGAACAATGAACGATGAAGAATGAACAAGGATCAATGATCAATGACGTATGAACGATGAAGAATGAACAAGGAGCAATGATCAATGAAGAAAGAAAGATGAAGAATGAACAAGGATCAATGATCAATGATGAATGAACAATGAAGAACGAACAAGGATCAATAATCAATGAAGAATGAACAAGCATCAATGGTCAATGACGAATGATCGATGAAGAATGAACAAGGATCAATGATCAATGAAGAATGAACGATGAAGAATGAACAAGGATCAATGATCAATGAAGAATGAACGATGAAGAATGAATAAGGAGCAATGATCAATGAAGAATGAACGATGAAGAATGAACAAGGATCAATGATCGATGATGAATGAACTATGAAGAATGAACAAGGATCAATGATCAATGACGAATGAACGATGAGGAATGAACAAGGATCAATGATCAACGAAGAATGAACAAGCATCAATGATCAATGAAGAATGAAAGATTAAGAATCAACAAGGATCAATGATCAATGAAGAATGAACAATGAAGAATGAACAAGGATCAATGATCAATGAAGAATGAACGATGAAGAATGAACAAGTATCAATGATCATTGAAGAATGAACAAGGATCAATGGTCAATAAAGAATGAACGATGAAGAATGAAGAAGGATCAATGATCAATGAAGAATGAACAATGAAGAATGAAGAATGAACAAGGATCAATGATCAATGACGAATGAACGATGAAGAATGAACAAGAATCAATGATCAATGAAGAATGAACGATGAAGAATAAACAAGGATCAATTGTCCATGACAAATGAACGATGAAGAATGAACAAGGATCAATGATCAATGAAGAATGAACAAGGATCAATGATCAATGAAGAATGAATGATGAAGATTGAACAAGGATGAATGATTATTTAAGAATGAACAATGAAGAATGAAGAAGGATCAATGATCAAATACGAATGAACGATGAAGAATAAACAAGGGACAATGATCGATGAAGAATGAACAAGGATCAATGATCAATGAAGAATGAACGATGAATAATGAACAAGGATCAATGATCAATGAACAATGAACGATGAAGAATGAACAAGGATCAATGATCAATGACGTATGAACGATGAAGAATGAACAAGGAGCAATGATCAATGAAGAAAGAAAGATGAAGAATGAACAAGGATCAATGATCAATGATGAATGAACAATGAAGAACGAACAAGGATCAATAATCAATGAAGAATGAACAAGCATCAATGGTCAATGACGAATGATCGATGAAGAATGAACAAGGATCAATGATCAATGAAGAATGAACGATGAAGAATGAACAAGGATCAATGATCAATGAAGAATGAACGATGAAGAATGAATAAGGATCAATGATCAACGAAGAATGAACAAGCATCAATGATCAATGAAGAATGAAAGATTAAGAATCAACAAGGATCAATGATCAATGAAGAATGAACAATGAAGAATGAACAAGGATCAATGATCAATGAAGAATGAACGATGAAGAACGAACAAGTATCAATGATCATTGAAGAATGAAAAAGGATCAATGGTAAATAAAGAATGAACGATGAAGAATGAAGAAGGATCAATGATCAATGAAGAATGAACAATGAAGAATGAAGAATGAACAAGGATCAATGATCAATGACCAATGAACGATGAAGAATGAACAAGAATCAATGATCAATGAAGAATGAACGATGAAGAATGAACAAGGATCAATTGTCCATGACAAATGAACGATGAAGAATGAACAAGGATCAATGATCAATGAAGAATGAACAAGGATCAATGATCAATGAAGAATGAATGATGAAGATTGAACAAGGATGAATGATTATTTAAGAATGAACAATGAAGAATGAAGAAGGATCAATGATCAAATACGAATGAACGATGAAGAATAAACAAGGGACAATGATCGATGAAGAATGAACAAGGATCAATGATCAATGAAGAATGAACGATGAATAATGAACAAGGATCAATGATCAATGAACAATGAACGATGAAGAATGAACAAGGATCAATGATCAATGACGTATGAACGATGAAGAATGAACAAGGAGCAATGATCAATGAAGAAAGAAAGATGAAGAATGAACAAGGATCAATGATCAATGATGAATGAACAATGAAGAACGAACAAGGATCAATAATCAATGAAGAATGAACAAGCATCAATGGTCAATGACGAATGATCGATGAAGAATGAACAAGGATCAATGATCAATGAAGAATGAACGATGAAGAATGAACAAGGATCAATGATCAATGAAGAATGAACGATGAAGAATGAATAAGGAGCAATGATCAATGAAGAATGAACGATGAAGAATGAACAAGGATCAATGATCGATGATGAATGAACTATGAAGAATGAACAAGGATCAATGATCAATGACGAATGAACGATGAGGAATGAACAAGGATCAATGATCAACGAAGAATGAACAAGCATCAATGATCAATGAAGAATGAAAGATTAAGAATCAACAAGGATCAATGATCAATGAAGAATGAACAATGAAGAATGAACAAGGATCAATGATCAATGAAGAATGAACGATGAAGAATGAACAAGTATCAATGATCATTGAAGAATGAACAAGGATCAATGGTCAATAAAGAATGAACGATGAAGAATGAAGAAGGATCAATGATCAATGAAGAATGAACAATGAAGAATGAAGAATGAACAAGGATCAATGATCAATGACGAATGAACGATGAAGAATGAACAAGAATCAATGATCAATGAAGAATGAACGATGAAGAATAAACAAGGATCAATTGTCCATGACAAATGAACGATGAAGAATGAACAAGGATCAATGATCAATGAAGAATGAACAAGGATCAATGATCAATGAAGAATGAATGATGAAGATTGAACAAGGATGAATGATTATTTAAGAATGAACAATGAAGAATGAAGAAGGATCAATGATCAAATACGAATGAACGATGAAGAATAAACAAGGGACAATGATCGATGAAGAATGAACAAGGATCAATGATCAATGAAGAATGAACGATGAATAATGAACAAGGATCAATGATCAATGAACAATGAACGATGAAGAATGAACAAGGATCAATGATCAATGACGTATGAACGATGAAGAATGAACAAGGAGCAATGATCAATGAAGAAAGAAAGATGAAGAATGAACAAGGATCAATGATCAATGATGAATGAACAATGAAGAACGAACAAGGATCAATAATCAATGAAGAATGAACAAGCATCAATGGTCAATGACGAATGATCGATGAAGAATGAACAAGGATCAATGATCAATGAAGAATGAACGATGAAGAATGAACAAGGATCAATGATCAATGAAGAATGAACGATGAAGAATGAATAAGGAGCAATGATCAATGAAGAATGAACGATGAAGAATGAACAAGGATCAATGATCGATGATGAATGAACTATGAAGAATGAACAAGGATCAATGATCAATGACGAATGAACGATGAGGAATGAACAAGGATCAATGATCAACGAAGAATGAACAAGCATCAATGATCAATGAAGAATGAAAGATTAAGAATCAACAAGGATCAATGATCAATGAAGAATGAACAATGAAGAATGAACAAGGATCAATGATCAATGAAGAATGAACGATGAAGAATGAACAAGTATCAATGATCATTGAAGAATGAACAAGGATCAATGGTCAATAAAGAATGAACGATGAAGAATGAAGAAGGATCAATGATCAATGAAGAATGAACAATGAAGAATGAAGAATGAACAAGGATCAATGATCAATGACGAATGAACGATGAAGAATGAACAAGAATCAATGATCAATGAAGAATGAACGATGAAGAATAAACAAGGATCAATTGTCCATGACAAATGAACGATGAAGAATGAACAAGGATCAATGACCAATGAACAATGAACAATGAAGAATGAACAAGGATCAACGATCATGTAAGAATGAACGATGAAGAATGAACAAGGATCAATGATAATTGGAGAATGAACAAGGATCAATGATCAATGACGAATGAACAATGAAGAATGAACAAGGATCAATGATCAATGAAGAATGAACGATGAAGAATGAACAAGGATCAATGATCAATGAAGAATGAAAGATGAAGAATGAACAAGGATACATGATCAATGACGAATGAACGATGAAGAATGAACAAGGATCAATGATCAATGAAGAATGAACAATGAAGAATGAACAAGGATCAATGATCAATGAAGTTTAAACGATGAAGAATGAACAAGTATCAATGATCATTGAAGAATGAAAAAGGATCAATGGTCAATAAAGAATGAACGATGAAGAATGAAGAAGGATCAATGATCAACGAAGAATGAACAATGAAAAATGAAGAATGAACAAGGATCAATGATCAATGACGAATGAACGATGAAGAATGAACAAGGATCAATTGTCCATGATAAATGAACGATGAAGAAGGAACAAGGATCAATGATCAATGAAGAATCAACAAGGATCAATGATCAATGAAGAATGAATGATGAAGATTGAACAAGGATCAATGATTATTTAAGAATGAACGATGAAGAATGAAGAAGGATCAATGATCAAATACGAATGAACGATGAAGAATGAACACGGGACAATGATCAATGAAGAATGAACGATGAAGAATAAACAAGGATCAATGATCAATGAAGAATGAACGATGAATAATGAACAAGGATCAATGATCAATGAAGAATGAACGATGAAGAATGAACAAGGATCAATGATCAATGACGTATGAACGATGAAGAATGAACAAGGAGCAATGATCAATGAAGAAAGAAAGATGAAGAATGAACAAGGATCAATGATCAATGATGAATGAACAATGAAGAACGAACAAGGATCAATGATCAATGAAGAATGAACAAGGATCAATGGTCAATGACGAATGAACGATGAAGAATGAACAAGGATCAATGATCAATGAAGAATGAACGATGAAGAATGAACAAGGATCAATGATCAATGAAGAATGAACGATGAAGAATGAATAAGGAGCAATGATCAATGAAGAATGAACGATGAAGAATGAACAAGGATCAATGATCGATGAAGAATGAACGATGAAGAATGAACAAGGATCAATGATCAATGACGAATGAACGATGAAGAATGAATAAGGATCAATGATCAACGAAGAATGAACAAGCATCAATGATCAATGAAGAATGAAAGATTAAGAATCAACAAGGATCAATGATCAATGAAGAATGAACAATGAAGAATGAACAAGGATCAATGATCAATGAAGAATGAACGATGAAGAACGAACAAGTATCAATGATCATTGAAGAATGAAAAAGGATCAATGGTAAATAAAGAATGAACGATGAAGAATGAAGAAGGATCAATGATCAATGAAGAATGAACAATGAAGAATGAAGAATGAACAAGGATCAATGATCAATGACCAATGAACGATGAAGAATGAACAAGAATCAATGATCAATGAAGAATGAACGATGAAGAATGAACAAGGATCAATTGTCCATGACAAATGAACGATGAAGAATGAACAAGGATCAATGATCAATGAACAATGAAGAATGAACAAGGATCAACGATCATGTAAGAATGAACGATGAAGAATGAACAAGGATCAATGATAATTGAAGAATGAACAAGGATCAATGATCAATGACGAATGAACGATGAAGAATGAACAAGGATCAATGATCAATGAAGAATGAACGATGAAGAATGAACAAGGATCAATGATCAATGAAGAATGAACGATGAAGAATGAACAAGGATCAATGATCAATGAAGAATGAACGATGAAGAATGAACAAGGATCAATGATCAGTGAAGAATGAACGATGAAGAATGAATAAGGAGCAATGATCAATGAAGAATGAACGATGAAGAATGAACAAGGATCAATGATCGATGAAGAATGAACGATGAAGAATGAACAAGGATCAATGATCAATGACGAATGAACGATGAAGAATGAATAAGGATCAATGATCAACGAAGAATGAATAAGCATCAATGATCAATGAAGAATGAAAGATTAAGAATCAACAAGGATCAATGATCAATGAAGAATGAACAATGAAGAATGAACAAGGATCAATGATCAATGAAGAATGAACGATGAAGAACGAACAAGTATCAATGATCATTGAAGAATGAAAAAGGATCAATGGTAAATAAAGAATGAACGATGAAGAATGAAGAAGGATCAATGATCAATGAAGAATGAACAATGAAGAATGAAGAATGAACAAGGATCAATGATCAATGACCAATGAACGATGAAGAATGAACAAGAATCAATGATCAATGAAGAATGAACGATGAAGAATGAACAAGGATCAATTGTCCATGACAAATGAACGATGAAGAATAAACAAGGATCAATGATCAATGAACAATGAAGAATGAACAAGGATCAACGATCATGTAAGAATGAACGATGAAGAATGAACAAGGATCAATGATAATTGAAGAATGAACAAGGATCAATGATCAATGACGAATGAACGATGAAGAATGAACAAGGATCAATGATCAATGAAGAATGAACGATGAAGAATGAACAAGGATCAATGATCAATGAAGAATGAACGATGAAGAACTAATAAGGATTAATGATCAATGAAGAATGAACGATGAAGAATGAACAAGGATCAATGATAAATGAAGAATGAACGATGAAGAATGAACAAGGATTAATGATCAATGACGAATGAACGATGAAGAATGAACAAGGATCAATGATCAATGAAGAATGTAAGATGAAGAATGAACAAGGATCAATGATCAATGAAGAATGAACAATGAAGAATTGATCCAAGTACGCGTGATCAACGCATGACATTGGATTTGATACGAAATGGGGGGGGATATTCCAAGGCTGACATGCAGCATATTGACAAGAACTGGACTGCCAGGCCTCCTCTCAACACAACCTCGATGCATTCCTTTGATCAATCAATGGAATGATCAATGTTCTTGGATAGGGTGTAGTGTGGCCTTGAAGGCTGATCAAGGATTCACACCAACACGAAGGGCAAACTGGCCCTAGTAACGCAATTGCAAAGACAATTGAAAAAAATTCAAACACTGAATTTTTTCTGAAATTTTTTCATTAAAATCAACTTGTTGTTTACAATGAATGAGCCATCTATATATAGACATATGGGAAGTGGGAAATACAATGACAAGGCTTATGACATGCCCCCAAACAAGAATAACGGCTAAAAAGTATCACGTGACTAACATGTGCACATTTTAAGGATCAAAAATCAGAAAACAGAATTCTTATTTTGCTGCACTATCCGCTGAACACTCGACCTTCAGCTCCATTTCTTTGGGTCTTCCCGTGATGGATAAGAGGCAATTAAGGTCTTGATGGAAAGATCCAAGTATAGAGATTCCATTTTTATCCTCCATGTCTCCCAAGGTGTGTGGGTTAGCTCGGGACATCCCTTGCAAGGTCACCTGGTCACCAAGTCAGAACACCAGTTCTGATCTCAGCATCGACCTGCTGACTGGAGGACCTTGTGCACGGATTTCAGAGAGCTGTGTGCACTATTAGCATGGTTCTTGGACCTTTATGGCTAGGCCTATGTATAGAGATGACGTCCCCATGATTGGTTAGGTCTAAACCTTCATGGTCAAGGCTTGGGTCATGCTGCAAGGTGGGCTGCTCGCTGGTTTGCGGCTGTGCTGTTCTGCTGCTGTATTTAGTGTTCTGTGTATGTTGTTGGCTTTCCTTGTTCTTGCCTTTGTATCTATTCTTCCATGATCAATTCATCCCCCTTCCTAGATATCTTGGCTCTCATTACATTCAAGATCCATGGGTGAGTCACTAAGTGCAGAATCAGAATAACTTGGGAGATGCATGTGCATATGGTTGAACAACACACGTCCATTCTTCCACTTATTGCCAAGCTACCAAGATCTGAACCAATATGGTTCAAGAATGAACAAGGATCAATGATCAATGAAGAATGAACGATGAAGAATGAACAAGGATCAATGATAAATGAAGAATGAACAAGGATCAATGGTCGATGACGAATGAACGATAAAAAATGAACAAGGATCAATGATCATTGACGAATGAACGATGAAGAATGAACAAGGATCAATGATCAATGACGAATGAACGATGAAGAATGAACAAGAATCAATGATCAATGAAGAATGAACGATGAAGAATGAACAAGGATCAATTGTCCATGACAAATGAACGATGAAGAATGAACAAGGATCAATGACCAATGAACAATGAACAATGAAGAATGAACAAGGATCAATGATCAATGAAGTTTGAACGATGAAGAATGAACAAGTATCAATGATCATTGAAGAATGAAAAAGGATCAATGGTCAATAAAGAATGAACGATGAAGAATGAAGAAGGATCAATGATCAACGAAGAATGAACAATGAAAAATGAAGAATGAACAAGGATCAATGATCAATGACGAATGAACGATGAAGAATGAACAAGAATCAATGATCAATGAAGAATGAACGATGAAGAATGAACAAGGATCAATTGTCCATGATAAATGAACGATGAAGAAGGAACAAGGATCAATGATCAATGAAGAATCAACAAGGATCAATGATCAATGAAGGATGAATGATGAAGATTGAACAAGGATCAATGATTATTTAAGAATGAACGATGAAGAATGAAGAAGGATCAATGATCAAATACGAATGAACGATGAAGAATGAACACGGGACAATGATCAATGAAGAATGAACGATGAAGAATAAACAAGGATCAATGATCAATGAAGAATGAACGATGAATAATGAACAAGGATCAATGATCAATGAAGAATGAACGATGAAGAATGAACAAGGATCAATGATCAATGACGTATGAACGATGAAGAATGAACAAGGAGCAATGATCAATGAAGAAAGAAAGATGAAGAATGAACAAGGATCAATGATCAATGATGAATGAACAATGAAGAACGAACAAGGATCAATGGTCAATGAAGAATGAACAAGGATCAATGGTCAATGACGAATGAACGATGAAGAATGAACAAGGATCAATGATCAATGAAGAATGAACGATGAAGAAAGAACAAGGATCAATGATCAATGAAGAATGAACGATGAAGAATGAATAAGGAGCAATGATCAATGAAGAATGAACGATGAAGAATGAACAAGGATCAATGATCGATGAAGAATGAACGATGAAGAATGAACAAGGATCAATGATCAATGACGAATGAACGATGAAGAATGAACAAGGATCAATGATCAATGAAGAATGAACGATGAAGAACGAACAAGTATCAATGATCATTGAAGAATGAAAAAGGATCAATGGTAAATAAAGAATGAACGATGAAGAATGAAGAAGGATCAATGATCAATGAAGAATGAACAATGAAGAATGAAGAATGAACAAGGATCAATGATCAATGACCAATGAACGATGAAGAATGAACAAGAATCAATGATCAATGAAGAATGAACGATGAAGAATGAACAAGGATCAATTGTCCATGACAAATGAACGATGAAGAATGAACAAGGATCAATGATCAATGAAGAATGAACAAGGATCAATGATCAATGAAGAATGAATGATGAAGATTGAACAAGGATGAATGATTATTTAAGAATGAACAATGAAGAATGAAGAAGGATCAATGATCAAATACGAATGAACGATGAAGAATAAACAAGGGACAATGATCGATGAAGAATGAACAAGGATCAATGATCAATGAAGAATGAACGATGAATAATGAACAAGGATCAATGATCAATGAACAATGAACGATGAAGAATGAACAAGGATCAATGATCAATGACGTATGAACGATGAAGAATGAACAAGGAGCAATGATCAATGAATTAAGAAAGATGAAGAATGAACAAGGATCAATGATCAATGATGAATGAACAATGAAGAACGAACAAGGATCAATAATCAATGAAGAATGAACAAGCATCAATGGTCAATGACGAATGATCGATGAAGAATGAACAAGGATCAATGATCAATGAAGAATGAACGATGAAGAATGAACAAGGATCAATGATCAATGAAGAATGAACGATGAAGAATGAATAAGGATCAATGATCAACGAAGAATGAACAAGCATCAATGATCAATGAAGAATGAAAGATTAAGAATCAACAAGGATCAATGATCAATGAAGAATGAACAATGAAGAATGAACAAGGATCAATGATCAATGAAGAATGAACGATGAAGAACGAACAAGTATCAATGATCATTGAAGAATGAAAAAGGATCAATGGTAAATAAAGAATGAACGATGAAGAATGAAGAAGGATCAATGATCAATGAAGAATGAACAATGAAGAATGAAGAATGAACAAGGATCAATGATCAATGACCAATGAACGATGAAGAATGAACAAGAATCAATGATCAATGAAGAATGAACGATGAAGAATGAACAAGGATCAATTGTCCATGACAAATGAACGATGAAGAATGAACAAGGATCAATGATCAATGAAGAATGAACAAGGATCAATGATCAATGAAGAATGAATGATGAAGATTGAACAAGGATGAATGATTATTTAAGAATGAACAATGAAGAATGAAGAAGGATCAATGATCAAATACGAATGAACGATGAAGAATAAACAAGGGACAATGATCGATGAAGAATGAACAAGGATCAATGATCAATGAAGAATGAACGATGAATAATGAACAAGGATCAATGATCAATGAACAATGAACGATGAAGAATGAACAAGGATCAATGATCAATGACGTATGAACGATGAAGAATGAACAAGGAGCAATGATCAATGAAGAAAGAAAGATGAAGAATGAACAAGGATCAATGATCAATGATGAATGAACAATGAAGAACGAACAAGGATCAATAATCAATGAAGAATGAACAAGCATCAATGGTCAATGACGAATGATCGATGAAGAATGAACAAGGATCAATGATCAATGAAGAATGAACGATGAAGAATGAACAAGGATCAATGATCAATGAAGAATGAACGATGAAGAATGAATAAGGAGCAATGATCAATGAAGAATGAACGATGAAGAATGAACAAGGATCAATGATCGATGATGAATGAACTATGAAGAATGAACAAGGATCAATGATCAATGACGAATGAACGATGAGGAATGAACAAGGATCAATGATCAACGAAGAATGAACAAGCATCAATGATCAATGAAGAATGAAAGATTAAGAATCAACAAGGATCAATGATCAATGAAGAATGAACAATGAAGAATGAACAAGGATCAATGATCAATGAAGAATGAACGATGAAGAATGAACAAGTATCAATGATCATTGAAGAATGAACAAGGATCAATGGTCAATAAAGAATGAACGATGAAGAATGAAGAAGGATCAATGATCAATGAAGAATGAACAATGAAGAATGAAGAATGAACAAGGATCAATGATCAATGACGAATGAACGATGAAGAATGAACAAGAATCAATGATCAATGAAGAATGAACGATGAAGAATAAACAAGGATCAATTGTCCATGACAAATGAACGATGAAGAATGAACAAGGATCAATGATCAATGAAGAATGAACAAGGATCAATGATCAATGAAGAATGAATGATGAAGATTGAACAAGGATGAATGATTATTTAAGAATGAACAATGAAGAATGAAGAAGGATCAATGATCAAATACGAATGAACGATGAAGAATAAACAAGGGACAATGATCGATGAAGAATGAACAAGGATCAATGATCAATGAAGAATGAACGATGAATAATGAACAAGGATCAATGATCAATGAACAATGAACGATGAAGAATGAACAAGGATCAATGATCAATGACGTATGAACGATGAAGAATGAACAAGGAGCAATGATCAATGAAGAAAGAAAGATGAAGAATGAACAAGGATCAATGATCAATGATGAATGAACAATGAAGAACGAACAAGGATCAATAATCAATGAAGAATGAACAAGCATCAATGGTCAATGACGAATGATCGATGAAGAATGAACAAGGATCAATGATCAATGAAGAATGAACGATGAAGAATGAACAAGGATCAATGATCAATGAAGAATGAACGATGAAGAATGAATAAGGAGCAATGATCAATGAAGAATGAACGATGAAGAATGAACAAGGATCAATGATCGATGATGAATGAACTATGAAGAATGAACAAGGATCAATGATCAATGACGAATGAACGATGAGGAATGAACAAGGATCAATGATCAACGAAGAATGAACAAGCATCAATGATCAATGAAGAATGAAAGATTAAGAATCAACAAGGATCAATGATCAATGAAGAATGAACAATGAAGAATGAACAAGGATCAATGATCAATGAAGAATGAACGATGAAGAATGAACAAGTATCAATGATCATTGAAGAATGAACAAGGATCAATGGTCAATAAAGAATGAACGATGAAGAATGAAGAAGGATCAATGATCAATGAAGAATGAACAATGAAGAATGAAGAATGAACAAGGATCAATGATCAATGACGAATGAACGATGAAGAATGAACAAGAATCAATGATCAATGAAGAATGAACGATGAAGAATAAACAAGGATCAATTGTCCATGACAAATGAACGATGAAGAATGAACAAGGATCAATGACCAATGAACAATGAACAATGAAGAATGAACAAGGATCAACGATCATGTAAGAATGAACGATGAAGAATGAACAAGGATCAATGATAATTGGAGAATGAACAAGGATCAATGATCAATGACGAATGAACAATGAAGAATGAACAAGGATCAATGATCAATGAAGAATGAACGATGAAGAATGAACAAGGATCAATGATCAATGAAGAATGAAAGATGAAGAATGAACAAGGATACATGATCAATGACGAATGAACGATGAAGAATGAACAAGGATCAATGATCAATGAAGAATGAACAATGAAGAATGAACAAGGATCAATGATCAATGAAGTTTAAACGATGAAGAATGAACAAGTATCAATGATCATTGAAGAATGAAAAAGGATCAATGGTCAATAAAGAATGAACGATGAAGAATGAAGAAGGATCAATGATCAACGAAGAATGAACAATGAAAAATGAAGAATGAACAAGGATCAATGATCAATGACGAATGAACGATGAAGAATGAACAAGGATCAATTGTCCATGATAAATGAACGATGAAGAAGGAACAAGGATCAATGATCAATGAAGAATCAACAAGGATCAATGATCAATGAAGAATGAATGATGAAGATTGAACAAGGATCAATGATTATTTAAGAATGAACGATGAAGAATGAAGAAGGATCAATGATCAAATACGAATGAACGATGAAGAATGAACACGGGACAATGATCAATGAAGAATGAACGATGAAGAATAAACAAGGATCAATGATCAATGAAGAATGAACAATGAATAATGAACAAGGATCAATGATCAATGAAGAATGAACGATGAAGAATGAACAAGGATCAATGATCAATGACGTATGAACGATGAAGAATGAACAAGGAGCAATGATCAATGAAGAAAGAAAGATGAAGAATGAACAAGGATCAATGATCAATGATGAATGAACAATGAAGAACGAACAAGGATCAATGATCAATGAAGAATGAACAAGGATCAATGGTCAATGACGAATGAACGATGAAGAATGAACAAGGATCAATGATCAATGAAGAATGAACGATGAAGAATGAACAAGGATCAATGATCAATGAAGAATGAACGATGAAGAATGAATAAGGAGCAATGATCAATGAAGAATGAACGATGAAGAATGAACAAGGATCAATGATCGATGAAGAATGAACGATGAAGAATGAACAAGGATCAATGATCAATGACGAATGAACGATGAAGAATGAATAAGGATCAATGATCAACGAAGAATGAACAAGCATCAATGATCAATGAAGAATGAAAGATTAAGAATCAACAAGGATCAATGATCAATGAAGAATGAACAATGAAGAATGAACAAGGATCAATGATCAATGAAGAATGAACGATGAAGAACGAACAAGTATCAATGATCATTGAAGAATGAAAAAGGATCAATGGTAAATAAAGAATGAACGATGAAGAATGAAGAAGGATCAATGATCAATGAAGAATGAACAATGAAGAATGAAGAATGAACAAGGATCAATGATCAATGACCAATGAACGATGAAGAATGAACAAGAATCAATGATCAATGAAGAATGAACGATGAAGAATGAACAAGGATCAATTGTCCATGACAAATGAACGATGAAGAATGAACAAGGATCAATGATCAATGAACAATGAAGAATGAACAAGGATCAACGATCATGTAAGAATGAACGATGAAGAATGAACAAGGATCAATGATAATTGAAGAATGAACAAGGATCAATGATCAATGACGAATGAACGATGAAGAATGAACAAGGATCAATGATCAATGAAGAATGAACGATGAAGAATGAACAAGGATCAATGATCAATGAAGAATGAACGATGAAGAATGAACAAGGATCAATGATCAATGAAGAATGAACGATGAAGAATGAACAAGGATCAATTATCAATGAAGAATGAACGATGAAGAATGAATAAGGAGCAATGATCAATGAAGAATGAACGATGAAGAATGAACAAGGATCAATGATCGATGAAGAATGAACGATGAAGAATGAACAAGGATCAATGATCAATGACGAATGAACGATGAAGAATGAATAAGGATCAATGATCAACGAAGAATGAACAAGCATCAATGATCAATGAAGAATGAAAGATTAAGAATCAACAAGGATCAATGATCAATGAAGAATGAACAATGAAGAATGAACAAGGATCAATGATCAATGAAGAATGAACGATGAAGAACGAACAAGTATCAATGATCATTGAAGAATGAAAAAGGATCAATGGTAAATAAAGAATGAACGATGAAGAATGAAGAAGGATCAATGATCAATGAAGAATGAACAATGAAGAATGAAGAATGAACAAGGATCAATGATCAATGACCAATGAACGATGAAGAATGAACAAGAATCAATGATCAATGAAGAATGAACGATGAAGAATGAACAAGGATCAATTGTCCATGACAAATGAACGATGAAGAATGAACAAGGATCAATGATCAATGAACAATGAAGAATGAACAAGGATCAACGATCATGTAAGAATGAACGATGAAGAATGAACAAGGATCAATGATAATTGAAGAATGAACAAGGATCAATGATCAATGACGAATGAACGATGAAGAATGAACAAGGATCAATGATCAATGAAGAATGAACGATGAAGAATGAACAAGGATCAATGATCAATGAAGAATGAACGATGAAGAACTAATAAGGATTAATGATCAATGAAGAATGAACGATGAAGAATGAACAAGGATCAATGATAAATGAAGAATGAACGATGAAGAATGAACAAGGATTAATGATCAATGACGAATGAACGATGAAGAATGAACAAGGATCAATGATCAATGAAGAATGTAAGATGAAGAATGAACAAGGATCAATGATCAATGAAGAATGAACAATGAAGAATTGATCCAAGTACGCGTGATCAACGCATGACATTGGATTTGATACGAAATGGGGGGGGATATTCCAAGGCTGACATGCAGCATATTGACAAGAACTGGACTGCCAGGCCTCCTCTCAACACAACCTCGATGCATTCCTTTGATCAATCAATGGAATGATCAATGTTCTTGGATAGGGTGTAGTGTGGCCTTGAAGGCTGATCAAGGATTCACACCAACACGAAGGGCAAACTGGCCCTAGTAACGCAATTGCAAAGACAATTGAAAAAAATTCAAACACTGAATTTTTTCTGAAATTTTTTCATTAAAATCAACTTGTTGTTTACAATGAATGAGCCATCTATATATAGACATATGGGAAGTGGGAAATACAATGACAAGGCTTATGACATGCCCCCAAACAAGAATAACGGCTAAAAAGTATCACGTGACTAACATGTGCACATTTTAAGGATCAAAAATCAGAAAACAGAATTCTTATTTTGCTGCACTATCCGCTGAACACTCGACCTTCAGCTCCATTTCTTTGGGTCTTCCCGTGATGGATAAGAGGCAATTAAGGTCTTGATGGAAAGATCCAAGTATAGAGATTCCATTTTTATCCTCCATGTCTCCCAAGGTGTGTGGGTTAGCTCGGGACATCCCTTGCAAGGTCACCTGGTCACCAAGTCAGAACACCAGTTCTGATCTCAGCATCGACCTGCTGACTGGAGGACCTTGTGCACGGATTTCAGAGAGCTGTGTGCACTATTAGCATGGTTCTTGGACCTTTATGGCTAGGCCTATGTATAGAGATGACGTCCCCATGATTGGTTAGGTCTAAAGCTTCATGGTCAAGGCTTGGGTCATGCTGCAAGGTGGGCTGCTCGCTGGTTTGCGGCTGTGCTGTTCTGCTGCTGTATTTAGTGTTCTGTGTATGTTGTTGGCTTTCCTTGTTCTTGCCTTTGTATCTATTCTTCCATGATCAATTCATCCCCCTTCCTAGATATCTTGGCTCTCATTACATTCAAGATCCATGGGTGAGTCACTAAGTGCAGAATCAGAATAACTTGGGAGATGCATGTGCATATGGTTGAACAACACACGTCCATTCTTCCACTTATTGCCAAGCTACCAAGATCTGAACCAATATGGTTCAAGAATGAACAAGGATCAATGATCAATGAAGAATGAACGATGAAGAATGAACAAGGATCAATGATAAATGAAGAATGAACAAGGATCAATGGTCGATGACGAATGAACGATAAAAAATGAACAAGGATCAATGATCAATGAAGAATGAACGATGAAGAATGAACAAGGATCAATGATCAATGAAGAATGAACGATGAAGAATGAACAAGGACCAATGATCAATGACGAATGAACGATGAAGAATGAACAAGGATCAATGATCAAAGAAGAATGAACGATGAAGAATGAACAAGGATCAATAATCAATGACGAATGAACGATGAAGAATGAACAAGGATCAGTGATCAATGAAGAATGAACGATGAAGAATGAACAAGGATCAACGATCATTGAAGAATGAACAAGGATCAAAGGTCAATAAAGAATGAACGATGAAGAATGAAGAAGGATCAATGATCAATGAAGAATGAACAATGAAGAATGAAGAATGAAGAATGATCAATGATCAATGACGATTGAACGATGAAGAATGAACAAGAATCAATGATCAATGAAGAATGAACGATGAAGAATGAACAAGGATCAATGGTCCATGACAAATGAACGATGAAGAATGAACAAGGATCAATGATCAAAGAAGAATGAACGATGAAGCATGAACAAGGATCAATAATCAATGACGAATGAACGATGAAGAATGAACAAGGGTCAATGATCAATGAAGAATGAACGATGAAGAATAAACAAGGATCAACGATCTTTGAAGAATGAACAAGGATCAATGGTCAATAAAGAATGAACGATGAAGAATGAACAAGGATCAATAATCAATGACGAATGAACGATGACGAATGAACAAGGAACAATGATCAATGACGAATGAACGATGAAGAATGAACAAGGATCAATGATCAATGAAGAATGAACAAGGATCAATGATCAATGAAGAATGAACAATGAAGAATTAACAAGGATCAATGATAAATGAAGAATGAACATGGATCAATGGTCGATGACGAATGAACGAAAAAGAATGAACAAGGATCAATGATCAATGATGAATGAACGATGAAGAATGAACAAGGATCAATGATCAATGAAGAATGAACGATGAAGAATGAACAAGGATCAATGATAAATGACGAATGAACGATGAAGAATGAACAAGGATCAATGATCAATGAAGAATGAACGATGAAGAATGAACAAGGATCAACGATCATTGAAGAATAAACAAGGATCAATAGTCAATAAAGAACGAACGATGAAAAATGAAAAAGGATCAATGATCAATGAAGAATGAACGATGAAGAATGAACAAGGATCAATGATCAATGAAGAATGAATGATGAAGAATGAATAAGGATCAATGATCAATGAAGAATGAATGCTGAAGAATGAACAAGGATCAATGATCATTGAAGAATGAACAAGGATCAATTGTCAATAAAGAATGAACGATGAAGAATGAACAAGTATCAATGATCAATGATCAATGAACGATGAAGAATGAACAAGGATCAATGATCAATGAAGAATGAAAGATGAAGAATGAAAAAGTATCAATGATCATTGAAGAATTAACGATGAAGAAAGTACAAGGGTCAATCATCAATGAACAATGAACGATGAAGAATGAACAAGGATCAATGATCGATGAAGAATGAACCAGGATCAATGATCATTGAAGAATGAACGATGAAGAATGAACAAGGATCAATGATCAATTAAGAATGAAAGATTAAGAATGAACAAGGATCAATGATTAATGATCAATAAACGCTGAAGAATGAACAAGGATCAATGATCATTGAATAATGAACGATGAAGAATGAACAAGGATCAATGATCAATGAAGAAAGAACAAGCATCAATGATCAATGAAGAATGAAAGATGAAGAATGAACAAGGATCAATGATCAATAAAGAATGAACAATGAAGAATGAACAAGGATCAATGATCAATGAAGAATGAACGATGAAGAATGAACAAGAATCAATGATCATTGAAGAATGAACAAGGATCAATGGTCAATAAAGAATGAACGATGAAGAATAAAGAAGGATCAATGATCAATGAAGAATGAACAATGAAGAATGAAGAATGAACAAGGATCAATGATCAATGACGAATGAACAATGAAGAATGAACAAGAATCAATGATCAATGAAGAATGAACGATGAAGAATGAACAAGGATCAATGGTCCATGACAAATGAACGATGAAGAATGAACAAGGATCAATGATCAAAGAAAAATGACTGATGAAGAATGAACAAGGATCAATACTCAATGACGAATGAACGATGAAGAATGAACAAGGATCATTGATCAATGAAGAATGAACGATGAAGAATGAACAAGGATCAACGATCATTGAAGAATGAACAAGGATCAATGGTGAATAAAGAACGAACGATGAAGAATGAACAAGGATCAATGATCAATGACGAATGAACGATGAAGAATGAACAAGGATCAATGATAAATGAAGATTGAATGATGAAGAATGAATAAGGATCAATGATCAATGAAGAATGAATGATGAAGAATGAACAAGGATCAATGATCATTGAAGAATGAACAATGAAGAATGAAGAATGAACAAGGATCAATCATCAATGACGAATGAACGATGAAGAATGAACAGGAATCAATGATCAATGAAGAATGAACGATGAAGAATGAACAAGGATCAATGGTCCATGACGAATGAACGATGAAGAATGAACAAGGATCAATGATCAATGAAGAATGAACGATGAAGAATGAACAAGGATCAACGATCATTGAAGAATGAACAAGGATCAATAGTCAATAAAGAACGAACGATGAAGAATGAACAAGGATCAATGATCAATAAAGAATGAACGATGAAGAATGAACAAGGATCAATGATAAATGAAGATTGAATGATGAAGAATGAATAAGGATCAATGATCAATGAAGAATGAATGATGAAGAATGAACAAGGATCAATGATCATTGAAGAATGAACAAGGATCAATTGTCAATAAAGAATGAACGATGAAGAATGAACAAGTATCAATGATCAATGATCAATGAACGATGAAGATTGAACAAGGATCAATGATCAATGAAGAATGAAAGATGAAGAATGAACAAGTATCAATGATCATTGAAGAAATAACGATGAAGAAAGTACAAGGGTCAATCATCAATGAACAATGAACGATGAAGAATGAACAAGGATCAATGATCAATGAAGAATGAACAAGGATCAATGATCGATGAAGAATGAACAAGGATCAATGATCATTGAAGAATGACCGATGAAGAATGAACAAGGATCAATGATCATTGAAGAATGAACGATTAAGAATGAACAAGGATCAATGATTAATGAACAATAAACGCTGAAGAATGAACAAGGATCAATGATCATTGAATAATGAACGATGAATAATGAACAAGGATCAATGATCAATGAAGAATGAACAAGCATCAATGATCAGTGAAGAATGAAAGATGAAGAATGAACAAGGATCAATGATCAATGAAGAATGAACAATGAAGAATGAACAAGGATCAATGATCAATGAAGAATGAACGATGAAGAATGAACAAGTATCAATGATCAATGAAGAATGAACAAGGATCAATGGTCAATGACGAATGGACGATGAAGAATGAACAAGGATCAATGATCAATGAAGAATGAATGATGAAGAATGAATAAGGATCAATGATCAATGACGAATGAACGATGAAGAATGAACAAGGATCAATTATCAATGAAGAATGAACGATGAAGAATGAACAAGGATCAATGATCATTGAAGAAAGAACAAGGATCAATGGTCATTAAAGAATGAACGATGAAGAATGAAGAAGGATCAATGATCAATGAAGAATGAACAATGAAGAATGAAGAATGAACAATGAAGAATGAAGAATGAACAAGGATCAATCATCAATGACGAATGAACGATGAAGAATGAACAGGAATCAATGATCAATGAAGAATGAACGATGAAGAATGAACAAGGATCAATGGTCCATGACAAATGAACGATGAAGAATGAACAAGGATCAATGATCAATGAAGAATGAACGATGAAGAATGAACAAGGATCAACGATCATTGAAGAATGAACAAGGATCAATAGTCAATAAAGAACGAACGATGAAGAATGAACAAGGATCAATGATCAATGAAGAATGAACGATGAAGAATGAACAAGGATCAATGATAAATGAAGATTGAATGATGAAGAATGAATAAGGATCAATGATCAATGAAGAATGAATGATGAAGAATGAACAAGGATCAATGATCATTGAAGAATGAACAAGGATCAATTGTCAATAAAGAATGAACGATGAAGAATGAACAAGTATCAATGATCAATGATCAATGAACGATGAAGATTGAACAAGGATCAATGATCAATGAAGAATGAAAGATGAAGAATGAACAAGTATCAATGATCATTGAAGAAATAACGATGAAGAAAGTACAAGGGTCAATCATCAATGAACAATGAACGATGAAGAATGAACAAGGATCAATGATCAATGAAGAATGAACAAGGATCAATGATTGATGAAGAATGAACAAGGATCAATGATCATTGAAGAATGAACGATTAAGAATGAACAAGGATCAATGATTAATGAACAATAAACGCTGAAGAATGAACAAGGATCAATGATCATTGAATAATGAACGATGAATAATGAACAAGGATCAATGATCAATGAAGAATGAACAAGCATCAATGATCAGTGAAGAATGTAAGATGAAGAATGAACAAGAATCAATGATCAATGAAGAATGAACAATGAAGAATGAACAAGGATCAATGATCAATGAAGAATGAACGATGAAGAATGAACAAGGATCAATGATCAATGAAGAATGAATGATGAAGAATGAATAAGGATCAATGATCATTGAAGAATGAACAAGGATCAATTGTCAATAAAGAATGAACGATGAAGAATGAACAAGTATCAATGATCAATGATCAATGAAAGATGAAGAATGAACAAGGATCAATGATCAATGAAGAACGAAAGATGAAGAATGAAAAAGTATCAATGATCATTGAAGAATTAACGATGAAGAAAGTACAAGGGTCAATCATCAATGAACAATGAACGATGAAGAATGAACAAGGATCAATGATCGATGAAGAATGAACCAGGATCAATGATCATTGAAGAATGAACGATGAAGAATGAACAAGAATCAATGATCAATTAAGAATGAAAGATTAAGAATGAACAAGGATCAATGATTAATGAACAATAAACGCTGAAGAATGAACAAGGATCAATGATCATTGAGTAATGAACGATGAAGAATGAACAAGGATCAATGATCAATGAAGAATGAACAAGGATCAATGATCAATGAAGAATGAACGATGAAGAATGAACAAGGATCAATAATAAATGAAGAATGAACAAGGATCAATGGTCGATGACGAATGAACGATAAAAAATGAACAAGGATCAATGATCAATGAAGAATGAACGATGAAGAATGAACAAGGATCAATGATCAATGAAGAATGAACGATGAAGAATGAACAAGGACCAATGATCAATGACGAATGAACGATGAAGAATGAACAAGGATCAATGATCAAAGAAGAATGAACGATGAAGAATGAACAAGGATCAATAATCAATGACGAATGAACGATGAAGAATGAACAAGGATCAGTGATCAATGAAGAATGAACGATGAAGAATGAACAAGGATCAACGATCATTGAAGAATGAACAAGGATCAAAGGTCAATAAAGAATGAACGATGAAGAATGAAGAAGGATCAATGATCAATGAAGAATGAACAATGAAGAATGAAGAATGAACAAGGATCAATGATCAATGACGAATGAACGATGAAGAATGAACAAGAATCAATGATCAATGAAGAATGAACGATGAAGAATGAACAAGGATCAATGGTCCATGACAAATGAACGATGAAGAATGAACAAGGATCAATGATCAAAGAAGAATGAACGATGAAGCATGAACAAGGATCAATAATCAATGACGAATGAACGATGAAGAATGAACAAGGGTCAATGATCAAAGAAGAATGAACGATGAAGAATAAACAAGGATCAACGATCTTTGAAGAATGAACAAGGATCAATGGTCAATAAAGAATGAACGATGAAGAATGAACAAGGATCAATAATCAATGACGAATGAACGATGACGAATGAACAAGGAACAATGATCAGTGACGAATGAACGATGAAGAATGAACAAGGATCAATGATCAATGAAGAATGAACAAGGATCAATGATCAATGAACAATGAACAATGAAGAATTAACAAGGATCAATGATAAATGAAGAATGAACATGGATCAATGGTCGATGACGAATGAACGAAAAAGAATGAACAAGGATCAATGATCAATGATGAATGAACGATGAAGAATGAACAAGGATCAATGATCAATGAAGAATGAACAAGGATCAATGATAAATGACGAATGAACGATGAAGAATGAACAAGGATCAATGATCAATGAAGAATGAACGATGAAGAATGAACAAGGATCAACGATCATTGAAGAATGAACAAGGATCAAAGGTCAATAAAGAATGAACGATGAAGAATGAAGAAGGATCAATGATCAATGAAGAATGAACAATGAAGAATGAAGAATGAACAAGGATCAATGATCAATGACGAATGAACGATGAAGAATGAACAAGAATCAATGATCAATGAAGAATGAACGATGAAGAATGAACAAGGATCAATGGTCCATGACAAATGAACGATGAAGAATGAACAAGGATCAATGATCAAAGAAGAATGAACGATGAAGCATGAACAAGGATCAATAATCAATGACGAATGAACGATGAAGAATGAACAAGGGTCAATGATCAAAGAAGAATGAACGATGAAGAATAAACAAGGATCAACGATCTTTGAAGAATGAACAAGGATCAATGGTCAATAAAGAATGAACGATGAAGAATGAACAACGATCAATAATCAATGACGAATGAACGATGACGAATGAACAAGGAACAATGATCAATGACGAATGAACGATGAAGAATGAACAAGGATCAATGATCAATGAAGAATGAACAAGGATCAATGATCAATGAACAATGAACAATGAAGAATTAACAAGGATCAATGATAAATGAAGAATGAACATGGATCAATGGTCGATGACGAATGAACGAAAAAGAATGAACAAGGATCAATGATCAATGATGAATGAACGATGAAGAAAGAACAAGGATCAATGATCAATGAAGAATGAACAAGGATCAATGATAAATGACGAATGAACGATGAAGAATGAACAAGGATCAATGATCAATGAAGAATGAACGATGAAGAATGAACAAGGATCAACGATCATTGAAGAATAAACAAGGATCAATGGTCAATAAAGATCGAACGATGAAAAATGAAAAAGGATCAATGATCAATGAAGAATGAACAAGGATCAATGATCAATGATGAATGAACAATGAAGAACGAACAAGGATCAATGATCAATGAAGAATGAACAAGGATCAATGGTCAATGACGAATGAACGATGAAGAATGAACAAGGATCAATGATCAATGAAGAATGAACGATGAAGAATGAACAAGGATCAATGATCAATGAAGAATGAACGATGAAGAATGAACAAGGATCAATGATCAATGAAGAATGAATGATGAAGAATGAATAAGGATCAATGATCAATGAAGAATGAATGCTGAAGAATGAACAAGGATCAATGATCATTCAAGAATGAACAAGGATCAATTGTCAATAAAGAATGAACGATGAAGAATGAACAAGTATCAATGATCAATGATCAATGAACGATGAAGAATGAACAAGGATCAATGATCAATGAAGAATGAAAGATGAAGAATGAAAAAGTATCAATGATCATTGAAGAATTAACGATGAAGAAAGTACAAGGGTCAATCATCAATGAACAATGAACGATGAAGAATGAACAAGGATCAATGATCGATGAAGAATGAACCAGGATCAATGATCATTGAAGAATGAACGATGAAGAATGAACAAGGATCAATGATCAATTAAGAATGAAAGATTAAGAATGAACAAGGATCAATGATTAATGAACAATAAACGCTGAAGAATGAACAAGGATCAATGATCATTGAATAATGAACGATGAAGAATGAACAAGGATCAATGATCAATGAAGAAAGAACAAGCATCAATGATCAATGAAGAATGAAAGATGAAGAATGAACAAGGATCAATGATCAATAAAGAATGAACAATGAAGAATGAACAAGGATCAATGATCAATGAAGAATGAACGATGAAGAATGAACAAGTATCAATGATCATTGAAGAATGAATAAGGATCAATGGTCAATAAAGAATGAACGATGAAGAATGAAGAAGGATCAATGATCAATGAAGAATGAACAATGAAGAATGAACAAGGATCAATGATCAATGACGAATGAACGATGAAGAATGAACAAGAATCAATGATCAATGAAGAATGAACGATGAAGAATGAACAAGGATCAATGGTCCATGACAAATGAACGATGAAGAATGAACAAGGATCAATGATCAAAGAAAAATGACTGATGAAGAATGAACAAGGATCAATACTCAATGACGAATGAACGATGAAGAATGAACAAGGATCATTGATCAATGAAGAATGAACGATGAAGAATGAACAAGGATCAACGATCATTGAAGAATGAACAAGGATCAATGGTGAATAAAGAACGAACGATGAATAATGAACAAGGATCAATGATCAATGAAGAATGAACAAGGATCAATGATCGATGAAGAATGAACAAGGATCAATGATCATTGAAGAATGACCGATGAAGAATGAACAAGGATCAATGATCATTGAAGAATGAACGATTAAGAATGAACAAGGATCAATGATTAATGAACAATAAATGCTGAAGAATGAACAAGGATCAATGATCATTGAATAATGAACGATGAATAATGAACAAGGATCAATGATCAATGAAGAATGAACAAGCATCAATGATCAGTGAAGAATGAAAGATAAAGAATGAACAAGGATCAATGATCAATGAAGAATGAACAATGAAGAATGAACAAGGATCAATGATCAATGAAGAATGAACGATGAAGAATGAACAAGTATCAATGATCAATGAAGAATAAACAAGGATCAATGGTCAATGACGAATGAACGATGAAAAATGAAAAAGGATCAATGATCAATGAAGAATGAATGATGAAGAATGAATAAGGATCAATGATCAATGACGAATGAACAATGAAGAATGAACAAGGATCAATTATCAATGAAGAATGAACGATGAAGAATGAACAAGGATCAATGATCATTGAAGAAAGAACAAGGATCAATGGTCATTAAAGAATGAACGATGAAGAATGAAGAAGGATCAATGATCAATGAAGAATGAAGAATGAACAATGAAGAATGAAGAATGAACAAGGATCAATCATCAATGACGAATGAACGATGAAGAATGAACAGGAATCAATGATCAATGAAGAATGAACGATGAAGAATGAACAAGGATCAATGGTCCATGACAAATGAACGATGAAGAATGAACAAGGATCAATGATCAATGAAGAATGAACGATGAAGAATGAACAAGGATCAATGATCATTGAAGAATGAACAAGGATCAATAGTCAATAAAGAACGAACGATGAAGAATGAACAAGGATCAATGATCAATGAAGAATGAATGATGAAGAATGAACAAGGATCAATGATAAATGAAGATTGAATGATGAAGAATGAATTAGGATCAATGATCAATGAAGAATGAATGATGAAGAATGAACAAGGATCAATGATCATTTAAGAATGAACAAGGATCAATTGTCAATAAAGAATGAACGATGAAGAATGAACAAGTATCAATGATCAATGATCAATGAACGATGAAGATTGAACAAGGATCAATGATCAATGAAGAATGAAAGATGAAGAATGAACAAGTATCAATGATCATTGAAGAAATAACGATGAAGAAAGTACAAGGGTCAATCATCAATGAACAATGAACGATGAAGAATGAACAAGGATCAATGATCAATGAAGAATGAACAAGGATCAATGATCGATGAAGAATGAACAAGGATCAATGATCATTGAATAATGACCGATGAAGAATGAACAAGGATCAATGATCATTGAAGAATGGACGATTAAGAATGAACAAGGATCAATGATTAATGAACAATAAACGCTGAAGAATGAACAAGGATCAATGATCATTGAATAATGAACGATGAATAATGAACAAGGATCAATGATCAATGAAGAATGAACAAGCATCAATGATCAGTGAAGAATGAAAGATAAAGAATGAACAAGGATCAATGATCAATGAAGAATGAACAATGAAGAATGAACAAGGATCAATGATCAATGAAGAATGAACGATGAAGAATGAACAAGTATCAATGATCAATGAAGAATAAACAAGGATCAATGGTCAATGACGAATGAACGATGAAAAATGAAAAAGGATCAATGATCAATGAAGAATGAATGATGAAGAATGAATAAGGATCAATGATCAATGACGAATGAACGATGAAGAATGAACAAGGATAAATTATCAATGAAGAATGAACGATGAAGAATGAACAAGGATCAATGATCATTGAAGAAAGAACAAGGATCAATGGTCATTAAAGAATGAACGATGAAGAATGAAGAAGGATCAATGATCAATGAAGAATGAAGAATGAACAATGAAGAATGAAGAATGAACAAGGATCAATCATCAATGACGAATGAACGATGAAGAATGAACAGGAATCAATGATCAATGAAGAATGAACGATGAAGAATGAACAAGGATCAATGGTCCATGACAAATGAACGATGAAGAATGAACAAGGATCAATGATCAATGAAGAATGAACGATGAAGAATGAACAAGGATCAATGATCATTGAAGAATGAACAAGGATCAATAGTCAATAAAGAACGAACGATGAAGAATGAACAAGGATCAATGATCAACGAAGAATGAATGATGAAGAATGAACAAGGATCAATGATAAATGAAGATTGAATGATGAAGAATGAATAAGGATCAATGATCAATGAAGAATGAATGATGAAGAATGAACAAGGATCAATGATCATTGAAGAATGAACAAGGATCAATTGTCAATAAAGAATGAACGATGAAGAATGAACAAGTATCAATGATTAATGATCAATGAACGATGAAGATTGAACAAGGATCAATGATCAATGAAGAATGAAAGATGAAGAATGAACAAGTATCAATGATCATTGAAGAAATAACGATGAAGAAAGTACAAGGGTCAATCATCAATGAACAATGAACGATGAAGAATGAACAAGGATCAATGATCAATGAAGAATGAACAAGGATCAATGATCGATGAAGAATGAACAAGGATCAATGATCATTGAATAATGACCGATGAAGAATGAACAAGGATCAATGATCATTGAAGAATGAACGATTAAGAATGAACAAGGATCAATGATTAATGAACAATAAACGCTGAAGAATGAACAAGGATCAATGATCATTGAATAATGAACGATGAATAATGAACAAGGATCAATGATCAATGAAGAATGAACAAGCATCAATGATCAGTGAAGAATGAAAGATGAAGAATGAACAAGAATCAATGATCAATGAAGAATGAACAATGAAGAATGAACAAGGATCAATGATCAATGAAGAATGAACGATGAAGAATGAACAAGTATCAATGATCAATGAAGAATGAACAAGGATCAATGGTCAATGACGAATGAACGATGAAGAATGAACAAGGATCAATGATCAATGAAGAATGAATGATGAAGAATGAATAAGGATCAATGATCAATGATGAATGAACGATGAAGAATGAACAAGGATCAATTATCAATGAAGAATGAACGATGAAGAATGAACAAGGATCAATGATCATTGAAGAATTGAGCCATATCAGCTAGGCTCAAATAAAGATCCAAGGGAACCAGCAAGCAATAACAACCTAAGGAACAAGACAATCAAAAACAACAAAGAACACACGAGTGTTTCTGTTGAAAATGTGGATCAAGCTGCACTTGGCCCTGTTTTAAGGACATCATCATTGAATAATGATGATCAAGATTCAGACCAAGGCAATGAATTAATTATGGCAAGCCAAGCAACAAGGAACACACAAGCAAAGCCAACAACAAGGACAAAACAAGCTAAATCAGACCTTCAGCAGCCTCTGACCAATTCAGCTGACCAGGCCACCTTGGCGGACCTGTACAGACAAATCCTAAACCCATGGGGTGACGTGGAGGGTATAATTGGAATCTCCACACTAGGACCTAGCCATCATGGTCCAAGGGTCCCACGCATGATCATGGAAAGCATATGGAAAAGTAAGACCAAGGTCGCCCAGTCAACAGGGACAACAAACCAAATCATGCAGCAGCTTCTGACCATCGAGCAGGCCACTTTGGTAAGCTCACCCAGGCGTGACCCGAACCCGTTGGATGACGTGGAGCATAGGGTTGGAATCTCTGCACAAGGACCTAGCCACCATGACCCAAGAGCCCTCTTGAAAGTCAACGGAAAGGCATTGAAATCAGAGTACAAGGTCGCTTAGTCAGCAGCAACATTACTTAGTTTCTGGTTGTTGTTTTGATTTAATTTGTGTTTAGCCACGTGTAAATATGACCGTTAGTGTTAGTTATTTACGTGAATTTTCATTCCCTTGTTCATGCATCCAAGTTCTATAAATAGTTGATGTAATCATTGTAAGACATTATTGATTGTTGAATAAAAATTCCAAAATTTCAGAAATTTTCAAGTGTTTGAAACTTTCTTCAATTGCTTGCAATTGGGTTACTTGGGCCAGTTTGCCCTTCGTGTTTGTGTGAAAACCTTGATCAGTCTTCAAGGCCACGCTGCACTTATCCAAGAACAATTGATCATTCCCTTGATTTATCAAAGGAATTCATCGTTGTTGTCTTGAAAAGAGGCTTGGTAGTCCAACTCTATTCAAGAAGCTGCTTGTCAGTCTTGGAATATCCTTCCGTATTTCGTGTGTTCAATCCATTCCCATACATTGTTTGGCGTGTTTGGATCAATTGGTATCAGAGCAAGAACGTGTAGGGCCGGAATTTCATCCTCATTCATCTGTAAAGGCGAAATTTCAGAGAAGAGGGCGATTTTTTTTTCTCTGTTCGTGATCGATTCAGTGGCAAATCTCTACGAATTTCGGTTGTTTTCTTTCTTTTGTTTAATTACTTTGTGAATTAGTGTTCCTACATATAATTCGTTGCATTTCCATTACATTTGATTGATCATCATTGCATACATTATCTGATATTCGCGAAATTGATTCTGAAACCCTAAAGAACTCAGTTCTTGAAGGAGTTTCTGAAATTGGCGATTTTTCTTTGTACATCTGTTAAAATTTCGTTTTGAATTAGTTAAAATAGAGTTACATTTACATCATCATTGCATCTTTGATTTCAAATTGATTGTAACTGTGGCTGCACATTGCATACCATCACAGAAACCCCATTGCTGTTCTGATTTGTGTGATATTGATATTCATAATTGATTTTTTTTTTGTTTCTTTTTCTTTCTTGTGCATATCTAACTGAACTAAACAAATAAATAAAGAATTCACATTAGCATTTCACTTAAAGGAACAAGTTGATTATTGCTGTTTCATAAAAAAACAAATCTGTGCACAGAACACAGATTATTCAATTTGAGTGCTGTTGTGCATAGAACATTGTTGCACTCATTCTTAATTCTTGCATATTGGGTTGTAATACATAGCTAACTAACAAATTCAAAATAGCAAGTTCATTTACAGTACAAAGTGATTGATATTGTTTCATTTTAGAGCAAGTTGTGCCCAGAACACAATTGCTCAAACCCTGAGTTCTGTTCCAAAACAGAACATTTTGCTGCATTATTTCTTTCTTTTGCATATTTGACTTTAATACATAGTTAAATAAGGGTTCAAATCAAAATTCATTATAATTACAAGGTGATTGATGCTATTTCATTTAAAAATAATTTGTGTACAAACTTCAGAATACAGAAGTTGCTGTTGTGAACAGAACATTGCTGCATTCATTCCTTATTTGCATATCGCATAGCTTTGTGTGTTGCATTCATATAGATCATCATGAATATGGACGAGAAATTTGATGCCTTAGTCAATATGGTCACACAATTGAGCTTGACTGTTAATAAATTGAAGAACACAGCAGCACAGTACCCCCCAACACAACAACCTAACCCTAATCATGACCATGCAAAAGAGGATAATTCCATGAGAATTGATGTGTATGAATTTGATGGCACATCTCATGATCCGGAGGTGTACATTGAATGGGAGAAAAGGGTAGAACGTTATTTTGAATTGAGAGAAACCCACCCAGCCCATCAGTATAAGGTTGCAAAGGTAAAATTAACAAGGCTAGCTGCAACTTGGCTTGAAGGCCTACAAAGGCAAAGGCAACGTGAGAATAGACCTAAGATTCATTCATGGGATAAACTTAGGAAACGCCTTAGGAGAAAGTACATTCCCACTAATTACAAACAACAACTCTACACCAAGTGGAGTACTTTGAGGCAAGACCCTAGGACAGTAGCTAAGTGTATGCAAGAAGGGGAAAGATTGACTGTCCTGTGTGAGAAAAACGAACCAGAAAAAAGGAAGATTGGGAGGTTCCCAAGTGGACTGAGGGAAGACCTAAGGGAGAAGATTGAGGTGATGGAGAACTTGACCTATGAAGAGGCTTGTACTAGTGCATTGATATTAGAAAAGTCAGCAAGAAGAAGGGCTGCACCACTTACACACACCCTTAACAGAAGCAAGCAACCAGTACCTACACCCTTGGTCAGTACAATGAGAGAACACAGCAACTATAGGGCACCTACACAAAACTTAGCACAAGACTCACCTGTTGGCAATAGGGCAGCTGCACATTTTCCTCACAGCAGTACTGCACAGCACTCCTCTAAAATTAGGGAAACACAGCAGCATGCATCCATTGTTACGACTATACATGTTGATAATGTTGAAATAAACAGCCCGCCCTTGCAAGCTTCATCTACATATGTTGATAATGTTGAGATGCATGGATTTTACTTCATAGAAGGTGAGATTACACAACCCTTTGACAGCAAGAGTACACACCCTCACAACACCATCACTAGTCCTTACACAGAGAAGGAAACACCTACGCATCTATTAGGAAAGAAGGAGTGTGATGCCAAGGATGATAGTGTTAGACACATAACCAAGATAACCTTCTATAAGACCATTAAACTACATGGAATACTTCAAAATGTTAGTAGTTATAATGTTTCTAATCTCCCTAGCACCCTTTTGAGTAATTTCTGTACTATATTGAGCACAAGGTGTATATTCCGTGTTGCATATGACCCTCAAACGCACAATCAAAACAAAATACCATATGAGACATTGAGGAATGCCTTCAATACATTAATACAGCAAAACACAAGAGATGAGCACAAAATAGTAACTCATGAAGGCTTTGCACATAGTGGCTATCCTCATCTGCATTTTGAACATTTCTCATTTGCATGCATGTATGACCTTAATCCTTGGAATGCTACTACCTTAGTTCATTTATTTTTGCAGAACAAAGGTGCATGGCACACAAGGAAGCTAATAAGCACAGTTCCATACACTGCTGCTCAGGTTCAAACAGCAACAAATGCATGCTCTGTTGATGCAGCCAGCAGCCATGTTTCACCCTACCACACGCACTTAGAATTGAGGACAATTCTTTTTCAAGAAAGGGGGATTGAGCCATATCAGCTAGGCTCAAATAAAGATCCAAGGGAACCAGCAAGCAATAACAACCTAAGGAACAAGACAATCAAAAACAACAAAGAACACACGAGTGTTTCTGTTGAAAATGTGGATCAAGCTGCACTTGGCCCTGTTTTAAGGACATCATCATTGAATAATGATGATCAAGATTCAGACCAAGGCAATGAATTAATTATGGCAATCCAAGCAACAAGGAACACACAAGCAAAGCCAACAACAAGGACAAAACAAGCTAAATCAGACCTTCAGCAGCCTCTGACCAATTCAGCTGACCAGGCCACCTTGGCGGACCTGTACAGACAAATCCTAAACCCATGGGGTGACGTGGAGGGTATAATTGGAATCTCCACACTAGGACCTAGCCATCATGGTCCAAGGGTCCCACGCATGATCATGGAAAGCATATGGAAAAGTAAGACCAAGGTCGCCCAGTCAACAGGGACAACAAACCAAATCATGCAGCAGCTTCTGACCATCGAGCAGGCCACTTTGGTAAGCTCACCCAGGCGTGACCCGAACCCGTTGGATGACGTGGAGCATAGGGTTGGAATCTCTGCACAAGGACCTAGCCACCATGACCCAAGAGCCCTCTTGAAAGTCAACGGAAAGGCATTGAAATCAGAGTACAAGGTCGCTTAGTCAGCAGCAACATTACTTAGTTTCTGGTTGTTGTTTTGATTTAATTTGTGTTTAGCCACGTGTAAATATGACCGTTAGTGTTAGTTATTTACGTGAATTTTCATTCCCTTGTTCATGCATCCAAGTTCTATAAATAGTTGATGTAATCATTGTAAGACATTATTGATTGTTGAATAAAAATTCCAAAATTTCAGAAATTTTCAAGTGTTTGAAACTTTCTTCAATTGCTTGCAATTGGGTTACTTGGGCCAGTTTGCCCTTCGTGTTTGTGTGAAAACCTTGATCAGTCTTCAAGGCCACGCTGCACTTATCCAAGAACAATTGATCATTCCCTTGATTTATCAAAGGAATTCATCGTTGTTGTCTTGAAAAGAGGCTTGGTAGTCCAACTCTATTCAAGAAGCTGCTTGTCAGTCTTGGAATATCCTTCCGTATTTCGTGTGTTCAATCCATTCCCATACATTGTTTGGCGTGTTTGGATCAAGAATGAACAAGGATCAATGGTCATTAAAGAATGAACGATGAAGAATGAAGAAGGATCAATGATCAATGAAGAATGAACAATGAAGAATGAAGAATGAACAATGAAGAATGAAGAATGAACAAGGATCAATCATCAATGACGAATGAACGATGAAGAATGAACAGCAATCAATGATCAATGAAGAATGAACGATGAAGAATGAACAAGGATCAATGGTCCATGACAAATGAACGATGAAGAATGAACAAGGATCAATGATCAATGAAGAATGAACGATGAAGAATGAACAAGGATCAACGATCATTGAAGAATGAACAAGGATCAATAGTCAATAAAGAACGAACGATGAAGAATGAACAAGGATCAATGATCAATGAAGAATGAACGATGAAGAATGAACAAGGATCAATGATCAATGAAGAATGAATGATGAAGAATGAATAAGGATCAATGATCAATGAAGAATGAATGATGAAGAATGAACAAGGATCAATGATCATTGAAGAATGAACAAGAATCAATTGTCAATAAAGAATGAACGATGCAGAATAAACAAGGATCAATGATTAATGATCAATGATCAATGAACGATGAAGAATGAACAAGGATCAATGATCAATGAAGAATGAACGATGAAGAATGAACAAGTATCAATGATCATTGAAGAATTAACGATGAAGAATGTACAAGGGTCAATCATCAATGAACAATGAACGATGAAGAATGAACAATGATCAATGATCAATAAAGAATGAACAAGGATCAATGATCGATGAACAATGAACAAGGATCAATGATCATTGAAGAATGAACGATGAAGAATGAACAAGGATCAATGATCAATGAAGAATGAACGATGAAGAATGAACAAGGATCAACGATCATTGAAGAATAAACAAGGATCAATGGTCAATAAAGAACGAACGATGAAGAATGAACAAGGATCAATGATCAATGAAGAATGAACGATGAAGAATGAACAAGGATCAATGATAAATGAAGATTGAATGATGAAGAATGAATAAGGATCAATGATCAATGAAGAATGAATGATGAAGAATGAACAAGGATCAATGATCATTGAACAATGAACAAGGATCAATTGTCAATAAAGAATGAACGATGAAGAATGAACACGTATCAATGATCAATGATCAATGAACGATGAAGATTGAACAAGGATCAATGATCAATGAAGAATGAAAGATGAAGAATGAACAAGTATCAATGATCATTGAAGAAATAACGATGAAGAAAGTACAAGGGTCAATCATCAATGAACAATGAGCGATGAAGAATGAACAAGGATCAATGATCAATGAAGAATGAACAAGGATCAATGATCGATGAAGAATGAACAAGGATCAATGATCATTGAAGAATGACCGATGAAGAATGAACAAGGATCAATGATCATTGAAGAATGAACGATTAAGAATGAACAAGGATCAATGATTAATGAACAATAAACGCTGAAGAATGAACAAGGATCAATGATCATTGAATAATGAACGATGAATAATGAACAAGGATCAATGATCAATGAAGAATGAACAAGCATCAATGATCAGTGAAGAATGAAAGATAAAGAATGAACAAGGATCAATGATCAATGAAGAATGAACAATGAAGAATGAACAAGGATCAATGATCAATGAAGAATGAACGATGAAGAATGAACAAGTATCAATGATCAATGAAGAATAAACAAGGATCAATGGTCAATGACGAATGAACGATGAAAAATGAAAAACGATCAATGATCAATGAAGAATGAATGATGAAGAATGAATAAGGATCAATGATCAATGACGAATGAACGATGAAGAATGAACAAGGATCAATTATCAATGAAGAATGAACGATGAAGAATGAACAAGGATCAATGATCATTGAAGAAAGAACAAGGATCAATGGTCATTAAAGAATGAACGATGAAGAATGAAGAAGGATCAATGATCAATGAAGAATGAACAATGAACAATGAAGAATGAACAATGAAGAATGAAGAATGAACAAGGATCAATCATCAATGACGAATGAACGATGAAGAATGAACAGGAATCAATGATCAATGAAGAATGAACGATGAAGAATGAACAAGGATCAATGGTCCATGACAAATGAACGATGAAGAATGAACAAGGATCAATGATCAATGAAGAATGAACGATGAAGAATGAACAAGGATCAATGATCATTGAAGAATGAACAAGGATCAATAGTCAATAAAGAACGAACGATGAAGAATGAACAAGGATCAATGATCAATGAAGAATGAACGATGAAGAATGAACAAGGATCAATGATAAATGAAGATTGAATGATGAAGAATGAATAAGGATCAGTGATCAATGAAGAATGAATGATGAAGAATGAACAAGGATCAATGATCATTGAAGAATGAACAAGGATCAATTGTCAATAAAGAATGAACGATGAAGAATGAACAAGTATCAATGATCAATGATCAATGAACGATGAAGATTGAACAAGGATCAATGATCAATGAAGAATGAAAGATGAAGAATGAACAAGTATCAATGATCATTGAAGAAATAACGATGAAGAAAGTACAAGGGTCAATCATCAATGAACAATGAACGATGAAGAATGAACAAGGATCAATGATCAATGAAGAATGAACAAGGATCAATGATCGATGAAGAATGAACAAGGATCAATGATCATTGAATAATGACCGATGAAGAATGAACAAGGATCAATGATCATTGAAGAATGAACGATTAAGAATGAACAAGGATCAATGATTAATGAACAATAAACGCTGAAGAATGAACAAGGATCAATGATCATTGAATAATAAACGATGAATAATGAACAAGGATCAATGATCAATGAAGAATGAACAAGCATCAATGATCAGTGAAGAATGAAAGATGAAGAATGAACAAGAATCAATGATCAATGAAGAATGAACAATGAAGAATGAACAAGGATCAATGATCAATGAAGAATGAACGATGAAGAATGAACAAGTATCAATGATCAATGAAGAATGAACAAGGATCAATGGTCAATGACGAATGAACGATGAAGAATGAACAATGATCAATGAAGAATGAATGATGAAGAATGAATAAGGATCAATGATCAATGATGAATGAACGATGAAGAATGAACAAGGATCAATTATCAATGAAGAATGAACGATGAAGAATGAACAATGATCAATGATCATTGAAGAATGAACAAGGATCAATGGTCATTAAAGAATGAACGATGAAGAATGAAGAAGGATCAATGATCAATGAAGAATGAACAATGAAGAATGAAGAATAAACAATGAAGAATGAAGAATGAACAAGGATCAATCATCAATGACGAATGAACGATGAAGAATGAACAGCAATCAATGATCAATGAAGAATGAACGATGAAGAATGAACAAGGATCAATGGTCCATGACAAATGAACGATGAAGAATGAACAAGGATCAATGATCAATAAAGAATGAACGATGAAGAATGAACAAGGATCAACGATCATTGAAGAATGAACAAGGATCAATAGTCAATAAAGAACGAACGATGAAGAATGAACAAGGATCAATGATCAATGAAGAATGAACGATGAAGAATGAACAAGGATCAATGATCAATGAAGAATGAATGATGAAGAATGAATAAGGATCAATGATCAATGAAGAATGAATGATGAAGAATGAACAAGGATCAATGATCATTGAAGAATGAACAAGAATCAATTGTCAATAAAGAATGAACGATGCAGAATAAACAAGGATCAATGATTAATGATCAATGATCAATGAACGATGAAGAATGAACAAGGATCAATGATCAATGAAGAATGAACGATGAAGAATGAACAAGTATCAATGATCATTGAAGAATTAACGATGAAGAATGTACAAGGGTCAATCATCAATGAACAATGAACGATGAAGAATGAACAAGGATCAATGATCAATAAAGAATGAACAAGGATCAACGATCGATGAACAATGACCAAGGATCAATGATCATTGAAGAATGAACGATGAAGAATGAATAAGGATCAATGATCAATGAAGAATGAACGATGAAGAATGAACAAGGATCAACGATCATTGAAGAATAAACAAGGATCAATGGTCAATAAAGAACGAACGATGAAGAATGAACAAGGATCAATGATCAATGAAGAATGAACGATGAAGAATGAACAAGGATCAATGATAAATGAAGATTGAATGATGAAGAATGAATAAGGATCAATGATCAATGAAGAATGAATGATGAAGAATGAACAAGGATCAATGATCATTGAAGAATGAACAAGGATCAATTGTCAATAAAGAATGAACGATGAAGAATGAACACGTATCAATGATCAATGATCAATGAACGATGAAGATTGAACAAGGATCAATGATCAATGAAGAATGAAAGATGAAGAATGAACAAGTATCAATGATCATTGAAGAAATAACGATGAAGAAAGTACAAGGGTCAATCATCAATGAACAATGAACGATGAAGAATGAACAAGGATCAATGATCAATGAAGAATGAACAAGGATCAATGATCGATGAAGAATGAACAAGGATCAATGATCATTGAAGAATGACCGATGAAGAATGAACAAGGATCAATGATCATTGAAGAATGAACGATTAAGAATGAACAAGGATCAATGATTAATGAACAATAAACGCTGAAGAATGAACAAGGATCAATGATCATTGAATAATGAACGATGAATAATGAACAAGGATCAATGATCAATGAAGAATGAACAAGCATCAATGATCAGTGAAGAATGAAAGATAAAGAATGAACAAGGATCAATGATCAATGAAGAATGAACAATGAAGAATGAACAAGGATCAATGATCAATGAAGAATGAACGATGAAGAATGAACAAGTATCAATGATCAATGAAGAATAAACAAGGATCAATGGTCAATGACGAATGAACGATGAAAAATGAAAAACGATCAATGATCAATGAAGAATGAATGATGAAGAATGAATAAGGATCAATGATCAATGACGAATGAACGATGAAGAATGAACAAGGATCAATTATCAATGAAGAATGAACGATGAAGAATGAACAAGGATCAATGATCATTGAAGAAAGAACAAGGATCAATGGTCATTAAAGAATGAACGATGAAGAATGAAGAAGGATCAATGATCAATGAAGAATGAACAATGAAGAATGAACAATGAACAATGAAGAATGAAGAATGAACAAGGATCAATCATCAATGACGAATGAACGATGAAGAATGAACAGGAATCAATGATCAATGAAGAATGAACGATGAAGAATGAACAAGGATCAATGGTCCATGACAAATGAACGATGAAGAATGAACAAGGATCAATGATCAATGAAGAATGAACGATGAAGAATGAACAAGGATCAATGATCATTGAAGAATGAACAAGGATCAATAGTCAATAAAGAACGAACGATGAAGAATGAACAAGGATCAATGATCAATGAAGAATGAACGATGAAGAATGAACAAGGATCAATGATAAATGAAGATTGAATGATGAAGAATGAATAAGGATCAGTGATCAATGAAGAATGAATGATGAAGAATGAACAAGGATCAATGATCATTGAAGAATGAACAAGGATCAATTGTTAATAAAGAATGAACGATGAAGAATGAACAAGTATCAATGATCAATGATCAATGAACGATGAAGATTGAACAAGGATCAATGATCAATGAAGAATGAAAGATGAAGAATGAACAAGTATCAATGATCATTGAAGAAATAACGATGAAGAAAGTACAAGGGTCAATCATCAATGAACAATGAACGATGAAGAATGAACATGGATCAATGATCAATGAAGAATGAACAAGGATCAATGATCGATGAAGAATGAACAAGTATCAATGATCATTGAATAATGACCGATGAAGAATGAACAAGGATCAATGATCATTGAAGAATGAACGATTAAGAATGAACAAGGATCAATGATTAATGAACAATAAACGCTGAAGAATGAACAAGGATCAATGATCATTGAATAATGAACGATGAATAATGAACAAGGATCAATGATCAATGAAGAATGAACAAGCATCAATGATCAGTGAAGAATGAAAGATGAAGAATGAACAAGAATCAATGATCAATGAAGAATGAACAATGAAGAATGAACAAGGATCAATGATCAATGAAGAATGAACGATGAAGAATGAACAAGTATCAATGATCAATGAAGAATGAACAAGGATCAATGGTCAATGACGAATGAACGATGAAGAATGAACAATGATCAATGAAGAATGAATGATGAAGAATGAATAAGGATCAATGATCAATGATGAATGAACGATGAAGAATGAACAAGGATCAATTATCAATGAAGAATGAACGATGAAGAATGAACAAGGATCAATGATCATTGAAGAATGAACAAGGATCAATGGTCATTAAAGAATGAACGATGAAGAATGAAGAAGGATCAATGATCAATGAAGAATGAACAATGAAGAATGAAGAATAAACAATGAAGAATGAAGAATGAACAAGGATCAATCATCAATGACGAATGAACGATGAAGAATGAACAGCAATCAATGATCAATGAAGAATGAACGATGAAGAATGAACAAGGATCAATGGTCCATGACAAATGAACGATGAAGAATGAACAAGGATCAATGATCAATAAAGAATGAACGATGAAGAATGAACAAGGATCAACGATCATTGAAGAATGAACAAGGATCAATAGTCAATAAAGAACGAACGATGAAGAATGAACAAGGATCAATGATCAATGAAGAATGAACGATGAAGAATGAACAAGGATCAATGATCAATGAAGAATGAATGATGAAGAATGAATAAGGATCAATGATCAATGAAGAATGAATGATGAAGAATGAACAAGGATCAATGATCATTGAAGAATGAACAAGAATCAATTGTCAATAAAGAATGAACGATGCAGAATAAACAAGGATCAATGATTAATGATCAATGATCAATGAACGATGAAGAATGAACAAGGATCAATGATCAATGAAGAATGAACGATGAAGAATGAACAAGTATCAATGATCATTGAAGAATTAACGATGAAGAATGTACAAGGGTCAATCATCAATGAACAATGAACGATGAAGAATGAACAAGGATCAATGATCAATAAAGAATGAACAAGGATCAATGATCGATGAACAATGACCAAGGATCAATGATCATTGAAGAATGAACGATGAAGAATGAACAAGGATCAATGATCAATGAAGAATGAACGATGAAGAATGAACAAGGATCAACGATCATTGAAGAATAAACAAGTATCAATGGTCAATAAAGAACGAACGATGAAGAATGAACAAGGATCAATGATCAATGAAGAATGAACGATGAAGAATGAACAAGGATCAATGATAAATGAATGATGAATGATGAAGAATGAATAAGGATCAATGATCAATGAGGAATGAATGATGAAGAATGAACAAGGATCAATGATCATTGAAGAATGAACAAGGATCAATTGTCAATAAAGAATGAACGATGAAGAATGAACAAGTATCAATGATCAATGATCAATGAACGATGAAGAATGAACAAGGATCAATGATCAATGAAGAATGAAAGATGAAGAATGAACAAGTATCAATGATCATTGAAGAATTAACGATGAAGAAAGTACAAGGGTCAATCATCAATAAACAATGAACGATGAAGAATGAACAAGGATCAATGATCAATGAAGAATGAACAAGGATCAATGATCGATGAAGAATGAACAAGGATCAATGATCATTGAAGAATGACCGATGAAGAATGAACAAGGATCAATGATCATTGTAGAAGGAACGATAAAGAATGAACAAGGATCAATGATTAATGAACAATAAACGCTGAAGAATGAACAAGGATCAATGATCATTGAATAATGAACGATGAAGAATGAACAAGGATCAATGATCAATGAAGAATGAACAAGCATCAATGATCAGTGAAGAATGAAAGATGAAGAATGAACATGAATCAATGATCAATGAAGAATGAACAAGGATCAATGATCAATTAAGAATGAACGATGAAGAATGAACAAGTATCAATGATCAATGAAGAAAGAACAAGGATCAATGGTCAATGACGAATGAACGATGAAGAATGAACAAGGATCAATGATCAATGAAGAATGAATGATGAAGAATGAATAAGCATCAATGATCAATGAAGAATGAACGATGAAGAATGAACAAGGATCAATTATCAATGAAGAATGAACGATGAAGAATGAACAAGGATCAATGATCATTGAAGAATGAACAAGGATCAATGGTCAATAAAGAATGAACGATGAAGAATGAAGAAGGATCAATGATCAATGAAGAATGAACAATGAAGAATGAACAATGAACAATGAAGAATGAAGAATGAACAAGGATCAATGATCAATGACGAATAAACGATGAAGAATGAACAAGAATCAATGATCAATGAAGAATGAACGATGATGAATGAACAAGGATCAACGATCATTGAAGAATGAACAAGGATCAATAGTCAATAAAGAACGAACGACGAAGAATGAACAAGGATCAATGATCAATGAAGAATGAACGATGAAGAATGAACAAGGATCAATGATCATTGAAGAATGAAGAATGAATAAGGATCAATGATCAATGAAGAATGAATGACGAAGAATGAACAAGGATCAATGATCATTGAAGAATGAACAAGAATCAATTGTCAATAAAGAATGAACAATGAAGAATAAACAAGGATCAATGGTTAATGATCAATGATCAATGAACGATGAAGAATGAACAAGGATCAATGATCAATGAAGAATGAACGATGAAGAATGAACAAGTATCAATGATCATTGAAGAATTAACGATGAAGAATGTACAAGGGTCAATCATCAATGAACAATGAACGATGAAGAATGAACAAGGATCAATGATCAATAAAGAATGAACAAGGATCAATGATCGATGAAGAATGAACAAGGATCAATGATCATTGAAGAATGAACGATGAAGAATGAACAAGGATCAATGATCAATGAAGAATGAACGATGAAGAATGAACAAGGATCAACGATCATTGAAGAATAAACAAGGATCAATGGTCAATAAAGAACGAACGATGAAGAATGAACAAGGATCAATGATCAATGAAGAATGAACGATGAAGAATGAACAAGGATCAATGATAAATGAATGATGAATGATGAAGAATGAATAAGGATCAATGATCAATGAGGAATGAATGATGAATAATGAACAAGGATCAATGATCATTGAAGAATGAACAAGGATCAATTGTCAATAAAGAATGAACGATGAAGAATGAACAAGTATCAATGATCAATGATCAATGAACGATGAAGAATGAACAAGGATCAATGATCAATGAAGAATGAAAGATGAAGAATGAACAAGTATCAATGATCATTGAAGAATTAACGATGAAGAAAGTACAAGGGTCAATCATCAATAAACAATGAACGATGAAGAATGAACAAGGATCAATGATCAATGAAGAATGAACAAGGATCAATGATCGATGAAGAATGAACAAGGATCAATGATCATTGAAGAATGACCGATGAAGAATGAACAAAGATCAATGATCATTGTAGAAGGAACGATAAAGAATGAACAAGGATCAATGATTAATGAACAATAAACGCTGAAGAATGAACAAGGATCAATGATCATTGAATAATGAACGATGAAGAATGAACAAGGATCAATGATCAATGAAGAATGAACAAGCATCAATGATCAGTGAAGAATGAAAGATGAAGAATGAACATGAATCAATGATCAATGAAGAATGAACAATGAAGAATGAACAAGGATCAATGATCAATTAAGAATGAACGATGAAGAATGAACAAGTATCAATGATCAATGAAGAAAGAACAAGGATCAATGGTCAATGACGAATGAACGATGAAGAATGAACAAGGATCAATGATCAATGAAGAATGAATGATGAAGAATGAATAAGCATCAATGATCAATGAAGAATGAACGATGAAGAATGAACAAGGATCAATTATCAATGAAGAATGAACGATGAAGAATGAACAAGGATCAATGATCATTGAAGAATGAACAAGGATCAATGGTCAATAAAGAATGAACGATGAAGAATGAAGAAGGATCAATGATCAATGAAGAATGAACAATGAAGAATGAAGAATGAACAATGAAGAATGAAGAATGAACAAGGATCAATGATCAATGACGAATGAACGATGAAGAATGAACAAGAATCAATGATCAATGAAGAATGAACGATGATGAATGAACAAGGATCAACGATCATTGAAGAATGAACAAGGATCAATAGTCAATAAAGAACGAACGACGAAGAATGAACAAGGATCAATGATCAATGAAGAATGAACGATGAAGAATGAACAAGGATCAATGATCATTGAAGAATGAAGAATGAATAAGGATCAATGATCAATGAAGAATGAATGACGAAGAATGAACAAGGATCAATGATCATTGAAGAATGAACAAGAATCAATTGTCAATAAAGAATGAACAATGAAGAATAAACAAGGATCAATGGTTAATGATCAATGATCAATGAACGATGAAGAATGAACAAGGATCAATGATCAATGAAGAATGAACGATGAAGAATGAACAAGTATCAATGATCATTGAAGAATTAACGATGAAGAATGTACAAGGGTCAATCATCAATGAACAATGAACGATGAAGAATGAACAAGGATCAATGATCAATAAAGAATGAACAAGGATCAATGATCGATGAAGAATGAACAAGGATCAATGATCATTGAAGAATGAACGATGAAGAATGAACAAGGATCAATGATCAATGAAGAATGAACGATGAAGAATGAACAAGGATCAACGATCATTGAAGAATAAACAAGGATCAATGGTCAATAAAGAACGAACGATGACAAATGAACAAGGATCAAGGATCAATGAAGAATGAACGATGAAGAATGAACAAGGATCAATGATAAATGAAGAATGAATGATGAAGAATTAATAAGGATCAATGATCAATGAAGAATGAATGATGAAGAATGAACAAGGATCAATGATCATTGAAGAATGAACAAGGATCAATTGTCAATAAAGAATGAACGATGAAGAATGAACAAGTATCAATGATCAATGATCAATGAACGATGAAGAATGAACAAGGATCAATGATCAATGAAGAATGAAAGATGAAGAATGAACAAGTATCAATGATCATTAAAGAATTAACGATGAAGAAAGTACAAGGGTCAATCATCAATGAACAATGAACGATGAAGAATGAACAAGGATCAATGATCAATAAAGAATGAACAAGGATCAATGATCGATGAAGAATGAACAAGGATCAATGATCATTGAAGAATGACCGATGAAGAATGAACAAGGATCAATGATCATTGTAGAAGGAACGATTAAGAATGAACAAGGATCAATGATTAATGAACAATAAACGCTGAAGAATGAACAAGGATCAATGATCATTGAATAATGAACGATGAAGAATGAACAAGGATCAATGATCAATGAAGAATGAACAAGCATTAATGATCAGTGAGGAATGAAAGATGAAGAATGAACATGAATCAATGATCAATGAAGAATGAACAATGAAGAATGAACAAGGATCAATGATCAATGAAGAATGAACGATGAAGAATGAACAAGTATCAATGATCAATGAAGAATGAACAAGGATCAATGGTCAATGACGAATGAACGATGAAGAATGAACAAGGATCAATGATCAATGAAGAATGAATGATGAAGAATGAATAAGGATCAATGATCAATGACGAATGAACGATGAAGAATGAACAAGGATCAATTATCAATGAAGAATGAACGATGAAGAATGAACAAGGATCAATGATCATTGAAGAATGAACAAGGATCAATGGTCAATAAAGAATGAACGATGAAGAATGAAGAAGGATCAATGATCAATCAAGAATGAACAATAAAGAATGAAGAATGAACAAGGATCAATGATCAATGACGAATGAACGATGAAGAATGAACAAGAATCAATGATCAATGAAGAATGAACGATGAAGAATGAACAAGGATTAATGATCAATGAAGAATGAACAAGGATCAACGATCATTGAAGAATGAACAAGGATCAATAGTCAATAAAGAACGAATGATGAAGAATGAACAAGGATCAATGATCAATGAAGAATGAACGATGAAGAATGAACAAGGATCAATGATCAATGAAGAATGAATGATGAAGAATGAATAAGGATCAATGATCAATGAAGAATGAATGATGAAGAATGAAGAAGGATCAATGATCATTGAAGAATGAACAAGAATCAATTGTCAATAAAGAATGAACGATGAAGAATAAACAAGGATCAATGATCAATGAACGATGAAGAATGAACAAGGATCAATGATCAATGAAGAATGAACGATGAAGAATGAACAAGTATCAATGATCATTGAAGAATTAACGATGAAGAATGTACAAGGGTCAATCATCAATGAACAATGAACGATGAAGAATGAACAAGGATCAATGATCAATAAAGAATGAACGAGGATCAATGATCTATGAAGAATGAACAAGGATCAATGATCATTGAAGAATGAATCATGAAGAATGAACAAGGATCAATGATCATTGAAGAATGAACGATTAAGAATGAACAAGGATCAATGATTAATGAACAATAAACGCTGAAGAATGAACAAGGATCAATGATCATTAAATAATGAACGATGAAGAATGAACAAGGATCAATGATCAATGAAGAATGAACAAGCATCAATGATCAATGAAGAATGAAAGATGAAGAATGAACAAGGATCAATGATCAATGAAGAATGAACAAGGATCAATGATCAATGAAGAATGAACGATGAAGAATGAACAAGTATCAATGATCAATGAAGAATGAACAAGGATCAATGGTCAACGACGAATGAACGATGAAGAATGAACAAGGATCAATGATCAATGAAGAATGAATGATGAAGAATGAATAAGGATCAATGATCAATGACGAATGAACGATGAAGAATGAACAAGGATCAATTATCAATGAAGAATGAACGATGAAGAATGAACAAGGATCAATGATCATTGATGAATGAACAAGGATCAATGGTCAATAAAGAATGAACGATGAAGAATGAAGAAGGATCAATGATCAATGAAGAATGAACAATGAAGAATGAAGAATGAACAAGGATCAATGATCAATGAAGAATGAACGATGAAGAATGAACAAGTATCAATGATCATTGAAGAATTAACGATGAAGAATGTACAAGGGTCAATCATCAATGAACAATGAACGATGAAGAATGAACAAGGATCAATGATCAATAAAGAATGAACAAGGATCAATGATCGATGAAGAATGAACAAGGATCAATGATCATTGAAGAATGAACGATGAAGAATGAACAAGGATCAATGATCAATGAAGAATGAACGATGAAGAATGAACAAGGATCAACGATCATTGAAGAATAAACAAGGATCAATGGTCAATAAAGAACGAACGATGACAAATGAACAAGGATCAAGGATCAATGAAGAATGAACGATGAAGAATGAACAAGGATCAATGATAAATGAAGAATGAATGATGAAGAATTAATAAGGATCAATGATCAATGAAGAATGAATGATGAAGAATGAACAAGGATCAATGATCATTGAAGAATGAACAAGGATCAATTGTCAATAAAGAATGAACGATGAAGAATGAACAAGTATCAATGATCAATGATCAATGAACGATGAAGAATGAACAAGGATCAATGATAAATGAAGAATGAAAGATGAAGAATGAACAAGTATCAATGATCATTAAAGAATTAACGATGAAGAAAGTACAAGGGTCAATCATCAATGAACAATGAACGATGAAGAATGAACAAGGATCAATGATCAATAAAGAATGAACAAGGATCAATGATCGATGAAGAATGAACAAGGATCAATGATCATTGAAGAATGACCGATGAAGAATGAACAAGGATCAATGATCATTGTAGAAGGAACGATTATGAATGAACAAGGATCAATGATTAATGAACAATAAACGCTGAAGAATGAACAAGGATCAATGATCATTGAATAATGAACGATGAAGAATGAACAAGGATCAATGATCAATGAAGAATGAACAAGCATTAATGATCAGTGAGGAATGAAAGATGAAGAATGAACATGAATCAATGATCAATGAAGAATGAACAATGAAGAATGAACAAGGATCAATGATCAATGAAGAATGAACGATGAAGAATGAACAAGTATCAATGATCAATGAAGAATGAACAAGGATCAATGGTCAATGACGAATGAACGATGAAGAATGAACAAGGATCAATGATCAATGAAGAATGAATGATGAAGAATGAATAAGGATCAATGATCAATGACGAATGAACGATGAAGAATGAACAAGGATCAATTATCAATGAAGAATGAACGATGAAGTATGAACAAGGATCAATGATCATTGAAGAATGAACAAGGATCAATGGTCAATAAAGAATGAACGATGAAGAATGAAGAAGGATCAATGATCAATCAAGAATGAACAATAAAGAATGAAGAATGAACAAGGATCAATGATCAATGACGAATGAACGATGAAGAATGAACAAGAATCAATGATCAATGAAGAATGAACGATGAAGAATGAACAAGGATTAATGATCAATGAAGAATGAACGATGAAGAATGAACAAGGATCAACGATCATTGAAGAATGAACAAGGATCAATAGTCAATAAAGAACGAACGATGAAGAATGAACAAGGATCAATGATCAATGAAGAATGAACGATGAAGAATGAACAAGGATCAATGATCAATGAAGAATGAATGATGAAGAATGAATAAGGATCAATGATCAATGAAGAATGAATGATGAAGAATGAAGAAGGATCAATGATCATTGAAGAATGAACAAGAATCAATTGTCAATAAAGAATGAACGATGAAGAATAAACAAGGATCAATGATCAATAATCAATGATCAATGAACGATGAAGAATGAACAAGGATCAATGATCAATGAAGAATGAACGATGAAGAATGAACAAGTATCAATGATCATTGAAGAATTAACGATGAAGAATGTACAAGGGTCAATCATCAATGAACAATGAACGATGAAGAATGAACAAGGATCAATGATCAATAAAGAATGAACGAGGATCAATGATCGATGAAGAATGAACAAGGATCAATGATCATTGAAGAATGAATGATGAAGAATGAACAAGGATCAATGATCATTGAAGAATGAACGATTAAAAATGAACAAGGATCAATGATTAATGAACAATAAACGCTGAAGAATGAACAAGGATCAATGATCATTAAATAATTAACGATGAAGAATGAACAAGGATCAATGATCAATGAAGAATGAACAAGCATCAATGATCAATGAAGAATGAAAGATGAAGAATGAACAAGGATCAATGATCAATGAAGAATGAACAAGGATCAATGTTCAATGAAGAATGAAAGATGAAGAATGAACAAGTATCAATGATCAATGAAGAATGAACAAGGATCAATGGTCAACGACGAATGAACGATGAAGAATGAACAAGGATCAATGATCAATGAAGAATGAATGATGAAGAATGAATAAGGATCAATGATCAATGACGAATGAACGATGAAGAATGAACAAGGATCAATTATCAATGAAGAATGAACGATGAAGAATGAACAAGGATCAATGATCATTGATGAATGAACAAGGATCAATGGTCAATAAAGAATGAACGATGAAGAATGAAGAAGGATCAATGATCAATGAAGAATGAACAATGAAGAATGAAGAATGAACAAGGATCAATGATCAATGACGAATGAACGATGAAGAATGAACAAGAATCAATGATCAATGAAGAATGAACGATGAAGAATGAACAAGGATCAATGGTCCATGACAAATGAACGATGAAGAATGAACAAGGATCAATGATCAATGAAGAATGAACGATGAAGAATGAACAACGATCAACGATCATTGAAGAATGAACAAGGATCAATGGTCAATAAAGAATGAACGATGATGAATTAAGAAGGATCAATGATCAATGAAGAATAAACAAGGATCAATGATCAATGACGAATGAACGATGAAGAATGAACAAGAATCAATGATCAATGAAGAATGAACGATGAAGAATGAACAAGGATCAATGGTCCATGACAAATGAACGAAGAAGAATGAACAAGGATCAATGATCAAAGAAGAATGAACGATGAAGAATGAACAAGGATCAATAATCAATGACGAATGAATGATGAAGAATGAACAAGGATCAATGATCAATGGTCAATGAAGAATGAACGATGAAGAATGAACAAGGATCAACGATCATTGAAGAATGAACAAGGATCAATGGTCAATAAAGAATGAACGATGAGAATGAACAAGGATCAATGATCAATGACGAATGAACGATGAAGAATAAACAAGGATCAATGATCAATGACGAATGAACGATGAAGAATGAACAAGAATCAATGATCAATGAAGAATGAACGATGAAGAATGAACAAGGATCAATGGTCCATGACAAATGAACGATGAAGAATGAACAAGGATCAATGATCAATGAAGAATGAACGATGAAGAATGAACAACGATCAACAATCATTGAAGAATGAACAAGGATCAATGGTCAACAAAGAATGAACGATGATGAATTAAGAAGGATCAATGATCAATGAAGAATGAACAAGGATCAATGATCAATGACGAATGAACGATGAAGAATGAACAAGAATCAATGATCAATGAAGAATGAACGATGAAGAATGAACAAGGATCAATAATCAATGACGAATGAATGATGAAGAATGAACAAGGATCAATGATCAATGATCAATGAAGAATGAACGATGAAGAATGAACAAGGATCAACGATCATTGAAGAATGAACAAGGATCAATGGTCAATAAAGAATGAACGATGAAGAATGAACAAGGATCAATGATCAATGAAGAATGAACAATGAAGAATGAAGAATGAACAAGGATCAATGATCAATGACGAATGAACGATGAAGAATGAACAAGAATCAATGATCAATGAAGAATGAACGATGAAAAATGAACAAGGATCAATGGTCCATGACAAATGAACGATGAAGAATGAACAAGGATCAATGATCCATGAAGAATGAACGATGAAGAATGAACAACGATCAACGATCATTGAAGAATGAACAAGGATCAATGGTCAATAAAGAATGAACGATGATGAATTAAGAAGGATCAATGATCAATGAAGAATGAACAATGAAGAATGAAGAATGAACAATGAAGAATGTAGAATGAACAAGGATCAATGATCAATGACGAATGAACAATGAAGAATGAACAAGGATCAATGATCAATGAAGAATGAACGATGAAGAATGAACAAGTATCAATGATCAATGAAGAATGAACAAGGATCAATGGTCAATGACGAATGAACGATGAAGAATGAACAAGAATCAATGATCAATGAAGAATGAACGATGAAGAATGAACAAGGATCAATGGTCCATGACAAATGAACGATGAAGAATGAACAAGGATCAATGATCAATGAAGAATGAACGATGAAGAATGAACAACGATCAACAATCATTGAAGAATGAACAAGGATCAATGGTCAACAAAGAATGAACGATGATGAATTAAGAAGGATCAATGATCAATGAAGAATGAACAAGGATCAATGATCAATGACGAATGAACGATGAAGAATGAACAAGAATCAATGATCAATGAAGAATGAACGATGAAGAATGAACAAGGATCAATAATCAATGACGAATGAATGATGAAGAATGAACAAGGATCAATGATCAATGATCAATGAAGAATGAACGATGAAGAATGAACAAGGATCAACGATCATTGAAGAATGAACAAGGATCAATGGTCAATAAAGAATGAACGATGAAGAATGAACAAGGATCAATGATCAATGAAGAATGAACAATGAAGAATGAAGAATGAACAAGGATCAATGATCAATGACGAATGAACGATGAAGAATGAACAAGTATCAATGATCAATGAAGAATGAACAAGGATCAATGGTCAATGACGAATGAACGATGAAGAATGAACAAGGATCAATGATCAATGAAGAATGAATGATGAAGAATGAATAAGGATCAATGATCAATGACGAATGAACGATGAAGAATGAACAAGGATCAATTATCAATGAAGAATGAACGATGAAGAATGAACAAGGATCAATGATCATTGAAGAATGAACAAGGATCAATGGTCAATAAAGAATGAACGATGAAGAATGAAGAAGGATCAATGATCAATCAAGAATGAACAATGAAGAATGAAGAATGAACAAGGATCAATGATCAATGACGAATGAACGATGAAGAATGAACAAGAATCAATGATCAATGAAGAATGAACGATGAAGAATGAACAAGGATTAATGATCAATGAAGAATGAACGATGAAGAATGAACAAGGATCAACGATCATTGAAGAATGAACAAGGATTAATAGTCAATAAAGAACGAACGATGAAGAATGAACAAGGATCAATGATCAATGAAGAATGAACGATGAAGAATGAACAAGGATCAATGATCAATGAAGAATGAATGATGAAGAATGAATAAGGATCAATGATCAATGAAGAATGAATGATGAAGAATGAAGAAGGATCAATGATCATTGAAGAATGAACAAGAATCAATTGTCAATAAAGAATGAACGATGAAGAATAAACAAGGATCAATGATCAATAATCAATGATCAATGAACGATGAAGAATGAACAAGGATCAATGATCAATGAAGAATGAACGATGAAGAATGAACAAGTATCAATGATCATTGAAGAATTAACGATGAAGAATGTACAAGGGTCAATCATCAATGAACAATGAACGATGAAGAATGAACAAGGATCAATGATCAATAAAGAATGAACGAGGATCAATGATCGATGAAGAATGAACAAGGATCAATGATCATTGAAGAATGAACGATGAAGAATGAACAAGGATCAATGATCATTTAAGAATGAACGATTAAGAATGAACAAGGATCAATGATTAATGAACAATAAACGCTGAAGAATGAACAAGGATCAATGATCATTAAATAATGAACGATGAAGAATGAACAAGGATCAATGATCAATGAAGAATGAACAAGCATCAATGATCAATGAAGAATGAAAGATGAAGAATGAACAAGGATCAATGATCAATGAAGAATGAACAAGGATCAATGATCAATGAAGAATGCACGATGAAGAATGAACAAGTATCAATGATCAATGAAGAATGAACAAGGATCAATGGTCAACGACGAATGAACGATGAAGAATGAACAAGGATCAATGATCAATGAAGAATGAATGATGAAGAATGAATAAGGATCAATGATCAATGACGAATGAACGATGAAGAATGAACAAGGATCAATTATCAATGAAGAATGAACGATGAAGAATGAACAAGGATCAATGATCATTGATGAATGAACAAGGATCAATGGTCAATAAAGAATGAACGATGAAGAATGAAGAAGGATCAATGATCAATGAAGAATGAACAATGAAGAATGAAGAATGAACAAGGATCAATGATCAATGACGAATGAACGATGAAGAATGAACAAGAATCAATGATCAATGAAGAATGAACGATGAAGAATGAACAAGGATCAATGGTCCATGACAAATGAACGATGAAGAATGAACAAGGATCAATGATCAATGAAGAATGAACGATGAAGAATGAACAACGATCAACGATCATTGAAGAATGAACAAGGATCAATGGTCAATAAAGAATGAACGATGATGAATTAAGAAGGATCAATGATCAATGAAGAATAAAAAAGGATCAATGATCAATGACGAATGAACGATGAAGAATGAACAAGAATCAATGATTAATGAAGAATGAACGATGAAGAATGAACAAGGATCAATGGTCCATGACAAATGAACGAAGAAGAATGAACAAGGATCAATGATCAAAGAAGAATGAACGATGAAGAATGAACAAGGATCAATGATCAATGACGAATGAATGATGAAGAATGAACAAGGATCAATGATCAATGATCAATGAAGAATGAACGATGAAGAATGAACAAGGATCAACGATCATTGAAGAATGAACAAGGATCAATGGTCAATAAAGAATGAACGATGAGAATGAACAAGGATCAATGATCAATGACGAATGAACGATGAAGAATAAACAAGGATCAATGATCAATGACGAATGAACGATGAAGAATGAACAAGGATCAATTATCAATGAAGAATGAACGATGAAGAATGAACAAGGATCAATGATCATTGATGAATGAACAAGGATCAATGGTCAATAAAGAATGAACGATGAAGAATGAAGAAGGATCACTGATCAATGAAGAATGAACAATGAAGAATGAAGAATGAACAAGGATCAATGATCAATGACGAATGAACGATGAAGAATGAACAAGAATCAATGATCAATGAAGAATGAACGATGAAGAATGAACAAGGATCAATGGTCCATGACAAATGAACGATGAAGAATGAACAAGGATCAATGATCAATGAAGAATGAACGATGAAGAATGAACAACGATCAACGATCATTGAAGAATGAACAAGGATCAATGGTCAATAAAGAATGAACGATGATGAATTAAGAAGGATCAATGATCAATGAAGAATAAACAAGGATCAATGATCAATGACGAATGAACGATGAAGAATGAACAAGAATCAATGATCAATGAAGAATGAACGATGAAGAATGAACAAGGATCAATGGTCCATGACAAATGAACGAAGAAGAATGAACAAGGATCAATGATCAAAGAAGAATGAACGATGAAGAATGAACAAGGATCAATAATCAATGACGAATGAATGATGAAGAATGAACAAGGATCAATGATCAATGATCAATGAAGAATGAACGATGAAGAATGAACAAGGATCAACGATCATTGAAGAATGAACAAGGATCAATGGTCAATAAAGAATGAACGATGAGAATGAACAAGGATCAATGATCAATGACGAATGAACGATGAAGAATAAACAAGGATCAATGATCAATGACGAATGAACGATGAAGAATGAACAAGAATCAATGATCAATGAAGAATGAACGATGAAGAATGAACAAGGATCAATGGTCCATGACAAATGAACGATGAAGAATGAACAAGGATCAATGATCAATGAAGAATGAACGATGAAGAATGAACAACGATCAACGATCATTGAAGAATGAACAAGGATCAATGGTCAATAAAGAATGAACGATGATGAATTAAGAAGGATCAATGATCAATGAAGAATGAACAATGAAGAATGAACAATGAACAATGAAGAATGAAGAATGAACAAGGATCAATGATCAATGACGAATGAACAATGAAGAATGAACAAGGATCAATGATCAATGAAGAATGAACGATGAAGAATGAACAAGTATCAATGATCAATGAAGAATGAACAAGGATCAATGGTCAATGACGAATGAACGATGAAGAATGAACAAGGATCAATGATCAATGAAGAATGAATGATGAAGAATGAATAAGGATCAATGATCAATGACGAATGAACGATGAAGAATGAACAAGGATCAACGATCATTGAAGAATGAACAAGGATCAATAGTCATTAAAGAACGAACGATGAAGAATGAACAAGGATCAATGATCAATGAAGAATGAACGATGAAGAATGAACAAGGATCAATGATCAATGAAGAATGAATGATGAAGAATGAATAAGGATCAATGATCAATGAAGAATGAATGATGAAGAATGAAGAAGGATCAATGATCATTGAAGAATGAACAAGAATCAATTGTCAATAAAGAATGAACGATGAAGAATAAACAAGGATCAATGATCAATAATCAATGATCAATGAACGATGAAGAATGAACAAGGATCAATGATCAATGAAGAATGAACGATGAAGAATGAACAAGTATCAATGATCATTGAAGAATTAACGATGAAGAATGTACAAGGGTCAATCATCAATGAACAATGAACGATGAAGAATGAACAAGGATCAATGATCAATAAAGAATGAACGAGGATCAATGATCGATGAAGAATGAACAAGGATCAATGATCATTGAAGAATGAACGATGAAGAATGAATAAGGATCAATGATCAATGAAGAATGAACAAGCATCAATGATCAATGAAGAATGAAAGATGAAGAATGAACAAGGATCAATGATCAATGAAGAATGAACAAGGATCAATGATCAATGAAGAATGCACGATGAAGAATGAACAAGTATCAATGATCAATGAAGAATGAACAAGGATCAATGGTCAACGACGAATGAACGATGAAGAATGAACAAGGATCAATGATCAATGAAGAATGAATGATGAAGAATGAATAAGGATCAATGATCAATGACGAATGAACGATGAAGAATGAACAAGGATCAATTATCAATGAAGAATGAACGATGAAGAATGAACAAGGATCAATGATCATTGATGAATGAACAAGGATCAATGGTCAATAAAGAATGAACGATGAAGAATGAAGAAGGATCAATGATCAATGAAGAATGAACAATGAAGAATGAAGAATGAACAAGGATCAATGATCAATGACGAATGAACGATGAAGAATGAACAAGAATCAATGATCAATGAAGAATGAACGATGAAGAATGAACAAGGATCAATGGTCCATGACAAATGAACGATGAAGAATGAACAAGGATCAATGATCAATGAAGAATGAACGATGAAGAATGAACAACGATCAACGATCATTGAAGAATGAACAAGGATCAATGGTCAATAAAGAATGAACGATGATGAATTAAGAAGGATCAATGATCAATGAAGAATAAACAAGGATCAATGATCAATGACAAATGAACGATGAAGAATGAACAAGAATCAATGATTAATGAAGAATGAACGATGAAGAATGAACAAGGATCAATGGTCCATGACAAATGAACGAAGAAGACTGAACAAGGATCAATGATCAAAGAAGAATGAACGATGAAGAATGAACAAGGATCAATGATCAATGACGAATGAATGATGAAGAATGAACAAGGATCAATGATCAATGATCAATGAAGAATGAACGATGAAGAATGAACAAGGATCAACGATCATTGAAGAATGAACAAGGATCAATGGTCAATAAAGAATGAACTATGAGAATGAACAAGGATCAATGATCAATGACGAATGAACGATGAAGAATAAACAAGGATCAATGATCAATGACGAATGAACGATGAAGAATGAACAAGGATCAATTATCAATGAAGAATGAACGATGAAGAATGAACAAGGATCAATGATCATTGATGAATGAACAAGGATCAATGGTCAATAAAGAATGAACGATGAAGAATGAAGAAGGATCAATGATCAATGAAGAATGAACAATGAAGAATGAAGAATGAACAAGGATCAATGATCAATGACGAATGAACGATGAAGAATGAACAAGAATCAATGATCAATGAAGAATGAACGATGAAGAATGAACAAGGATCAATGGTCCATGACAAATGAACGATGAAGAATGAACAAGGATCAATGATCAATGAAGAATGAACGATGAAGAATGAACAACGATCAACGATCATTGAAGAATGAACAAGGATCAATGGTCAATAAAGAATGAACGATGATGAATTAAGAAGGATCAATGATCAATGAAGAATAAACAAGGATCTGATGTATGTGTGCGTGGTGAATGCAATGGAATGGATTGGACACGAAGATATATGGAGGATATTCCAAGACTGAACACAGTGCTTTGTCAAGGGTTGGACTGCCAAGCCCCTTTTCAACGCAACAATGACAAATTCCTTTGATTAATCAAGGGAATGTTCAATGTTCTTGGATAGGTTGAAGTGCAATCTTGAAGACTGATCAAGAGGATGCACAATCAACGGAGGGCAAACTGGCCCAAGTAACCCAATTGCAAGCAATTGAAGAAAAACTCAAACACTTGAAGTTTTCTGAAATTTGGAAATTTATTCAATGATCAACGTCCCTTTACAATGCATGAATCATCTATATATAAGCCTAGACACTAAGAATAATTGAAGTTACATGAAGGAGCAACGGTCATAACGGTAATATACATCACGTGCACATACATGTGTTTATTAAAGCCAAAACAGAAACATCAGCAGCTGTGTGAAAGTCCTCCTGCTGGTCGTTGACTAAGCAACCTTGTGCTCTGATTTCAATGCCTTTCCGTTGACTTTCAAGAGGGTTCTTGGGTCATGGTGGCTAGGTCCTAGTGCAGAGATTCCAACCCTATGCTCCACGTCATCCAATGGATTCGGGTCACGCCTGGGTGAGCTTGCCAAGGTGGCCTGCTCAATGGTCAGAAACTGATGCATGTTTGAGCTTGCTGTCCAGGTTGACTGTGCGACCTTTGCCTCAAGTTTCCATGAGTTTCCAATGATCATGCGTGGAACCCTTGGACTATGATGGCTAGTTCCTAGTGTGGAGATTCCAATTATGCCCTCCACGTCATCACTTGGGCTCGGGTTACATCTGGGCGGGCTTGTCAAGGTAGCCTGGTCGCTGGTCGGTGTCAGACCTTGCTGTTGGTCAGACTTAGCTTGTTTTGTCCTTGTTGTTGGCTTTGCTTGTGTGTTCCTTGTTGCTTGGTTTGCCATAATTAAGTCATTGTCTTGGTCTGAATCCTGATCATCATTATTCAATGATGATGTCCTTAAAACAGGGCCAAGTGCAGCTTGATCCAAATTTTCAACAGAAACATTCATGTGTTCTTTGTTGTTTTTGATTGTATTGTTCCTTAGGTTGTTATTGCTTGCTGGTTCCCTTGGATCTTTATTTGAGCCTAGCTGATATGGCTCAATCCCCCCTTCTTGAAAAAGAATTGTCCTCAATTCTAAGCTCGTGTGGTAGGGTGAAACATGGCTGCTGGCTGCATCAGCAGTGTGTGCATCCGCTGCTGTCTGAATCTGAGCTGTGTCTAATTGCTTCCTTGTGTTCCATGTACTTTTGTCCTGCACAAGTAAATAAACTAAGGTAGTAGTATTCCAATGATTAAGGCCATACATGCATGCAAATGGAAAGTATTTAGAATGCAGATTAGGATATCTACTATGTGCAAATCCTCCATGAATATCAACACAGAATACATGTATGAAGGTTAGCTTGGAGTCCATGCCTTGAGGTATTTCATGTAATGTAATGGTCTCATAGAAGGGTAGCTTGGTTATGTGTCTATCACTATCATCTTTATCATCATACTCCTTCCTTCCTAATAAATGCGTAGGTGTTTGCGTGGTCGTTGTAGGAGGTATGACATCCTTAGGGTTCACTTCCTTTTCCTTTGCTGTGAGTTGTCTCGCTATGTAAGGACTAATTGATGCAAGGTGGGGTTGTGCACTCCTATTGTTAGAAAGTTGTGTAATCTCATCTTCTATGAAATAAAACCCATTCATCTCAACATTATCAACACATGTAGATGAAACTTGCAAGGGCGGGCTGTTTATTTCAACATGTATAGTCTTAACAATGGGTGCATGCTGCTGTGTTTCCCCAACTTTAGAGGAGTGTTGTGCAGTTTGCCTAAGGTCTTTGCTCTTATTACATGTGTGTGCAGGTCTTTGCTCTAATTTCAGAGGTGTAGCTTTCCTCTTTGCTGACTTCTCAGATGTTAGGGCACTAATGCATGCTCCTTCATAGGTAAGGTTCTGCATCACCTCAATTTTGTCTTTCAAATCCTCCCTTAACCCACTTAGAAACCTCCCAACCTTCATTTCTGCTGGCTCATCTATCCCACATAAGGCTATCAACCTTTCACCTTTTTGGCTATAGCTTGAAACTGACCTAGATCCTTGTTTTAAGTGGCTCCAGCTGGTGTATAACTGAGGTCTATAGTTGTGGGGAATGTACTTCCTCCTAAGGTGCTTCCTTAGTTTCTCCCAAGTGTTGATTTTTGAGCTATTCTCTCGTTGCCTTTGCCTTTGTAAACCTTCCAGCCATGTTGCAGCTAACATGGTCAGTTTTACCTTGGCTACTTTATATTGTTGGCCTGGGGGTGTATCCTTAAATTTAAAGTAACGTTCTACCCCTTTCTCCCATTTAATGTACACCTCCGGATCATGAGATGTGCCATCAAATTCATGTATATCAATTCTCATGGTTTTATCCTCTTTTGCATGTTCATGGTTAGGGTTAGGTTGTGGAGTTGATGGGTACTGTGGTGTGGTGTTCTTCAACTCATTAACAGTTAAACTCAACTGAGTGACCATATTTACTAATGCATCAAATTTTTCTTCTAAATTCATGATGATCTATATGAATGCAAACACACAAGGCTATGCAATATGCAAATATGCAATGATGAACTGAATGCAGCAAGCTGGTTCTGTGCACAACAAGCAACTGTTGTGATCTGGCTTCTGAATTTTTTACACGAATTTTCTTTAAATGAAATAGCAGTAAGTATCTTGTAATTATGATGAATTTTTGACTTAAACCCAAATATGCAAAGGAAAGAAATAGTGCAGCAACTGATGTATGTAAATGGGGTGAAAATGAATGCAGTAGCTTGTTCTGTTTTGTAACAGAACTCAGATTGAACAATTGTGTCTGTGCACAGTTTTGCTTTGAAATGAACAATAATAGTCACCTTGTACTTTAAATGAATTTTGCTAATTTTCAATTTGGTTATTTTACTATGTATTACAACAAAATATGCAAGAATTAGAAATGAATGCACAATGGTTCTGTTTTACAACAGAAAATCAGATTTTAACAATTGTGTTCTGTGCAGCCTTCCTTGCAATGAATTAACAGCAATTACTTAGTTCTTTATATGGTTTGTTAAATGCAAACTGTTTAGTTATTGTTAACTAAAGCCAATTATGCACGAGATGGTGTGAAAATCAAAGATGACTATCAATATCACACAAATCAGAACAACAATGTGATTTCTGTAATGGTATGCAATGTGCAGTCACAATCACAAACAATTTAAAATCAAAGATGCAATGATAATGTAAATGCAAATCTATTTTAACTAATTCAGAATGAAATTTAGACAAATATGCAAAATAAAATCACAAATTGCAATGTTACACAAATCAGAATTGCAGAAGTGTTCTTCTGTGATGGTTTGCAGTATACAGCCACAATTACAATCAAATTGCACGCAAAATACAATGAAACGTGAATGCAATCTTTTATTTACCAAATGAAATTTAATCAATTGAATTTTTATACAGAAATCACGAATGAAATCACCAAAATGCAGAAACTCCTTCAAGAACTGGGTTCTTTAGGGTTTCAGAACATTTTTCGTGAATGTCAGACTATGTATGCACGAATCACCAATCAAATTCAATTCAAATGCTTCGAATTACATCTAGGAACATTAATTCATGAAGTAATTAAACAAAAAGAAGAAAAACAACCGAAATTTGTAGAGATTCGCCACTGAAATCGAACACGAACAAAAATCGCCCTAGTTCTCTGAATTCTTGATTCCTCTGATTGTTCAAGCAAAGAATTCGTCTTCACCAATGAATGAGGATGAAATTCAAGCCCTACACGTCCTTGCTCTGATACCAATTGATGTATGTGTGCGTGGTGAATGCAATGGAATGGATTGGACACGAAGATATATGGAGGATATTCCAAGACTGAACACAGTGCTTTGTCAAGGGTTGGACTGCCAAGCCCCTTTTCAACGCAACAATGACAAATTCCTTTGATTAATCAAGGGAATGTTCAATGTTCTTGGATAGGTTGAAGTGCAATCTTGAAGACTGATCAAGAGGATGCACAATCAACGGAGGGCAAACTGGCCCAAGTAACCCAATTGCAAGCAATTGAAGAAAAACTCAAACACTTGAAGTTTTCTGAAATTTGGAAATTTATTCAATGATCAACGTCCCTTTACAATGCATGAATCATCTATATATAAGCCTAGACACTAAGAATAATTGAAGTTACATGAAGGAGCAACGGTCATAACGGTAATATACATCACGTGCACATACATGTGTTTATTAAAGCCAAAACAGAAACATCAGCAGCTGTGTGAAAGTCCTCCTGCTGGTCGTTGACTAAGCAACCTTGTGCTCTGATTTCAATGCCTTTCCGTTGACTTTCAAGAGGGTTCTTGGGTCATGGTGGCTAGGTCCTAGTGCAGAGATTCCAACCCTATGCTCCACGTCATCCAATGGATTCGGGTCACGCCTGGGTGAGCTTGCCAAGGTGGCCTGCTCAATGGTCAGAAACTGATGCATGTTTGAGCTTGCTGTCCAGGTTGACTGTGCGACCTTTGCCTCAAGTTTCCATGAGTTTCCAATGATCATGCGTGGAACCCTTGGACTATGATGGCTAGTTCCTAGTGTGGAGATTCCAATTATGCCCTCCACGTCATCACTTGGGCTCGGGTTACATCTGGGCGGGCTTGTCAAGGTAGCCTGGTCGCTGGTCGGTGTCAGACCTTGCTGTTGGTCAGACTTAGCTTGTTTTGTCCTTGTTGTTGGCTTTGCTTGTGTGTTCCTTGTTGCTTGGTTTGCCATAATTAAGTCATTGTCTTGGTCTGAATCCTGATCATCATTATTCAATGATGATGTCCTTAAAACAGGGCCAAGTGCAGCTTGATCCAAATTTTCAACAGAAACATTCATGTGTTCTTTGTTGTTTTTGATTGTATTGTTCCTTAGGTTGTTATTGCTTGCTGGTTCCCTTGGATCTTTATTTGAGCCTAGCTGATATGGCTCAGGATCAATGATCAATGACGAATGAACGATGAAGAATGAACAAGAATCAATGATCAATGAAGAATGAACGATGAAGAATGAACAAGGATGAATGGTCCATGACAAATGAACGAAGAAGAATGAACAAGGATCAATGATCAAAGAAGAATGAACGATGAAGAATGAACAAGGATCAATAATCAATGACGAATGAATGATGAAGAATGAACAAGGATCAATGATCAATGATCAATGAAGAATGAACGATGAAGAATGAACAAGGATCAACGATCATTGAAGAATGAACAAGGATCAATGGTCAATAAAGAATGAACGATGAGAATGAACAAGGATCAATGATCAATGACGAATGAACGATGAAGAATAAACAAGGATCAATGATCAATGACGAATGAACGATGAAGAATGAACAAGAATCAATGATCAATGAAAAATGAACGATGAAGAATGAACAAGGATCAATGGTCCATGACAAATGAACGATGAAGAATGAACAAGGATCAATGATCAATGAAGAATGAACGATGAAGAATGAACAACGATCAACAATCATTGAAGAATGAACAAGGATCAATGGTCAATAAAGAATGAACGATGATGAATTAAGAAGGATCAATGATCAATGAAGAATGAACAAGGATCAATGATCAATGACGAATGAACGATGAAGAATGAACAAGAATCAATGATCAATGAAGAATGAACGATGAAGAATGAACAAGGATCAATGGTCCATGACAAATGAACGATGAAGAATGAACAAGGATCAATGATCAATGAAGAATGAACGATGAAGAATGAACAACGATCAACGATCATTGAAGAATGAACAAGGATCAATGGTCAATAAAGAATGAACGATGATGAATTAAGAAGGATCAATGATCAATGAAGAATGAACAATGAAGAATGAACAATGAACAATGAAGAATGAAGAATGAACAAGGATCAATGATCAATGACGAATGAACAATGAAGAATGAACAAGGATCAATGATCAATGAAGAATGAACGATGAAGAATGAACAAGTATCAATGATCAATGAAGAATGAACAAGGATCAATGGTCAATGACGAATGAACGATGAAGAATGAACAAGGATCAATGATCAATGAAGAATGAATGATGAAGAATGAATAAGGATCAATGATCAATGACGAATGAACGATGAAGAATGAACAAGGATCAATTATCAATGAAGAATGAACGATGAAGAATGAACAAGGATCAATGATCATTGAAGAATGAACAAGGATCAATGGTTAATAAAGAATGAACGATGAAGAATGAAGAAGGATCAATGATCAATCAAGAATGAACAATGAAGAATGAAGAATGAACAAGGATCAATGATCAATGACGAATGAACGATGAAGAATGAACAAGAATCAATGATCAATGAAGAATGAACGATGAAGAATGAACAAGGATTAATGATCAATGAAGAATGAACGATGAACAATGAACAAGGATCAACGATCATTGAAGAATGAACAAGGATCAATAGTCATTAAAGAACGAACGATGAAGAATGAACAAGGATCAATGATCAATGAAGAATGAACGATGAAGAATGAACAAGGATCAATGATCAATGAAGAATGAATGATGAAGAATGAATAAGGATCAATGATCAATGAAGAATGAATGATGAAGAATGAAGAAGGATCAATGATCATTGAAGAATGAACAAGAATCAATTGTCAATAAAGAATGAACGATGAAGAATAAACAAGGATCAATGATCAATAATCAATGATCAATGAACGATGAAGAATGAACAAGGATCAATGATCAATGAAGAATGAACGATGAAGAATGAACAAGTATCAATGATCATTGAAGAATTAACGATGAAGAATGTACAAGGGTCAATCATCAATGAACAATGAACGATGAAGAATGAACAAGGATCAATGATCAATAAAGAATGAACGAGGATCAATGATCGATGAAGAATGAACAAGGATCAATGATCATTGAAGAATGAACGATGAAGAATGAACAAGGATCAATGATCATTGAAGAATGAACGATTAAGAATGAACAAGGATCAATGATTAATGAACAATAAACGCTGAAGAATGAACAAGGATCAATGATCATTAAATAATGAACGATGAAGAATGAACAAGGATCAATGATCAATGAAGAATGAACAAGCATCAATGATCAATGAAGAATGAAAGATGAAGAATGAACAAGGATCAATGATCAATGAAGAATGAACAAGGATCAATGATCAATGAAGAATGAACGATGAAGAATAAACAAGTATCAATGATCAATGAAGAATGAACAAGGATCAATGATCAATGAACAATGAACAATGAAGAATGAACAAGGATCAATGATCAATGAAGAATGAATGATGAAGAATGAATAAGGATCAATGATCAATGACGAATGAACGATGAAGAATGAACAAGGATCAATTATCAATGAAGAATGAACGATGAAGAATGAACAAGGATCAAGGATCATTGAAGAATGAGCATGGATCAATGGTCAATAAAGAATGAACGATGAAGAATGAAGAAGGATCAATGATCAATGAAGAATGAACAATGAAGAATGAAGAATGAACAAGGATCAATGATCAATGACGAATGAACGATGAAGAATGAACAAGAATCAATGATCAATGAAGAATGAACGATGAAGAATGAACAAGGATCAATGGTCCATGACAAATGAACGATGAAGAATGAACAAGGATCAATGATCAATGAAGAATGAACGATGAGGAATGAACAAGACGATCATTGAAGAATGAACAAGGATCAATGGTCAATAAAGAACGAACGATGAAGAATGAACAAGGATCAATGATCAATGAAAAATGAACGATGAAGAATGAACAAGGATCAATGATCAATGAAGAATGAATGATGAAGAATGAACAAAGATCAATGATCATTGAAGAATGAACAAGGATCAATTGTCAATAAAGAATGAACGATGAAGAATGCACAAGGATCAATGATCAATGATTAATGAACGATGAAGAATGAACAAGGATCAATGATCAATGAAGAATGAAAGATGAAGAATGAACAAGTATCAATGATCATTGAAGAATTAACGATGAAGAATGTACAAGGGTCAATCATCATTGAACAATGAACGATGAAGAACGAACAAGGATCAATGATCAATGAAGATTGAACAAGGATCAATGATCGATGAAGAATGAACAAGGATCAATGATCATTGAAGAATGAACGATGAATAATGAACAAGGATCAATGATCATTGAAGAATGAACGATTAAGAATGAACAAGGATCACTTATTAATGAACAATAAACGTTGAAGAATGAACAAGGATCAATGATCATTGAATAATGAACGATGAAGAATGAACAAGGATCAATGATCAATGAAGAATGAACAAGCATCAATGATCAATGAAGAATGAAAGAATAACAATGAACAAGGATCAATGATCAATGAAGAATGAACAATGAAGAATGAACAAGGATCAATGATCAATGAAGAATGAACGATGAAGAATGAACAAGTAACAATGATCAATGAAGAATGAACAAGGATCAATGGTCAATGACGAATGAACGATGAAGAATGAACAAGGATCAATGATCAATGAAGAATGAATGATGAAGAATGAATAAGGATCAACGATCAATGACGAATGAACGATGAAGAATGAACAAGGATCATTTATTAATGAAGAATGAATGATGAAGAATGAACAAGGATCAATGATCATTGAAGAATGAACAAGCATCAATGATCAATGAAGAATGAAAGATGAAGAATGAACAATGATCAACGGTCAATGACGAATGAACGATGAAGAATGAACAAGGATCAATGATCAATGAAGAATGAATGATGAAGAATGAATAAGGATCAATGATCAATGACGAATGAACGATGAAGAATGAACAAGGATCAATTATCAATGAAGAATGAACGATGAAGAATGAACAAGGATCAAGGATCATTGAAGAATGAGCAAGGATCAATGGTCAATAAAGAATGAACGATGAAGAATGAAGAAGGATCAATGATCAATGAAGAATGAACAATGAAGAATGAAGAATGAACAAGGATCAATGATCAATGACGAATGAACGATGAAGAATGAACAAGAATCAATGATCAATGAAGAATGAACGATGAAGAATGAACAAGGATCAATGGTCCATGACAAATGAACGATGAAGAATGAACAAGGATCAATGATCAATGAAGAATGAACGATGAGGAATGAACAAGACGATCATTGAAGAATGAACAAGGATCAATGGTCAATAAAGAACGAACGATGAAGAATGAACAAGGATCAATGATCAATGAAAAATGAACGATGAAGAATGAACAAGGATCAATGATCAATGAAGAATGAATGATGAAGAATGAATAAGGATCAATGATCAATGAAGAATGAACAAAGATCAATGATCATTGAAGAATGAACAAGGATCAATTGTCAATAAAGAATGAACGATGAAGAATGCACAAGGATCAATGATCAATGATTAATGAACGATGAAGAATGAACAAGGATCAATGATCAATGAAGAATGAAAGATGAAGAATGAACAAGTATCAATGCTCATTGAAGAATTAACGATGAAGAATGTATAAGGGTCAATCATCATTGAACAATGAACGATGAAGAATGAACAAGGATCAATGATCAATGAAGAATGAACAAGGATCAATGATCGATGAAGAATGAACAAGGATCAATGATCATTGAAGAATGAACGATGAATAATGAACAAGGATCAATGATCATTGAAGAATGAACGATTAAGAATGAACAAGGATCAATTATTAATGAACAATAAACGTTGAAGAATGAACAAGGATCAATGATCATTGAATAATGAACGATGAAGAATGAACAAGGATCAATGATCAATGAAGAATGAACAAGCATCAATGATCAATGAAGAATGAAAGATGAACAATCAACAAGGATCAATGATCAATGAAGAATGAACAATGAAGAATGAACAAGGATCAATGATCAATGAAGAATGAACGATGAAGAATGAACAAGTATCAATGATCAATGAAGAATGAACAAGGATTAATGGTCAATGACGAATGAACGATGTAGAATGAATAAGGATCAATGATCAATGAAGAATGAATGATGAAGAATGAATAAGGATCAACGATCAATGACGAATGAACGATGAAGAATGAACAAGGATCATTTATTAATGAAGAATGAATGATGAAGAATGAACAAGGATCAATGATCATTGAAGAATGAACAAGCATCAATGATCAATGAAGAATGAAAGATGAAGAATGAACAATGATCAACGGTCAATGACGAATAAACGATGAAGAATGAACAAGGATCAATGATCAATGAAGAATGAATGATGAAGAATGAATAAGGATCAATGATCAATGACGAATGAACGATGAAGAATGAACAAGGATCAATTATCAATGAAGAATGAACGATGAAGAATGAACAAGGATCAAGGATCTTTGAAGAATGAGCAAGGATCAATGGTCAATAAAGAATGAACGATGAAGAATGAAGAAGGATCAATGACCAATGAAGAATGAACAATGAACAAGGATCAATGATCAATGACGAATGAACGATGAAGAATGAACAAGAATCAATGATCAATGAAGAATGAACGATGAAGAATGAACAAGGATCAATGGTCCATGACAAATGAACGATGAAGAATGAACAAGGATCAATGATCAATGAAGAATGAACGATGAGGAATGAACAAGACGATCATTGAAGAATGAACAAGGATCAATGAAAAATAAAGAACGAACGATGAAGAATGAACAAGGATCAATGATCAATGAAAAATGAACGATGAAGAATGAACAAGGATCAATGATCAATGAAGAATGAATGATGAAGAATGAATAAGGATCAATGATCAATGAAGAATGAATGATGAAGAATGAACAAAGATCAATGATCATTGAAGAATGAACAAGGATCAATTGTCAATAAAGAATGAACGATGAAGAATGCACAAGGATCAATGATCAATGATTAATGAACGATGAAGAATGAACAAGGATCAATGATCAATGAAGAATGAAAGATGAAGAATGAACAAGTATCAATGATCATTGAAGAATTAACGATGAAGAATGTACAAGGGTCAATCATCATTGAACAATGAACGATGAAGAACGAACAAGGATCAATGATCAATGAAGAATGAACAAGGATCAATGATCGATGAAGAATGAACAAGGATCAATGATCATTGAAGAATGAACGATGAATAATGAACAAGGATCAATGATCATTGAAGAATGAACGATTAAGAATGAACAAGGATCAATTATTAATGAACAATAAACGTTGAAGAATGAACAAGGATCAATGATCATTGAATAATGAACGATGAAGAATGAACAAGGATCAATGATCAATGAAGAATGAACAAGCATCAATGATCAATGAAGAATGAAAGATGAACAATGAACAAGGATCAATGATCAATGAAGAATGAACAATGAAGAATGAACAAGGATCAATGATCAATGAAGAATGAACGATGAAGAATGAACAAGTATCAATGATCAATGAAGAATGAACAAGGATCAATGGTCAATGACGAATGAACGATGAAGAATGAACAAGGATCAATGATCAATGAAGAATGAATGATGAAGAATGAATAAGGATCAACGATCAATGACGAATGAACGATGAAGAATGAACAAGGATCATTTATTAATGAAGAATGAATGATGAAGAATGAACAAGGATCAATGATCATTGAAGAATGAACAAGCATCAATGATCAATGAAGAATGAAAGATGAAGAATGAACAATGATCAACGGTCAATGACGAATGAACGATGAAGAATGAACAAGGATCAATGATCAATGAAGAATGAATGATGAAGAATGAATAAGGATCAATGATCAATGACGAATGAACGATGAAGAATGAACAAGGATCAATTATCAATGAAGAATGAACGATGAAGAATGAACAAGGATCAAGGATCATTGAAGAATGAGCAAGGATCAATGGTCAATAAAGAATGAACGATGAAGAATGAAGAAGGATCAATGATCAATGAAGAATGAACAATGAAGAATGAAGAATGAACAAGGATCAATGATCAATGACGAATGAACGATGAAGAATGAACAAGAATCAATGATCAATGAAGAATGAACGATGAAGAATGAACAAGGATCAATGGTCCATGACAAATGAACGATGAAGAATGAACAAGGATCAATGATCAATGAAGAATGAACGATGAGGAATGAACAAGACGATCATTGAAGAATGAACAAGGATCAATGGTCAATAAAGAACGAACGATGAAGAATGAACAAGGATCAATGATCAATGAAAAATGAACGATGAAGAATGAACAAGGATCAATGATCAATGAAGAATGAATGATGAAGAATGAATAAGGATCAATGATCAATGAAGAATGAATGATGAATAATGAACAAAGATCAATGATCATTGAAGAATGAACAAGGATCAATTGTCAATAAAGAATGAACGATGAAGAATGCACAAGGATCAATGATCAATGATTAATGAACGATGAAGAATGAACAAGGATCAATGATCAATGAAGAATGAAAGATGAAGAATGAAAAAGTATCAATGCTCATTGAAGAATTAACGATGAAGAATGTACAAGGGTCAATCATCATTGAACAATGAACGATGAAGAATGAACAAGGATCAATGATCAATGAAGAATGAACAAGGATCAATGATCGATGAAGAATGAACAAGGATCAATGATCATTGAAGAATGAACGATGAATAATGAACAAGGATCAATGATCATTGAAGAATGAACGATTAAGAATGAACAAGGATCAATTATTAATGAACTATAAACGTTGAAGAATGAACAAGGATCAATGATCATTGAATAATGAACGATGAAGAATGAACAAGGATCAATGATCAATGAAGAATGAACAAGCATCAATGATCAATGAAGAATGAAAGATGAACAATGAACAAGGATCAATGATCAATGAAGAATGAACAATGAAGAATGAACAAGGATCAATGATCAATGAAGAATGAACGATGAAGAATGAACAAGTATCAATTATCAATGAAGAATGAACAAGGATCAATGGTCAATGACGAATGAACGATGAAGAATGAACAAGGATCAATGATCAATGAAGAATGAATGATGAAGAATGAATAAGGATCAACGATCAATGACGAATGAACGATGAAGAATGAACAAGGATCATTTATTAATGAAGAATGAATGATGAAGAATGAACAAGGATCAATGATCATTGAAGAATGAACAAGCATCAATGATCAATGAAGAATGAAAGATGAAGAATGAACAATGATCAACGGTCAATGACGAATGAACGATGAAGAATGAACAAGGATCAATGATCAATGAAGAATGAATGATGAAGAATGAATAAGGATCAATGATCAATGACGAATGAACGATGAAGAATGAACAAGGATCAATTATCATTGAAGAATGAACGATGAAGAATGAACAAGGATCAAGGATCTTTGAAGAATGAGCAAGGATCAATGGTCAATAAAGAATGAACGATGAAGAATGAAGAAGGATCAATGATCAATGAAGAATGAACAATGAAGAATGAAGAATGAACAAGGATCAATGATCAATGACGAATGAACGATGAAGAATGAACAAGAATCAATGATCAATGAAGAATGAACGATGAAGAATGAACAAGGATCAATGGTCCATGACAAATGAACGATGAAGAATGAACAAGGATCAATGATCAATGAAGAATGAACGATGAGGAATGAACAAGACGATCATTGAAGAATGAACAAGGATCAATGGTCAATAAAGAACGAACGATGAAGAATGAACAAGGATCAATGATCAATGAAAAATGAACGATGAAGAATGAACAAGGATCAATGATCAATGAAGAATGAATGATGAAGAATGAATAAGGATCAATGATCAATGAAGAATGAATGATGAAGAATGAACAAAGATCAATGATCATTGAAGAATGAACAAGGATCAATTGTCAATAAAGAATGAACGATGAAGAATGCACAAGGATCAATGATCAATGATTAATGAACGATGAAGAATGAACAACGATCAATGATCAATGAAGAATGAAAGATGAAGAATGAACAAGTATCAATGCTCATTGAAGAATTAACGATGAAGAATGTACAAGGGTCAATCATCATTGAACAATGAACGATGAAGAATGAACAAGGATCAATGATCAATGAAGAATGAACAAGGATCAATGATCGATGAAGAATGAACAAGGATCAATGATCATTGAAGAATGAACGATGAATAATGAACAAGGATCAATGATCATTGAAGAATGAACGATTAAGAATGAACAAGGATCAATTATTAATGAACAATAAACGTTGAAGAATGAACAAGGATCAATGATCATTGAATAATGAACGATGAAGAATGAACAAGGATCAATGATCAATGAAGAATGAACAAGCATCAATGATCAATGAAGAATGAAAGATGAACAATGAATAAGGAGCAATGATCAATGAAGAATGAACAATGAAGAATGAACAAGGATCAATGATCAATGAAGAATGAACGATGAAGAATGAACAAGTATCAATGATCAATGAAGAATGAACAAGGATCAATGGTCAATGACGAATGAACGATGAAGAATGAACAAGGATCAATGATCAATGAAGAATGAATGATGAAGAATGAATAAGGATCAACGATCAATGACGAATGAACGATGAAGAATGAACAAGGATCATTTATCAATGAAGAATGAATGATGAAGAATGAACAAGGATCAATGATCATTGAAGAATGAACAAGGATCAATGGTCAATAAAGAATGAACGATGAAGAATGAAGAAGGATCAATGATCAATGAAGAATGAACAATGAAGAATGAAGAATGAACAAGGATCAATGATCAATGACGAATGAACGATGAAGAATGAACAAGAATCAATGATCAATGAAGAATGAACGTTGAAGAATGAAAAAGGATCAATGGTCCATGACAAATGAACGATGAAGAATGAACAAGGATCAATGATCAATGAAGAATGAACGATGAAGAATGAACAACGATCAACGATCATTGAAGAATGAACAAGGATCAATGGTCAATAAAGAATGAACGATGATGAATGAAGAAGGATCAATGATCAATGAAGAATGAACAAGGATCAATGATCAATGACGAATGAACGATGAAGAATGAACAAGGATCAATGATCAATGAAGAATGAACAATGAAGAATTAACAAGGATCAATGATCAATGAAGAATGAACGATGAAGAATGAACAAGGATCAATGATAAATGAAGAATTAACATGGATCAATGGTCGATGACGAATGAACGATAAAGAATTAACAAGGATCAATGATCAATGGTGAATGAACGATGAAGAATGAACAAGGATCAATGATCAATGAAGATTGAACGATGAAGAATGAACAAGGATCAATGATCAATGACGAATGAACGATGAAGAATGCACAAGGATCAATGATCAATGAAGAATGAACGATGAAGAATGAACAAGGATTAATGATCAATGAAGAATAAATGATGAAGAATAAATAAGGATCAATGATCAATGATGAATGAATGATGAAGAATGAACAAGGATCAATGATCATTGAAGAATGAACAAGGATCAATTGTCAATAAAGAATGAACGATGAAGAATGAACAAGGATCAATGATCAATGATCAATGAACGATGAAGAATGAACAAGGATCAATGATCAAAGAAGAATGAACGATGAAGAATGAACAAGGATCAATAATCAATGACGAATGAGTGATGAAGAATGAACAAGGATCAATGATCAATGATCAATGAAGAATGAACAATGAAGAATGAACAAGGATCAATGATTAATGAAGAATGAACAAGGATCAATGATCGATGAAGAATGAACGATGAAGAATGAACAAGGATCAATGATCAATGAAGAATGAACAATGAAGAATGAACAAGGATCAATGATCAATGAAGAATGAACGATGAAGAATGAACAAGTATCAATGATAAATGAAGAATGAACAATGATCAACGGTCAATGACGAATGAACGATGAAGAATGAACAAGGATCAATGATCAATGAAGAATGAATGATGAAGTATGAATAAGGATCAATGATCAATGATGAATGAACGATGAAGAATGAACAAGGATCAATTATCAATGAAGAATGAACGATGAAGAATGAACAAGGATCAAGGATCATTGAAGAATGAGCAAGGATCAATTGTCAATAAAGAATGAACGATGAAGAATGAACAAGCATCAATGGTCAATAAAGAATGAACGATTAAGAATGTAGAAGGATCAATGATCAATGAAGAATGAACAATGAAGAATGAAGAATGAACAAGGATCAATGATCAATGACGAATGAACGATGAAGAATAAACAAGAATGAATGATCAATGAAGAATGAACGATGAAGAATGAACAAGGATCAATGGTCCATGACAAATAAACGATGAAGAATGAACAAGGATCAATGATCAATGAAGAATGAACGATGAAGAATGAACAAGGATCAATGGTCCATGACAAATGAACGATGAAGAATGAACAAGGATCAATGATCAATGAAGAAAGAACGATGAAGAATAAACAAGGATCAATGATCAATGAAGAATGAACGATGAAGAATGAATAAGGATCAATGATCAATGAAGAATGAACGATGAAGAATGAACAAGGATCAATCATCAATGAACAATGAACGATGAAGAATGAACAAGGATCAATGGTCCATGGCAAATGAACGATGAAGTATGAACAAGGATCAATGATTAATGAAGAAAGAAAGATGAAGAATAAACAAGGATCAATGATCAATGCAGAATGAACGATGAAGAATGAATAAGGATCAATGATCATTTAAGAATGAAAGATGAAGAATTAACAAGTATCAATCATCAATGAACAATGAACGATGAAGAATGAACAAGGATCAATGATCAATGAAGAATGAACAATGATCAATGATCGATGAAGAATGAACAAGGATCAATGATCATTGAAGAATGAACGATGAAGAATGAACAAGTATCAATGATTAATGAAGAATGAACAAGGATCAATGGTCAATGACGAATGAACGATGAAGAATGAACAAGGATCAATGCTCAATGAAGAATGAATGATGAAGAATGAATAAGGATCAATGATCAATGACGAATGAACGATGAAGAATGCACAAGGATCAATTATCAATGAAGAATGAACGATGAAGAATGAACAAGGATCAATGATCATTGAAGAATGAACAAGCATCAATGGTCAATAAAGAATGAACGATTAAGAATGAAGAAGGATCAATGATCAATGAAGAATGAACAATGAAGAATGAAGAATGAACAAGGATCAATGATCAATGATGAATGAACGATGAAGAATAAACAAGAATGAATGATCAATGAAGAATGAATGATGAAGAATGAACAAGGATCAATGGTCCATGACAAATGAACGATGAAGAATGAACAAGGATCAATGATCAATGAAGAAAGAACGATGAAGAATAAACAAGGATCAATGATCAATGAAGAATGAATAAGGATCAATGATCAATGAAGAATGAACGATGAAGAATGAACAAGGATCAATGGTCCATGGCAAATGAACGATGAAGAATGAACAAGGATCAATGATTAATGAAGAAAGAAAGATGAAGAATAAACAAGGATCAATGATCAATGAAGAATGAACGATGAAGAATGAATAAGGATCAATGATCAATTAAGAATGAACGATGAAGAATGAACAAGGATCAATCATCAATGAACAATGATCGATGAAGAATGAACAAGGATCAATGATCAATGAAGAATGAACAATGATCAATGATCGATGAAGAATGAACAAGGATCAATGATCATTGAAGAATGAACGATAAAGAATGAACAAGTATCAATGATTAATGAAGAATGAACAAGGATCAATGGTCAATGACGAATGAACGATGAAGAATGAACAAGGATCAATGCTCAATGAAGAATGAATGATGAAGAATGAATAAGGATCAATGATCAATGACGAATGAACGATGAAGAATGAACAAGGATCAATAATCAATGAAGAATGAACAAGGATCAATGGTCATTGAAGAATGAACAAGGATCAATGGTCAATAAAGAATGAACGATGAAGAATGAAGAAGGATCAATGATCAATGAAGAATGAACAATGAAGAATGAAGAATGAACAAGGATCAATGATCAATGACGAATGAACGATGAAGAATAAACAAGAATGAATGATCAATGAAGAATGAACGATGAAGAATGAACAAGGATCAATGGTCCATGACAAATAAACGATGAAGAATGAACAAGGATCAATGATTAATGAAGAATGAACGATGAAGAATGAACAAGGATCAATGGTCCATGACAAATGAACGATGAAGAATGAACAAGGATCAATGATCAATGAAGAAAGAACGATGAAGAATAAACAAGGATCAATGATCAATGAAGAATGAACGATGAAGAATGAATAAGGATCAATGATCAATGAAGAATGAACGATGAAGAATGAACAAGGATCAATCATCAATGAACAATGAACGATGAAGAATGAACAAGGATCAATGGTCCATGGCAAATGAACGATGAAGAATGAACAAGGATCAATGATTAATGAAGAAAGAAAGATGAAGAATAAACAAGGATCAATGATCAATGAAGAATGAACGATGAAAAATGAATAAGGATCAATGATCCATTAAGAATGAACGATGAAGAATTAACAAGTATCAATCATCAATGAACAATGAACGATGAAGAATGAACAAGGATCAATGATCAATGAAGAATGAACAATGATCAATGATCAATGATCGATGAAGAATGAACAAGGATCAATGATCATTGAAGAATGAACGATGAAGAATGAACAAGTATCAATGATTAATGAAGAATGAACAAGGATCAATGGTCAATGACGAATGAACGATGAAGAATGAACAAGGATCAATGCTCAATGAAGAATGAATGATGAAGAATGAATAAGGATCAATGATCAATGACGAATGAACGATGAAGAATGCACAAGGATCAATTATCAATGAAGAATGAACGATGAAGAATGAACAAGGATCAATGATCATTGAAGAATGAACAAGCATCAATGGTCAATAAAGAATGAACGATTAAGAATGAAGAAGGATCAATGATCAATGAAGAATGAACAATGAAGAATGAAGAATGAACAAGGATCAATGACCAATGATGAATGAACGATGAAGAATAAACAAGAATGAATGATCAATGAAGAATGAATGATGAAGAATGAACAAGGATCAATGGTCCATGACAAATGAACGATGAAGAATGAACAAGGATCAATGATCAATGAAGAAAGAACGATGAAGAATAAACAAGGATCAATGATCAATGAAGAATGAACGATGAAGAATGAATAAGGATCAATGATCAATGAAGAATGAACGATGAAGAATGAACAAGGATCAATGGTCCATGGCAAATGAACGATGAAGAATGAACAAGGATCAATGATTAATGAAGAAAGAAAGATGAAGAATAAACAAGGATCAATGATCAATGAAGAATGAACGATGAAGAATGAATAAGGATCAATGATCAATTAAGAATGAACGATGAAGAATGAACAAGGATCAATCATCAATGAACAATGAACGATGAAGAATGAACAAGGATCAATGATCAATGAAGAATGAACAATGATCAATGATCGATGAAGAATGAACAAGGATCAATGATCATTGAAGAATGAACGATGAAGAATGAACAAGTATCAATGATTAATGAAGAATGAACAACGATCAATGGTCAATGACGAATGAACGATGAAGAATGAACAAGGATCAATGCTCAATGAAGAATGAATGATGAAGAATGAATAAGGATCAATGATCAATGACGAATGAACGATGAAGAATGAACAAGGATCAATAATCAATGAAGAATGAACAAGGATCAATGGTCATTGAAGAATGAACAAGGATCAATGGTCAATAAAGAATGAACGATGAAGAATGAAGAAGGATCAATGATCAATGAAGAATGAACAATGAAGAATGAAGAATGAACAAGGATCAATGATCAATGACGAATGAACGATGAAGAATAAACAAGAATGAATGATCAATGAAGAATGAACAATGAAGAATGAACAAGGATCAATGGTCCATGACAAATAAACGATGAAGAATGAACAAGGATCAATGATCAATGAAGAATGAACGATGAAGAATGAACAAGGATCAATGGTCCATGACAAATGAACGATGAAGAATGAACAAGGATCAATGATCAATGAAGAAAGAACGATGAAGAATAAACAAGGATCAATGATCAATGAAGAATGAACGATGAAGAATGAATAAGGATCAATGATCAATGAAGAATGAACGATGAAGAATGAACAAGGATCAATCATCAATGAACAATGAACGATGAAGAATGACCAAGGATCAATGGTCCATGGCAAATGAACGATGAAGAATGAACAAGGATCAATGATTAATGAAGAAAGAAAGATGAAGAATAAACAAGGATCAATGATCAATGAAGAATGAACGATGAAGAATGAATAAGGATCAATGATCAATTAAGAATGAACGATGAAGAATGAACAAGGATCAATCATCAATGAACAATGATCGATGAAGAATGAACAAGGATCAATGATCAATGAAGAATGAACAATGATCAATGATCGATGAAGAATGAACAAGGATCAATGATCATTGAAGAATGAACGATAAAGAATGAACAAGTATCAATGATTAATGAAGAATGAACAAGGATCAATGGTCAATGACGAATGAACGATGAAGAATGAACAAGGATCAATGCTCAATGAAGAATGAATGATGAAGAATGAATAAGGATCAATGATCAATGACGAATGAACGATGAAGAATGAACAAGGATCAATAATCAATGAAGAATGAACAAGGATCAATGATCATTGAAGAATGAACAAGGATCAATGGTCAATAAAGAATGAACGATGAAGAATGAAGAAGGATCAATGATCAATGAAGAATGAACAATGAAGAATGAAGAATGAACAAGGATCAATGATCAATGACGAATGAACGATGAAGAATAAACAAGAATGAATGATCAATGAAGAATGAACGATGAAGAATGAACAAGGATCAATGGTCCATGACAAATAAACGATGAAGAATGAACAAGGATCAATGATTAATGAAGAATGAACGATGAAGAATGAACAAGGATCAATGGTCCATGACAAATGAACGATGAAGAATGAACAAGGATCAATGATCAATGAAGAAAGAACGATGAAGAATAAACAAGGATCAATGATCAATGAAGAATGAACGATGAAGAATGAATAAGGATCAATGATCAATGAAGAATGAACGATGAAGAATGAACAAGGATCAATCATCAATGAACAATGAACGATGAAGAATGAACAAGGATCAATGGTCCATGGCAAATGAACGATGAAGAATGAACAAGGATCAATGATTAATGAAGAAAGAAAGATGAAGAATAAACAAGTATCAATGATCAATGAAGAATGAACGATGAAGAATGAATAAGGATCAATGATCAATTAAGAATGAACGATGAAGAATTAACAAGGATCAATCATCAATGAACAATGAACGATGAAGAATGAACAAGGATCAATGATCAATGAAGAATGAACAATGATCAATGATCGATGAAGAATGAACAAGGATCAATGATCATTGAAGAATGAACGATGAAGAATGAACAAGTATCAATGATTAATGAAGAATGAACAACGATCAATGGTCAATGACGAATGAACGATGAAGAATGAACAAGGATCAATGCTCAATGAAGAATGAATGATGAAGAATGAATAAGGATCAATGATCAATGACGGATGAACGATGAAGAATGAACAAGGATCAATAATCAATGAAGAATGAACAAGGATCAATGGTCATTGAAGAATGAACAAGGATCAATGGTCAATAAAGAATGAACGATGAAGAATGAAGAAGGATCAATGATCAATGAAGAATGAACAATGAAGAATGAAGAATGAACAAGGATCAATGATCAATGACGAATGAACGATGAAGAATAAACAAGAATGAATGATCAATGAAGAATGAACGATGAAGAATGAACAAGGATCAATGGTCCATGACAAATAAACGATGAAGAATGAACAAGGATCAATGATCAATGAAGAATGAACGATGAAGAATGAACAAGGATCAATGGTCCATGACAAATGAACGATGAAGAATGAACAAGGATCAATGATCAAGGAAGAAAGAACGATGAAGAATAAACAAGGATCAATGATCAATGAAGAATGAACGATGAAGAATGAATAAGGATCAATGATCAATGAAGAATGAACGATGAAGAATGAACAAGGATCAATCATCAATGAACAATGAACGATGAAGAATGAACAAGGATCAATGGTCCATGGCAAATGAACGATGAAGAATGAACAAGGATCAATGATTAATGAAGAAAGAAAGATGAAGAATAAACAAGGATCAATGATCAATGAAGAATGAACGATGAAGAATGAATAAGGATCAATGATCAATTAAGAATGAACGATGAAGAATGAACAAGGATCAATCATCAATGAACAATGAACGATGAAGAATGAACAAGGATCAATGGTCCATGGCAAATGAACGATGAAGAATGAACAAGAATCAATGATTAATGAAGAAAGAAAGATGAAGAATAAACAAGGATCAATGATTAATGAAGAATGAACGATGAAAAATGAATAAGGATCAATGATCAATTAAGAATGAACGATGAAGAATGAACAAGGATCAATCATCAATGAACAATGAACGATGAAGAATGAACAAGGATCAATGATCAATGAAGAATGAACAATGATCAATGATCGATGAAGAATGAACAAGGATCAATGATCATTGAAGAATGAACGATGAAGAATGAACAAGTATCAATGATTAATGAAGAATGAACAAGGATCAATGGTCAATGACGAATGAACGATGAAGAATGAACAAGGATCAATGCTCAATGAAGAATGAATGATGAAGAATGAATAAGGATCAATGATCAATGACGAATGAACGATGTAGAATGCACAAGGATCAATTATCAATGAAGAATGAACGATGAAGAATGAACAAGTATCAATGATCATTGAAGAATGAACAAGCATCAATGGTCAATAAAGAATGAACGATCAAGAATGAAGAAGGATCAATGATCAATGAAGAATAAACAATGAAGAATGAAGAATGAACAAGGATAAATGATCAATGACGAATGAACGATGAAGAATAAACAAGAATGAATGATCAATGAAGAATGAACGATGAAGAATGAACAAGGATCAATGGTCCATGACAAATGAACGATGAAGAATGAACAAGGATCAATGATCAATGAAGAAAGAACGATGAAGAATAAACAAGGATCAATGATCAATGAAGAATGAACGATGAAGAATGAATAAGGATCAATGATCAATGAAGAATGTACGATGAAGAATGAACAAGGATCAATCATCAATGAACAATGAACGATGAAGAATGAACAAGGATCAATGGTCCATGGCAAATGAACGATGAAGAATGAACAAGGATAAATGATCAATGAAGAAAGAAAGATGAAGAATAAACAAGGATCAATGATCAATGAAGAATGAACGATGAAGAATGAATAAGGATCAATGATCAATGAAGAATGAACGATGAAGAATGAACAAGGATCAATCATCAATGAACAATGAACGATGAAGAATGAATAAGGATCAATGATCAATGAAGAATGAACAATGATCAATGATCGATGAAGAATGAACCAGGATCAATGATCATTGAAGAATGAACGATGAAGAATGAACAAGTATCAATGATTAATGAAGAATGAACAAGGATCAATGGTCAATGACGAATGAACGATGAAGAATGAATAAGGATCAATGATCAATGAAGAATGAATGATGAAGAATGAATAAGGATCAATGATCAATGACGAATGAACGATGAAGAATGCACAAGGATCAATTATCAATGAAGAATGAACGATGAAGAATGAACAAGGATCAATGATCATTGAAGAATGAACAAGCATCAATGGTCAATAAAGAATGAACGATCAAGAATGAAGAAGGATCAATGATCAATGAAGAATGAACAATGAAGAATGAAGAATGAACAAGGATCAATGATCAATGACGAATGAACGATGAAGAATAAACAAGAATGAATGATCAATGAGGAATGAACGATGAAGAATGAACAAGGATCAATGGTCCATGACAAATGAACGATGAAGAATGAACAAGGATCAATGGTCAATGACGAATGAACGATGAAGAATGAATAAGGATCAATGATCAATGAAGAATGAATGATGAAGAATGAATAAGGATCAATGATCAATGACGAATGAACGATGAAGAATGAACAAGGATCAATTATCAATGAAGAATGAACAAGGATCAATGATCATTGAAGAATGAACAAGGATCAATGGTCAATAAAGAATGAACGATGAAGAATGAACAAGGATCAATGATCAATGAGGAATGAACAATGAAGAATGAAGAATGAACAAGGATCAATGGTCAATGACGAATGAACGATGAAGAATAAACAAGAATGAATGATCAATGAAGAATGAACGATGAAGAATGAACAAGGATCAATGGTCCATGACAAATGAACGATGAAGAATGAACAAGGATCAATGATCAATGAAGAATGAACGATGAAGAATGAACAAGGATCAATGGTCCATGACAAATGAACGATGAAGAATGAACAAGGATCAATGATCAATGAAGAAAGAACGATGAAGAATAAACAAGGATCAATGATCAATGAAGAATGAACGATGAAGAATGAATAAGGATCAATGATCAATGAAGAATGAACGATGAAGAATGAACAAGGATCAATCATCAATGAACAATGAACGATGAAGAATGAACAAGGATCAATGGTCCATGGCAAATGAACGATGAAGAATGAACAAGGATCAATGATTAATGAAGAAAGAAAGATGAAGAATAAACAAGGATCAATGATCAATGAAGAATGAACGATGAAGAATGAATAAGGATCAATGATCAATTAAGAATGAACGATGAAGAATGAACAAGGATCAATCATCAATGAACAATGAACGATGAAGAATGAACAAGGATCAATGATCAATGATCAATGAAGAATGAACAATGATCAATGATCGATGAAGAATGAACAAGGATCAATGATCATTGAAGAATGAACGATGAAGAATGAACAAGTATCAATGATTAATGAAGAATGAACAAGGATCAATGGTCAATGACGAATGAACGATGAAGAATGAACAAGGATCAATGCTCAATGAAGAATGAATGATGAAGAATGAATAAGTATCAATGATCAATGACGAATGAACGATGTAGAATGCACAAGGATCAATTATCAATGAAGAATGAACGATGAAGAATGAACAAGGATCAATGATCATTGAAGAATGAACAAGCATCAATGGTCAATAAAGAATGAACGATCAAGAATGAAGAAGGATCAATGATCAATGAAGAATGAACAATGAAGAATGAAGAATGAACAAGGATCAATGATCAATGACGAATGAACGATGAAGAATAAACAAGAATGAATGATCAATGAAGAATGAACGATGAAGAATGAACAAGGATCAATGGTCCATGACAAATGAACGATGAAGAATGAACAAGGATCAATGATCAATGAAGAAAGAACGATGAAGAATAAACAAGGATCAATGATCAATGAAGAATGAACGATGAAGAATGAATAAGGATCAATGATCAATGAAGAATGAACGATGAAGAATGAAAAAGGATCAATCATCAATGAACAATGAACGATGAAGAATGAACAAGGATCAATGGTCCATGGCAAATGAACGATATAGAATGAACAAGGATAAATGATCATTGAAGAATGAACAAGGATCAATGATCATTGAAGAATGAACAAGGATCAAAGGTCAATAAAGAATGAACGATGAAGAATGAAGAAGGATCAATGATCAATGAGGAATAAACAATGAAGAATGAAGAATGAACAAGGATCAATGGTCAATGACGAATGAACGATGAAGAATAAACAAGAATGAATGATCAATGAAGAATGAACGATGAAGAATGAACAAGGATCAATGGTCCATGACAAATGAACGATGAAGAATGAACAAGGATCAATGATCAATGAAGAATGAACGATGAAGAATGAACAAGGATCAATGGTCCATGACAAATGAACGATGAAGAATCAACAAGGATCAATGATCAATGAAGAAAGAACGATGAAGAATAAACAAGGATCAATGATCAATGAAGAATGAACGATGAAGAATGAATAAGGATCAATGATCAATGAAGAATGAACGATGAAGAATGAACAAGGATCAATCATCAATGAACAATGAACGATGAAGAATGAACAAGGATCAATGGTCCATGGCAAATGAACGATGAAGAATGAACAAGAATCAATGATTAATGAAGAAAGAAAGATGAAGAATAAACAAGGATCAATGATTAATGAAGAATGAACGATGAAAAATGAATAAGGATCAATGATCAATTAAGAATGAACGATGAAGAATGAACAAGGATCAATCATCAATGAACAATGAACGATGAAGAATGAACAAGGATCAATGATCAATGAAGAATGAACAATGATCAATGATCGATGAAGAATGAACAAGGATCAATGATCATTGAAGAATGAACGATGAAGAATGAACAAGTATCAATGATTAATGAAGAATGAACAAGGATCAATGGTCAATGACGAATGAACGATGAAGAATGAACAAGGATCAATGCTCAATGAAGAATGAATGATGAAGAATGAATAAGGATCAATGATCAATGACGAATGAACGATGTAGAATGCACAAGGATCAATTATCAATGAAGAATGAACGATGAAGAATGAACAAGTATCAATGATCATTGAAGAATGAACAAGCATCAATGGTCAATAAAGAATGAACGATCAAGAATGAAGAAGGATCAATGATCAATGAAGAATAAACAATGAAGAATGAAGAATGAACAAGGATAAATGATCAATGACGAATGAACGATGAAGAATAAACAAGAATGAATGATCAATGAAGAATGAACGGTGAAGAATGAACAAGGATCAATGGTCCATGACAAATGAACGATGAAGAATGAACAAGGATCAATGATCAATGAAGAAAGAACGATGAAGAATAAACAAGGATCAATGATCAATGAAGAATGAACGATGAAGAATGAATAAGGATCAATGATCAATGAAGAATGTACGATGAAGAATGAACAAGGATCAATCATCAATGAACAATGAACGATGAAGAATGAACAAGGATCAATGGTCCATGGCAAATGAACGATGAAGAATGAACAAGGATAAATGATCAATGAAGAAAGAAAGATGAAGAATAAACAAGGATCAATGATCAATGAAGAATGAACGATGAAGAATGAATAAGGATCAATGATCAATGAAGAATGAACGATGAAGAATGAACAAGGATCAATCATCAATGAACAATGAACGATGAAGAATGAACAAGGATCAATGATCAATGAAGAATGAACAATGATCAATGATCGATGAAGAATGAACCAGGATCAATGATCATTGAAGAATGAACGATGAAGAATGAACAAGTATCAATGATTAATGAAGAATGAACAAGGATCAATGGTCAATGACGAATGAACGATGAAGAATGAATAAGGATCAATGATCAATGAAGAATGAATGATGAAGAATGAATAAGGATCAATGATCAATGACGAATGAACGATGAAGAATGCACAAGGATCAATTATCAATGAAGAATGAACGATGAAGAATGAACAAGGATCAATGATCATTGAAGAATGAACAAGCATCAATGGTCAATAAAGAATGAACGATCAAGAATGAAGAAGGATCAATGATCAATGAAGAATGAACAATGAAGAATGAAGAATGAACAAGGATCAATGATCAATGACGAATGAACGATGAAGAATAAACAAGAATGAATGATCAATGAAGAATGAACGATGAAGAATGAACAAGGATCAATGGTCCATGACAAATGAGCGATGAAGAATGAACAAGGATCAATGATCAATGAAGAAAGAACGATGAAGAATAAACAAGGATCAATGATCAATGAAGAATGAACGATGAAGAATGAATAAGGATCAATGATCAATGAAGAATGAACGATGAAGAATGAACAAGGATCAATCATCAATGAACAATGAACGATGAAGAATGAACAAGGATCAATGGTCCATGGCAAATGAACGATGAAGAATGAACAAGGATAAATGATCAATGTAGAAAGAAAGATGAAGAATAAACAAGGATCAATGATCAATGAAGAATGAACGATGAAGAATGAATAAGGATCAATGATCAATGAAGAATGAACGATGAAGAATGAACAAGGATCAATCATCAATGAACAATGAACGATGAAGAATGAACAAGGATCAATGATTAATGAAGAATGAACAATGATCAATGATCGATGAAGAATGAACCAGGATCAATGATCATTGAAGAATGAACGATGAAGAATGAACAAGTATCAATGATTAATGAAGAATGAACAAGGATCAATGGTCAATGACGAATGAACGATGAAGAATGAATAAGGATCAATGATCAATGAAGAATGAATGATGAAGAATGAATAAGGATCAATGATCAATGACGAATGAACGATGAAGAATGCACAAGGATCAATTATCAATGAAGAATGAACGATGAAGAATGAACAAGGATCAATGATCATTGAAGAATGAACAAGCATCAATGGTCAATAAAGAATGAACGATCAAGAATGAAGAAGGATCAATGATCAATGAAGAATGAACAATGAAGAATGAAGAATGAACAAGGATCAATGATCAATGACGAATGAACGATGAAGAATAAACAAGAATGAATGATCAATGAAGAATGAACGATGAAGAATGAACAAGGATCAATGGTCCATGACAAATGAACGATGAAGAATGAACAAGGATCAATGGTCAATGATGAATGAACCATGAAGAATGAATAAGGATCAATGATCAATGAAGAATGAATGATGAAGAATGAATAAGGATCAATGATCAATGACGAATGAACGATGAAGAATGAACAAGGATCAATTATCAATGAAGAATGAACAAGGATCAATGATCATTGAAGAATGAACAAGGATCAATGGTCAATAAAGAATGAACGATGAAGAATGAACAAGGATCAATGATCAATGAGGAATGAACAATGAAGAATGAAGAATGAACAAGGATCAATGGTCAATGACGAATGAACGATGAAGAATAAACAAGAATGAATGATCAATGAAGAATGAACGATGAAGAATGAACAAGGATCAATGGTCCATGACAAATGAACGATGAAGAATGAACAAGGATCAATGATCAATGAAGAATGAACGATGAAGAATGAACAAGGATCAATGGTCCATGACAAATGAACGATGAAGAATGAACAAGGATCAATGATCAATGAAGAAAGAACGATGAAGAATAAACAAGGATCAATGATCAATGAAGAATGAACGATGAAGAATGAATAAGGATCAATGATCAATGAAGAATGAACGATGAAGAATGAACAAGGATCAATCATCAATGAACAATGAACGATGAAGAATGAACAAGGATCAATGGTCCATGGCAAATGAACGATGAAGAATGAACAAGGATCAATGTTCAATGAAGAAAGAAAGATGAAGAATAAACAAGGATCAATGATCAATGAAGAATGAACGATGAAGAATGAATAAGGATCAATGATCAATGAAGAATGAACGATGAAGAATGAACAAGGATCAATCATCAATGAACAATGAACGATGAAGAATGAACAAGGATCAATGATCAATGAAGAATGAACAATGATCAATGATCGATGAAGAATGAACAAGGATTAATGATCATTGAAGAATGAACGATGAAGAATGAACAAGTATCAATGATTAATGAAGAATGAACAAGGATCAATGGTCAATGACGAATTAACGATGAAGAATGAACAAGGATCAATGCTCAATGAAGAATGAATGATGAAGAATGAATAAGGATCAATGATCAATGACGAATGAACGATGAAGAATGCACAAGGATCAATTATCAATGAAGAATGAACGATGAATAATGAACAAGGATCAATGATCATTGAAGAATGAACAAGCATCAATGGTCAATAAAGAATTAACGATTAAGAATGAAGAAGGATCAATGAAGAATGAAGAATGAACAAGGATCAATGATCAATGACGAATGAAAGATGAAGAATGAACAAGAATCAATGATCAATGAAGAATGAACGATGAAGAATGAACAAGGATCAATGGTCCATGACAAATGAACGATGAAGGATGAACAAGGATCAATGATCAATGAAGAATGAACGATGAAGAATGAACAAGGATCAATGGTCCATGACAAATGAACGATGAAGAATGAACAAGGATCAATGATCAATGAAGAAAGAACGATGAAGAATGAACAAGGATCAATGATGAATGAAGAATGAACGATGAAGAATGAATAAGGATCAATGATCAATGAAGAAAAAACGATGAAGAATGAACAAGGATCAATCATCAATGAACAATGAACGATGAAGAATGAACAAGGATCAATGATCAATGAAGTATGAACAATGATCAATAATCGATGAAAAATGAACAAGGATCAATGATCATTGAAGAATGAACGATGAAGAATGAACAAGGATCAATGATCATTGAAGAATGAACGATTAAGAATGAACAAGGATCAATGATTAATGAACAATAAACGCTGAAGAATGAAAAAGGATCAATGATCATTGAATAATGAACGTTGAAGAATGAACAAGGATCAATGATCAATGAAGAATGAACGATGAAGAATGAACAAGGATCAACAATCATTGATGAATAAACAAGGATCAATAGTCAATAAAGAACGAACGATGAAGAATGAACAAGGATTAATGATCAATGAAGAATGAACGATAAAGAATGAACAAGGATCAATAATCAATGAAGAATGAATGATGAAGAATGAATAAGGATCAATGATCAATGAAGAATGAATGATGAAGAATGAACAAGGATCAATGATCATTGAAGAATGAACAAGGATCAATTGTCAATAAAGAATGAACGATGAAGAATGAACAAGGATCAATGATCAATGATCAATGAACGATGAAGAATGAACAAAGATCAATGATCAATGAAGAATGAAAGATGAAGAATGAACAATTATCAATGATCATTGAAGTATTAACGATGAAGAATGTACAAGGGTCAATCATCAATGAACAACGAATGATGAAGAATGAAAAAGGATCAATGATCAATGAAGAATGAACAACGATCAATGATCGATGAAGAATGAACAAGGATCAATGATCATTGAAAAATGAACGATGAAGAATGAAAAAGGATCAGTGATCATTGAAGAATGAACGATTAAGAATGAACAAGGATCAATGATTAATGAACAATAAACGCTGAAGAATGAACAAGGATCAATGATCATTGAATAATGAACGATGAAGAATGAACAAGGATCAATGATCAATGAAGAATGAATAAGGATCAATGATCGATGAAGAATGAATAAGGATCAATGATCAATGACGAATGAACGATGAAGAATGAACAAGGATCAATTATCAATGAAGAATGAACGATGAATAATGAACAAGGATCAATGATCATTGAATAATGAACGATGAAGAATGAAGAAGGATCAATGATCAATGAAGAATGAACAAGCATCAACGATCAATGAAGAATGAAAGATGAAGAATGAACAAGGATCAATGATCAATGAAGAATGAACAATGAAGAATGAACAAGGATCAATGATTAATGAAGAATGAACGATGAAGAATGAACAAGTATCAATGATCAATGAAGAATGAACAAGGATCAATGGTCAATGACGAATGAACGATGAAGAATGAATAAGGATCAATGATCAATGAAGAATGAATGATGAAGAATGAATAAGGATCAATGATCAATGACGAATGAACGATGAAGAATGAACAAGGATCAATTATCAATGAAGAATGAACTAGGATCAATGATCATTGAAGAATGAACAAGGATCAATGGTCAATAAAGAATGAACGATGAAGAATGAAGAAGGATCAATGATCAATGAAGAATGAACAATGAAGAATGAAGAATGAACAAGGATCAATGATCAATGACAAATGAACGATGAAGAATGAACAAGAATGAATGATCAATGAAGAATGAACGATGAAGAATGAACAAGGATCAATGGTCCATGACAAATGAACGATGAAGAATGAACAAGGATAAATGATCAATGAAGAATGAACGATGAAGAATGAACAAGGATCAATGGTCCATGACTAATGAATGATGAAGAATGAACAAGGATCAATGATCAATGAAGAAAGAACGATGAAGAATAAACAAGGATCAATGATCAATGAAGAATGAACGATGAAGAATGAATAAGGATCAATGATCAATGAAGAATGAACAAGGATCAATCATCAATGAACAATGAACGATGAAGAATGAACAAGGATCAATGATCAATGAAGAATGAACAATGATCAATGATCGATGAAGAATGAACAAGGATCAATGGTCCATGACAAATGAACGATGAAGAATGAACAAGAATAAATGATCAATGAAGAATGAACGATGAAGAATAAACAAGGATCAATGGTCCATGACAAATGAATGATGAATAATGAACAAGGATCAATGATCAAGGAAGAATGAACGATGAAGAATGAACAAGTATCAATGATCATTGAAGAATGAACGATGAAGAATGAACAAGGATCAATGATCATTGAAGAATGAACGATTAAGAATAAACAAGGATCAATGATTAATGAACAATAAACGCTGAAGAATGAACAAGGATCAATTATCAATAAAAAATGAACGATGAAGAATACAGAAGGATCAATGATCAATGAAGAATGAACGATGAAGAATGAACAAGCACCAATGATCAATGAAGAATGGACACGAATCAATGATCATTGAAGAATGAACGATGAAGAATGTACAAGGATCACTGATCATTGAAGAATGAACAAGTATCAATGGTCATTGAAGAATGAACAAGGATCAATGATCAATGAAGAATGAATGATGAAGATTGAACAAGGATCAATGACTATTTAAGAATGAACGATGAAGAATGAACAAGGATCAATGATCAATGACGAATGAACGATGAAGAATGAACAAGGGTCAATGATCAACGAAGAATGAACGATGAAGAATGAACAAGGATCAATGATCAATGAAGAATGAACGATGAATAATGAACAAGGATCAATGATCAATGAAGAAGGAATGATGAATAATGAACAAGGATCAATGATCAATGACGAATGAACGATGAAGAATGAACAAGGGTCAATGATCAATGAAGAATGAACGAGGAAGAATGAACAAGGATCAATGATCAATGAAGAATGAACGATGAATAATGAACAAGGATCAATGATCAATGAAGAATGAACGATGAAGAATGAACAAGGATCAATGATCAATGAAGAATGAATGATGTAGATTGAACAAGGATCAATGATTATTTAAGAGTGAACAATGAAGAATGAACAAGGATCAATGATCAATGACGATTGAACGATGAAGAATGAACAAGGGTCAATGATCAATGAAGAATGAACGATGAAGAATGAACAAGGATCAATGGTCCATGGCAAATGAACGATGAGGAATGAACAAGGATAAATGATCAATGAAGAAAGAAAGATGAAGAATAAACAAGGATCAATGATCAATGAAGAATGAACGATGAAGAATGAATAAGGATCAATGATCAATGAAGAATGAACGATGAAGAATGAACAAGGATCAATCATCAATGAACAATGAACGATGAAGAATGAACAAGGATCAATGATCAATGAAGAATGAACAATGATCAATGATCGATGAAGAATGAACCAGGATCAATGATCATTGAAGAATGAACGATGAAGAATGAACAAGTATCAATGATTAATGAAGAATGAACAAGGATCAATGGTCAATGACGAATGAACGATGAAGAATGAATAAGGATCAATGATCAATGAAGAATGAATGATGAAGAATGAATAAGGATCAATGATCAATGACGAATGAACGATGAAGAATGCACAAGGATCAATTATCAATGAAGAATGAACGATGAAGAATGAACAAGGATCAATGATCATTGAAGAATGAACAAGCATCAATGGTCAATAAAGAATGAACGATCAAGAATGAAGAAGGATCAATGATCAATGAAGAATGAAGAATGAACAAGGATCAATGATCAATGACGAATGAACGATGAAGAATAAACAAGAATGAATGATCAATGAAGAATGAACGATGAAGAATGAACAAGGATCAATGGTCCATGACAAATGAACGATGAAGAATGAACAAGGATCAATGGTCAATGACGAATGAACGATGAAGAATGAATAAGGATCAATGATCAATGAAGAATGAATGATAAAGAATGAATAAGGATCAATGATCAATGACGAATGAACGATGAAGAATGAACAAGGATCAATTATCAATGAAGAATGAACAAGGATCAATGATCATTGAAGAATGAACAAGGATCAATGGTCAATAAAGAATGAACGATGAAGAATGAACAAGGACCAATGATCAATTAGGAATGAACAATGAAGAATGAAGAATGAACAAGGATCAATGGTCAATGACGAATGAACGATGAAGAATAAACAAGAATGAATGATCAATGAAGAATGAACGATGAAGAATGAACAAGGATCAATGGTCCATGACAAATGAACGATGAAGAATGAACAAGGATCAATGATCAATGAAGAAAGAACGATGAAGAATAAACAAGGATCAATGATCATTGAAGAATGAACGATGAAGAATGAATAAGGATCAATGATCAATGAAGAATGAACGATGAAGAATGAACAAGGATCAATCATCAATGAACAATGAACGATGAAGAATGAACAAGGATCAATGGTCCATGGCAAATGAACGATGAAGAATGAACAAGGATCAATGATCAATGAAGAAAGAAAGATGAAGAATAAACAAGGATCAATGATCAATGAAGAATGAACGATGAAGAATGAATAAGGATCAATGATCAATGAAGAATGAACGATGAAGAATGAACAAGGATCAATCATCAATGAACAATGAACGATGAAGAATGAACAAGGATCAATGATCAATGAAGAATGAACAATGATCAATGATCGATGAAGAATGAACAAGGATTAATGATCATTGAAGAATGAACGATGAAGAATGAACAAGTATCAATGATTAATGAAGAATGAACAAGGATCAATGGTCAATGACGAATGAACGATGAAGAATGAACAAGGATCAATGCTCAATGAAGAATGAATGATGAAGAATGAATAAGGATCAATGATCAATGACGAATGAACGATGAAGAATGCACAAGGATCAATTATCAATGAAGAATGAACGATGAAGAATGAACAAGGATCAATGATCATTGAAGAATGAACAAGCATCAATGGTCAAAAAAGAATTAACGATTAAGAATGAAGAAGGATCAATGATCAATGAAGAATGAACAATGAAGAATGAAGAATGAACAAGGATCAATGATCAATGACGAATGAACGATGAAGAATGAACAAGAATCAATGATCAATGAAGAATGAACGATGAAGAATGAACAAGGATCAATGGTCCATGACAAATGAACGATGAAGGATGAACATGGATCAATGATCAATGAAGAATGAACGATGAAGAATGAACAAGGATCAATGGTCCATGACAAATGAACGATGAAGAATGAACAAGGATCAATGATCAATGAAGAAAGAACGATGAAGAATAAACAAGGATCAATGATCAATGAAGAATGAACGATGAAGAATGAATAAGGATCAATGATCAATGAAGAATGAACGATGATGAATGAACAAGCATCAATCATCAATGAACGATGAAGAATGAACAAGGATCAATGATCAATGAAGTATGAACAATGATCAATAATCGATGAAAAATGAACAAGGATCAATGATCATTGAAGAATGAACGATGAAGAATGAACAAGGATCAATGATCATTGAAGAATGAACGATTAAGAATGAACAAGGATCAATGATTAATGAACAATAAACGCTGAAGAATGAACAAGGATCAATGATCATTGAATAATGAACGATGAAGAATGAACAAGGATCAATGATCAATGAAGAATGAACGATGAAGAATGAACAAGGATCAACTATCATTGATGAATAAACAAGGATCAATAGTCAATAAAGAACGAACGATGAAGAATGAAAAAGGATTAATGATCAATGAAGAATGAACGATAAAGAATGAACAAGGATCAATAATCAATGAAGAATGAATGATGAAGAATGAATAAGGATCAATGATCAATGAAGAATGAATGATGAAGAATGAACAAGGATCAATGATCATTGAAGAATGAACAAGGATCAATTGTCAATAAAGAATGAACGATGAAGAATGAACAAGGATCAATGATCAATGATCAATGAACGATGAAGAATGAACAAAGATCAATGATCAATGAAGAATGAAAGATGAAGAATGAACAATTATCAATGATCATTGAAGTATTAACGATGAAGAATGTACAAGGGTCAATCATCAATGAACAACGAATGATGAAGAATGAAAAAGGATCAATGATCAATGAAGAATGAACAACGATCAATGATCGATGAAGAATGAACAAGGATCAATGATCATTGAAGAATGAACGATGAAGAATGAAAAAGGATCAGTGATCATTGAAGAATGAATGATTAAGAATGAACAAGGATCAATGATTAATGAACAATAAACGCTGAAGAATGAACAAGGATCAATGATCATTGAATAATGAACGATGAAGAATGAACAAGGATCAATGATCAATGAAGAATGAACAAGCATCAATGATCAATCAAGAATGAAAGATGAAGAATGAACAAGGATCAATGATCAATGAAGAATGAACAATGAACAATGAACAAGGATTAATGATCAATGAAGAATAAACGATGAAGAATGAACAAGTATCAATGATCAATGAAGAATGAACAAGGATCAATGGTCAATAACGAATGAACGATGAAGAATGAACAAGGATCAATGATCAATGAAGAATGAATGATGAAGAATGAATAAGGATCAATGATCAATGACGAATGAACGATGAAGAATGAACAAGGATCAATTATCAATGAAGAATGAACGAAGAATAATGAACAAGGATCAATGATCATTGAATAATGAACGATGAAGAATGAAGAAGGATCAATGATCAATGAAGAATGAAAGATGAAGAATGAACAAGGATCAATGATCAATGAAGAATGAACAATGAAGAATGAACAAGGATCAATGATTAATGAAGAATGTACGATGAAGAATGAACAAGTTTCAATGATCAATGAAGAATGAACAAGGATCAATGGTCAATGACGAATGAACGATGAAGAATGAATAAGGATCAATGATCAATGAAGAATGAATGATGAAAAATGAATAAGGATCAATGATCAATGACGAATGAACGATGAAGAATGAACAAGGATCAATTATCAATGAAGAATGAACAAGGATCAATGATCATTGAAGAATGAACAAGGATCAATGGTCAATAAAGAATGAACGATGAAGAATGAAGAAGGATCAATGATCAATGAAGAATGAACAATGAAGAATGAAGAATGAACAAGGATCAATGATCAATGACGAATGAACGATGAAGAATGAACAAGAATGAATGATCAATGAAGAATGAACGATGAAGAATGAACCAGGATCAATGGTCCATGACAAATGAACGATGAAGAATGAACAAGGATAAATGATCAATGAAGAATGAACGATGAAGAATGAACAAGGATCAATGGTCCATGACAAATGAATGATGAAGAATGAACAAGGATCAATGATCAATGAAGAAAGAACGATGAAGAATAAACAAGGATCAATGATCAATGAAGAATGAACGATGAAGAATGAATAAGGATCAATGATCAATGAAGAATGAACGATGAAGAATGAACAAGGATCAATCATCAATGAACAATGAACGATGAAGAATGAACAAGGATCAATGATCAATGAAGAATGAACAATGATCAATGATCGATGAAGAATGAACAAGGATCAATGGTCCATGACAAATGAACGATGAAGAATGAACAAGGATAAATGATCAATGAAGAATGAACGATGAAGAATAAACAAGGATCAGTGGTCCATGACAAATGAATGATGAATAATGAACAAGGATCAATGATCAAGGAAGAATGAACGATGAAGAATGAACAAGTATCAATGATCATTGAAGAATGAACGATGAAGAATGAACAAGGATCAATGATCATTGAAGAATGAACGATTAAGAATAAACAAGGATCAATGATTAATGAACAATAAACGCTGAAGAATGAACAAGGATCAATTATCAATAAAAAATGAACGATGAAGAATACAGAAGGATCAATGATCAATGAAGAATGAACGATGAAGAATGAACAAGCACCAATGATCAATGAAGAATGGACACGAATCAATGATCATTGAAGAATGAACGATGAAGAATGTACAAGGATCACTGATCATTGAAGAATGAACAAGTATCAATGGTCATTGAAGAATGAACAAGGATCAATGATCAATGAAGAATGAATGATGAAGATTGAACAAGCATCAATGATTATTTAAGAATGAACGATGAAGAATGAACAAGGATCAATGATCAATGACGAATGAACGATGAAGAATGAACAAGGGTCAATGATCAACGAAGAATGAACGATGAAGAATGAACAACGATCAATGATCAATGAAGAATGAACGATGAATAATGAACAAGGATCAATGATCAATGAAGAAGGAATGATGAATAATGAACAAGGATCAATGATCAATGACGAATGAACGATGAAGAATGAACAAGGGTCAATGATCAATGAAGAATGAACGAGGAAGAATGAACAAGGATCAATGATCAATGAAGAATGAACGATGAATAATGAACAAGGATCAATGATCAATGAAGAATAAACGATGAAGAATGAACAAGGATCAATGATCAATGAAGAATGAATGATGTAGATTGAACAAGGATCAATGATTATTTAAGAGTGAACGATGAAGAATGAACAAGGATCAATGATCAATGACGAATGAACGATGAAGAATGAACAAGGATCAATGATCAATGATCAATGAACGATGAAGAATGAACAAAGATCAATGATCAATGAAGAATGAAAGATGAAGAATGAACAATTATCAATGATCATTGAAGTATTAACGATGAAGAATGTACAAGGGTCAAGCATCAATGAACAACGAATGATGAAGAATGAAAAAGGATCAATGATCAATGAAGAATGAACAACGATCAATGATCGATGAAGAATGAACAAGGATCAATGATCATTGAAGAATGAACGATGAAGAATGAAAAAGGATCAGTGATCATTGAAGAATGAATGATTAAGAATGAACAAGGATCAATGATTAATGAACAATAAACGCTGAAGAATGAACAAGGATCAATGATCATTGAATAATGAACGATGAAGAATGAACAAGGATCAATGATCAATGAAGAATGAACAAGCATCAATGATCAATCAAGAATGAAAGATGAAGAATGAACAAGGATCAATGATCAATGAAGAATGAACAATGAACAATGAACAAGGATTAATGATCAATGAAGAATAAACGATGAAGAATGAACAAGTATCAATGATCAATGAAGAATTAACAAGGATCAATGGTCAATAACGAATGAACGATGAAGAATGAACAAGGATCAATGATCAATGAAGAATGAATGATGAAGAATGAATAAGGATCAATGATCAATGACGAATGAACGATGAAGAATGAACAAGGATCAATTATCAATGAAGAATGAACGATGAATAATGAACAAGGATCAATGATCATTGAATAATGAACGATGAAGAATGAAGAAGGATCAATGATCAATGAAGAATGAACAAGCATCAATGATCAATGAAGAATGAAAGATGAAGAATGAACAAGGATCAATGATCAATGAAGAATGAACAATGAAGAATGAACAAGGATCAATGATTAATGAAGAATGAACGATGAAGAATGAACAAGTATCAATGATCAATGAAGAATGAACAAGGATCAATGGTCAATGACGAATGAACGATGAAGAATGAATAAGGATCAATGATCAATGAAGAATGAATGATGAAGAATGAATAAGGATCAATGATCAATGACGAATTAACGATGAAGAATGAACAAGGATCAATTATCAATGAAGAATGAACAAGGATCAATGATCATTGAAGAATGAACAAGGATCAATGGTCAATAAAGAATGAACGATGAAGAATGAAGAAGGATCAATGATCAATGAAGAATGAACAATGAAGAATGAAGAATGAACAAGGATCAATGATCAATGACGAATGAACGATGAAGAATGAACAAGAATGAATGATCAATGAAGAATGAACGATGAAGAATGAACAAGGATCAATGGTCCATGACAAATGAACGATGAAGAATGAACAAGGATAAATGATCAATGAAGAATGAACGATGAAGAATGAACAAGGATCAATGGTCCATGACAAATGAATGATGAAGAATGAACAAGGATCAATGATCAATGAAGAAAGAACGATGAAGAATAAACAAGGATCAATGATCAATGAAGAATGAACGATGAAGAATGAATAAGGATCAATGATCAATGAAGAATGAACGATGAAGAATGAACAAGGATCAATCATCAATGAACAATGAACGATGAAGAATGAACAAGGATCAATGATCAATGAAGAATGAACAATGATCAATGATCGATGAAGAATGAACAAGGATCAATGGTCCATGACAAATGAACGATGAAGAATGAACAAGGATAAATGATCAATGAAGAATGAACGATGAAGAATAAACAAGGATCAGTGGTCCATGACAAATGAATGATGAATAATGAACAAGGATCAATGATCAAGGAAGAATGAACGATGAAGAATGAACAAGTATCAATGATCATTGAAGAATGAACGATGAAGAATGAACAAGGATCAATGATCATTGAAGAATAAACGATTAAGAATAAACAAGGATCAATGATTAATGAACAATAAACGCTGAAGAATGAACAAGGATCAATTATCAATAAAAAATGAACGATGAAGAATACAGAAGGATCAATGATCAATGAAGAATGAACGATGAAGAATGAACAAGCACCAATGATCAATGAAGAATAGACACGAATCAATGATCATTGAAGAATGAACGATGAAGAATGTACAAGGATCACTGATCATTGAAGAATGAACAAGTATCAATGGTCATTGAAGAATGAACAAGGATCAATGATCAATGAAGAATGAATGATGAAGATTGAACAAGGATCAATGATTATTTAAGAATGAACGATGAAGAATGAACAAGGATCAATGATCAATGACGAATGAACGATGAAGAATGAACAAGTGTCAATGATCAACGAAGAATGAACGATGAAGAATGAACAACGATCAATGATCAATGAAGAATGAACGATGAATAATGAACAAGGATCAATGATCAATGAAGAAGGAATGATGAATAATGAACAAGGATCAATGATCAATGACGAATGAACGATGAAGAATGAACAAGGGTCAATGATCAATGAAGAATGAACGAGGAAGAATGAACAAGGATCAATGATCAATGAAGAATGAACGATGAATAATGAACAAGGATCAATGATCAATGAAGAATAAACGATGAAGAATGAACAAGGATCAATGATCAATGAAGAATGAATGATGTAGATTGAACAAGGATCAATGATTATTTAAGAGTGAACGATGAAGAATGAACAAGGATCAATGATCAATGACGAATGAACGATGAAGAATGAACAAGGATCAATGATCAATGATCAATGAACGATGAAGAATGAACAAAGATCAATGATCAATGAAGAATGAAAGATGAAGAATGAACAATTATCAATGATCATTGAAGTATTAACGATGAAGAATGTACAAGGGTCAATCATCAATGAACAACGAATGATGAAGAATGAAAAAGGATCAATGATCAATGAAGAATGAACAACGATCAATGATCGATGAAGAATGAACAAGGATCAATGATCATTGAAGAATGAACGATGAAGAATGAAAAAGGATCAGTGATCATTGAAGAATGAATGATTAAGAATGAACAAGGATCAATGATTAATGAACAATAAACGCTGAAGAATGAACAAGGATCAATGATCATTGAATAATGAACGATGAAGAATGAACAAGGATCAATGATCAATGAAGAATGAACAAGCATCAATGATCAATCAAGAATGAAAGATGAAGAATGAACAAGTATCAATGATCAATGAAGAATGAACAAGGATCAATGGTCAATGACGAATGAACGATGAAGAATGAATAAGGATCAATGATCAATGAAGAATGAATGATGAAGAATGAATAAGGATCAATGATCAATGACGAATTAACGATGAAGAATGAACAAGGATCAATTATCAATGAAGAATGAACAAGGATCAATGATCATTGAAGAATGAACAAGGATCAATGGTCAATAAAGAATGAACGATGAAGAATGAAGAAGGATCAATGATCAATGAAGAATGAACAATGAAGAATGAAGAATGAACAAGGATCAATGATCAATGACGAATGAACGATGAAGAATGAACAAGAATGAATGATTAATGAAGAATGAACGATGAAGAATGAACAAGGATCAATGGTCCATGACAAATGAACGATGAAGAATGAACAAGGATAAATGATCAATGAAGAATGAACGATGAAGAATGAACAAGGATCAATGGTCCATGACAAATGAATGATGAAGAATGAACAAGGATCAATGATCAATGAAGAAAGAACGATGAAGAATAAACAAGGATCAATGATCAATGAAGAATGAACGATGAAGAATGAATAAGGATCAATGATCAATGAAGAATGAACGATGAAGAATGAACAAGGATCAATCATCAATGAACAATGAACGATGAAGAATGAACAAGGATCAATGATCAATGAAGAATGAACAATGATCAATGATCGATGAAGAATGAACAAGGATCAATGGTCCATGACAAATGAACGATGAAGAATGAACAAGGATAAATGATCAATGAAGAATGAACGATGAAGAATAAACAAGGATCAGTGGTCCATGACAAATGAATGATGAATAATGAACAAGGATCAATGATCAAGGAAGAATGAACGATGAAGAATGAACAAGTATCAATGATCATTGAAGAATGAACGATGAAGAATGAACAAGGATCAATGATCATTGAAGAATAAACGATTAAGAATAAACAAGGATCAATGATTAATGAACAATAAACGCTGAAGAATGAACAAGGATCAATTATCAATAAAAAATGAACGATGAAGAATACAGAAGGATCAATGATCAATGAAGAATGAACGATGAAGAATGAACAAGCACCAATGATCAATGAAGAATAGACACGAATCAATGATCATTGAAGAATGAACGATGAAGAATGTACAAGGATCACTGATCATTGAAGAATGAACAAGTATCAATGGTCATTGAAGAATGAACAAGGATCAATGATCAATGAAGAATGAATGATGAAGATTGAACAAGGATCAATGATTATTTAAGAATGAACGATGAAGAATGAACAAGGATCAATGATCAATGACGAATGAACGATGAAGAATGAACAAGTGTCAATGATCAACGAAGAATGAACGATGAAGAATGAACAACGATCAATGATCAATGAAGAATGAACGATGAATAATGAACAAGGATCAATGATCAATGAAGAAGGAATGATGAATAATGAACAAGGATCAATGATCAATGACGAATGAACGATGAAGAATGAACAAGGGTCAATGATCAATGAAGAATGAACGAGGAAGAATGAACAAGGATCAATGATCAATGAAGAATGAACGATGAATAATGAACAAGGATCAATGATCAATGAAGAATAAACGATGAAGAATGAACCAGGATCAATGATCAATGAAGAATGAATGATGTAGATTGAACAAGGATCAATGATTATTTAAGAGTGAACGATGAAGAATGAACAAGGATCAATGATCAATGACGAATGAACGATGAAGAATGAACAAGGATCAATGATCAATGATCAATGAACGATGAAGAATGAACAAAGATCAATGATCAATGAAGAATGAAAGATGAAGAATGAACAATTATCAATGATCATTGAAGTATTAACGATGAAGAATGTACAAGGGTCAATCATCAATGAACAACGAATGATGAAGAATGAAAAAGGATCAATGATCAATGAAGAATGAACAACGATCAATGATCGATGAAGAATGAACAAGGATCAATGATCATTGAAGAATGAACGATGAAGAATGAAAAAGGATCAGTGATCATTGAAGAATGAATGATTAAGAATGAACAAGGATCAATGATTAATGAACAATAAACGCTGAAGAATGAACAAGGATCAATGATCATTGAATAATGAACGATGAAGAATGAACAAGGATCAATGATCAATGAAGAATGAACAAGCATCAATGATCAATCAAGAATGAAAGATGAAGAATGAACAAGGATCAATGATCAATGAAGAATGAACAATGAACAATGAACAAGGATTAATGATCAATGAAGAATAAACGATGAAGAATGAACAAGTATCAATGATCAATGAAGAATTAACAAGGATCAATGGTCAATAACGAATGAACGATGAAGAATGAACAAGGATCAATGATCAATGAAGAATGAATGATGAAGAATGAATAAGGATCAATGATCAATGACGAATGAACGATGAAGAATGAACAAGGATCAATTATCAATGAAGAATGAACGATGAATAATGAACAAGGATCAATGATCATTGAATAATGAACGATGAAGAATGAAGAAGGATCAATGATCAATGAAGAATGAACAAGCATCAATGATCAATGAAGAATGAAAGATGAAGAATGAACAAGGATCAATGATCAATGAAGAATGAACAATGAAGAATGAACAAGGATCAATGATTAATGAAGAATGAACGATGAAGAATGAACAAGTATCAATGATCAATGAAGAATGAACAAGGATCAATGGTCAATGACGAATGAACGATGAAGAATGAATAAGGATCAATGATCAATGAAGAATGAATGATGAAGAATGAATAAGGATCAATGATCAATGACGAATGAACGATGAAGAATGAACAAGGATCAATTATCAATGAAGAATGAACAAGGATCAATGATCATTGAAGAATGAACAAGGATCAATGGTCAATAAAGAATGAACGATGAAGAATGAAGAAGGATCAATGATCAATGAAGAATGAACAATGAAGAATGAAGAATGAACAAGGATCAATGATCAATGACGAATGAACGATGAAGAATGAACAAGAATCAATGATCAATGAAGAATGAACGATGAAGAATGAACAAGGATCAATGGTCCATGACAAATGAACGATGAAGAATGAACAAGGATAAATGATCAATGAAGAATGAACGATGAAGAATGAACAAGGATCAATGGTCCATGACAAATGAATGATGAAGAATGAACAAGGATCAATGATCAATGAAGAAAGAACGATGAAGAATAAACAAGGATCAATGATCAATGAAGAATGAACGATGAAGAATGAATAAGGATCAATGATCAATGAAGAATGAACGATGAAGAATGAACAAGGATCAATCATCAATGAACAATGAACGATGAAGAATGAACAAGGATCAATGATCAATGAAGAATGAACAATGATCAATGATCGATGAAGAATGAACAAGGATCAATGGTCCATGACAAATGAACGATGAAGAATGAACAAGGATAAATGATCAATGAAGAATGAACGATGAAGAATAAACAAGGATCAGTGGTCCATGACAAATGAATGATGAATAATGAACAAGGATCAATGATCAAGGAAGAATGAACGATGAAGAATGAACAAGTATCAATGATCATTGAAGAATGAACGATGAAGAATGAACAAGGATCAATGATCATTGAAGAATGAACGATTAAGAATAAACAAGGATCAATGATTAATGAACAATAAACGCTGAAGAATGAACAAGGATCAATTATCAATAAAAAATGAACGATGAAGAATACAGAAGGATCAATGATCAATGAAGAATGAACGATGAAGAATGAACAAGCACCAATGATCAATGAAGAATGGACACGAATCAATGATCATTGAAGAATGAACGATGAAGAATGTACAAGGATCACTGATCATTGAAGAATGAAAAGGTATCAATGGTCATTGAAGAATGAACAAGGATCAATGATCAATGAAGAATGAATGATGAAGATTGAACAAGGATCAATGATTATTTAAGAATGAACGATGAAGAATGAACAAGGATCAATGATCAATGACGAATGAACGATGAAGAATGAACAAGGGTCAATGATCAACGAAGAATGAACGATGAAGAATGAACAAGGATCAATGATCAATGAAGAATGAACGATGAATAATGAACAAGGATCAATGATCAATGAAGAAGGAATGATGAATAATGAACAAGGATCAATGATCAATGACGAATGAACGATGAAGAATGAACAAGGGTCAATGATCAATGAAGAATGAACGAGGAAGAATGAACAAGGATCAATGATCAATGAAGAATGAACGATGAATAATGAACAAGGATCAATGATCAATGAAGAATGAACGATGAAGAATGAACAAGGATCAATGATCAATGAAGAATGAATGATGTAGATTGAACAAGGATCAATTATTATTTAAGAGTGAACGATGAAGAATGAACAAGGATCAATGATCAATGACGAATGAACGATGAAGAATGAACAAGGGTCAATGATCAATGAAGAATGAACGATGAAGAATGAACAAGGATCAATGATCAATGAAGAACGAACGATGAATAATGAACAAGGATCAATGATTAATGAAGAATGAACGATGAAGAATGAACAAGGATCAATGATCAATGACGAATGAACGATGAAGAATGAACAAGGATCAATGATCAATGAAGAAAGAAAGATGAAGAATGAACAAGGATCAATCATCAATGATGAATGAACAACGAAGAACGCACAAGGATCAATGATAAATGAAGAATGAACGATGAAGAATGAACAAGTATCAATGATCATTGAAGAATGAACAAGGATCAATGGTCAATGACGAATGAACGATGAAGAATGAACAAGGATCAATAATCAATGAAGAATGAATGATGAAGAATGAATAAGGATCAATGATCAATGACGAATGAACGATGAAGAATGAACAAGGATCAATGATCAATGAAGAATGAACGATGAAGAATAAACAAGGATCAATGATCATTGAAGAATGAACAAGGATCATTTATCAATAAACAATGAACGATGAAGAATACAGAAGGATCAATGATCAATGAAGAATGAACTGATGCATGTACGGGGTGGAATGATCCAAGAACCCCCTTAATGCCTTCAAGAATATGGCCAAGAACACTATGAATGTACACAAAGAACAACAAACCTTCTGTTTTGTGTGAAAACAGAAGGGTGACAAGAACAATCCGTGGGGATGGTTCTATGTCGTGGATAGAAACAAATTGGTCTTCACTCAACCAATTGGCGTCTTCCTCACACTAAGATTAAGATTCACTCTCCTAACCCTCGTGGAACAAACTGAATGACTCTTTGCTTCACTCACAAAGAACACACTCAGAGATGTAATTGAAACAACAATTACTTTGAAGAAAATCTGTATTGATCAAAAACTGAGTTTATGTTACAATAAGCATGCCCTTTATATAGAGAGCTATCAACGGCTAGTTTTAGGAGACTAACAAACAAAACTAACTCAAAGTCTAATATTAAAACACGTGTACAATTAAGAAAAACAAAACAGAATCCTAATTATGCTTCCAGCCTATTCCTGTCTGACAGGGGACCTTCAGCTCCCTTTCTTTGTGTCTTGCTGGGCTTGTTGGGATGCACTTAAGGGCTTGATGGAAAGGTCCATGTATAGAAATTCCAAAACTACCCTTAGCGTATCTTGGGATGCTCAGGTTGACTCTGTGGAAGGACCTTAAGGTCAGCTGCTGAATGGACGATGGCTGGCAGCTTTAATTGCCCTCTGAATCAACCATTGTCACATCCAAGTCAATATGTTCAGCAAGGACAGTAGGTAAGTCAATGAGCATCAAATCAGTAGGTTGCCTAGCCATGTCTCCTCCTCCTTGGTTTGTCTTGGTTTGTGGGTTGTCCTCATGATCCATATTTGGATCATTCCCTCCTTCTTCAAACAGAATTGCCCTCAATTCTGCGTTGCCCTCATGGTTTCTTGTGTTATCAAAGGTAAAGGCTGTTGAGACTTCATGGTTACTCAGCAAGTGCACATGCTTCCATGTCAAAGGTCCTTCCTGCAGCTCTTTATGTCTGAACTCCCTTCGTGTTTGCAACAGTCTGTCAGTCCTTAGTTCAATCTTTGTATGGTACCTACAATCATAAGAAAAGTTAGTAATCTCATCTTCTATGAAATAAAACCCATTCATCTCACAGCATGTAGATGAAGCTTGCAAGTGCAGTCTGTTTATTTCAACATTATCAACATGTATAGTCTTAATCAGTTCAGTGTCTAGTGCTTCATCTTCTACTGAATTCAAGGCTTTGGTTTGTTTTTTAGCTTGTTCTTCACTAATCTCTTTAGTGGTCAGAGGTATAGGTTTCTTCTCCTCCTGAATTTCATCATGGTATTCGCTTGTACTCAGAGCATAGTTTGTTTCCTTATCTTCATCAACAATCAAGGGTTTGGTCACCTAAAGATCTAATGCCTTATCTTCTATTAATGTCAAGGCTTTGTGTTGTTGCTGGATTAGGCTCTCACTGATTTTTTTAGTGAACAAATGCACAGAGTCTTTCTCATTCTGAATTCCCTTGTGTTAGTCACTCTTTTTCAACACATAGCTTGCTTTGTTTTGTTTTGTAGGAGTAGTCATGGTCTTGCGTGGGGGTAGGGGTGTAAGGTTTGGTAGTGGTCTATAGGATAAGGGCACGTATTTCCTTCTGAGGTGTTTTTTCAGTTTAGCCCACATTTTAATCTTCCCCTTGTTCTCCCTCCTTCTTTGCCTTTGCACTCCCTCATACCACATAGCAGCTAGCTTGATCAACTTGCTTTTGGCTAGTTTGTATTGTTGTTCTTCAGGGGTCTCTTTGAACTCAAAGAAACTCTCCAACCTAGCCTCCCATTTCAAGTAATACTCGGGGTTGTGTGTTGTTCCCCCAAAATCAGAAATGTCTAATTTACAAGGCGTACCCTCTGTGGTTCTTACATGGCTGTGTATGGACATACCTCCTCTTTGTTGGTTCATAGTAAGCCTAGCTACTGTTTGTGTGAGTTGCTGAATAGCTAGGGCCATCTCATTCATTCTTTCATTAGTGTTCATGATGTTCTTGCTATCACAAACAAGAAGATCACCACAGCAAGTTTTCAGGACAGCAATTGAGGTACAAACAGAAACAAGAGCACAACAGGAATGCAACCAATATCCTTTGTTCAGCAATGAGATTTCAGATTTATTGATGTACTGATTATGCCAGCATGTAATACGATATAATGCAAACAAGATTAAGATCTATGTACTAAACAAGAATCTAATATGCTCAATCAACTACACAGAATTAGATGCAGCAGAAAATAAGTAAACCTTCTAATGTTCCACAAATCAGAAACTTTGTATGGACTGGTTCAAAAATCTTCTGTCAACAATGAGAATTCAACAAGTAATTCTTGGATTTTAGAATTGTTACACCAAAATCTTTTGATTAGGATCAATTTTATCAAATCACACAAAAAGAAGAACAAATTTTCTCACAAAAGTAACCAATGCACACGAATTTCTGGGCAATAACAGAATTCTGACACAAACTTTGGGTGTTCTGTTTCTGAATGTGATATCATGGATTACAAATTTCGCACATAAATTCAATGAATAGTCTAATGATATTAATTGCTTCAGACAATTAACGCAACAACAAGTGCAAACCCTAATTTTTCAGAACAAAGACAAATTCACAAATACCAAACCCTAATTTTTCAGAATAAATTTCGCAAATCAGATTGTTATGACCAATCTTTGAAAGAAAAACGTAATACTCAATGATTCACAACAAATTTAATCCAATTCCCATCAGAAATCACGTTCACAACAATCAAGGAATCAAATTACAAGAATCAAAATCGCGTATACCAATTTTCTCAGCGAAGACTTTGGTTCGAATGTTTAAATCGCAATTGTCATCAAATTTCAATGAGTATGCATTCGGGACATTCAAGAATTGAATTCAAATGGCTTAATGGACACAATTTGATACGTATAATGGTTCAGAAACAAATTTTTCAGAAATTAAAGTGATACACATTCATTCATTCAACAATCAGTTTTCCAGATTTTTTCTTTTTACAATCAAATTCGTACAACGACAAGATATAATGCGTACTTCTTAATCAAAAATGAGTAATTAACAAAGAAGGATTCAATTATAAAAGTATAAGATCGAATTCGTACCTGTATTCGTGAAATTGAACAAAAAAATGGCACAACCTGATTTTCCAGATTGTTCTTACCAGGTGTGTATATTGCCCTCTTTTACCTGATCTTCTCGACTCTTCTTGATCGTGTCCCTCCTCGAAACGCGGCTCTGATACCAAGTTGATGCATGTATGGGGTGGAATGATCCAAGAACCCCCTTAATGCCTTCAAGAATATGGCCAAGAACACTATGAATGTACACAAAGAACAACAAACCTTCTGTTTTGTGTGAAAACAGAAGGGTGACAAGAACAATCCGTGGGGATGGTTCTATGTCGTGGATAGAAACAAATTGGTCTTCACTCAACCAATTGGCCTCTTCCTCACACTAAGATTAAGATTCACTCTCCTAACCCTCGTGGAACAAACTGAATGACTCTTTGCTTCACTCACAAAGAACACACTCAGAGATGTAATTGAAACAACAATTACTTTGAAGAAAATCTGTATTGATCAAAAACTGAGTTTATGTTACAATAAGCATGCCCTTTATATAGAGAGCTATCAACGGCTAGTTTTAGGAGACTAACAAACAAAACTAACTCAAAGTCTAATATTAAAACACGTGTACAATTAAGAAAAACAAAACAGAATCCTAATTATGCTTCCAGCTTATTCCTGTCTGACAGGGGACCTTCAGCTCCCTTTCTTTGTGTCTTGCTGGGCTTGTTGGGATGCACTTAAGGGCTTGATGGAAAGGTCCATGTATAGAGATTCCAAAACTACCCTTAGTGTATCTTGGGATGCTCAGGTTGACTCTGTGGAAGGACCTCAAGGTCAGCTGCTGAATGGACGATGGCTGGCAGCTTTAATTGCCCTCTCAATCAACCATTGTCACATCCAAGTCAATATGTTCAGCAAGGACAGTAGGTAAGTCAATGAGCATCAAATCAGTAGGTTGCCTAGCCATGTCTCCTCCTCCTTGGTTTGTCTTGGTTTGTAGGTTGTCCTCATGATCCATATTTGGATCATTCCCTCCTTCTTCAAACAGAATTGCCCTCAATTCTGCGTTGCCCTCATGGTTTCTTGTGTTATCAAAGGTAAAGGCTGTTGAGACTTCATGGTTACTCAGCAAGTGCACATGCTTCCATGTCAAAGGTCCTTCCTGCAGCTCTTTATGTCTGAACTCCCTTCGTGTTTGCAACAGTCTGTCAGTCCTTAGTTCAATCTTTGTATGGTACCTACAATCATAAGAAAAGTTAGTAATCTCATCTTCTATGAAATAAAACCCATTCATCTCACAGCATGTAGATGAAGCTTGCAAGTGCAGTCTGTTTATTTCAACATTATCAACATGTATAGTCTTAATCAGTTCAGTGTCTAGTGCTTCATCTTCTACTGAATTCAAGGCTTTGGTTTGTTGTTTAGCTTGTTCTTCACTAATCTCTTTAGTGGTCAGAGGTATAGGTTTCTTCTCCTCCTGAATTTCTTCATGGTATTCGCTTGTACTCAGAGCATAGTTTGTTTCCTTATCTTCATCAACAATCAAGGGTTTGGTCACCTCAAGATCTAATGCCTTATCTTCTATTAATGTCAAGGCTGTGTGTTGTTGCTGGATTAGGCTCTCACTGATTTTTTTAGTGAACAAATGCACAGAGTCTTTCTCATTCTGAATTCCCTTGTGTTAGTCACTCTTTTTCAACACATAGCTTGCTTTGTTTTGTTTTGTAGGAGTAGTCATGGTCTTGCGTGGGGGTAGGGGTGTAAGGTTTGGTAGTGGTCTATAGGATAAGGGCACGTATTTCCTTCTGAGGTGTTTTTTCAGTTTAGCCCACGTGTTAATCTTCCCCTTGTTCTCCCTCCTTCTTTGCCTTTGCACTCCCTCAAACCACATAGCAGCTAGCTTGATCAACTTGCTTTTGGCTAGTTTGTATTGTTGTTCTTCAGGGGTCTCTTTGAACTCAAAGAAACTCTCCAACCTAGCCTCCCATTTCAAGTAATCCTCGGGGTTGTGTGTTGTTCCCCCAAAATCAGAAATGTCTAATTTACAAGGCGTACCCTCTGTGGTTCTTTCATGGCTGTGTATGAACATACCTCCTCTTTGTTGGTTCATAGTAAGCCTAGCTACTGTTTGTGTGAGTTGCTAAATAGCTAGGGCCATCTCATTCATTCTTTCATTAGTGTTTATGATGTTCTTGCTATCACAAACAAGAAGATCACCACAGCAAGTTTTCAGGACAGCAATTGAGGTACAAACAGAAACAAGAGCACAACAGGAATGCAACCAATATCCTTTGTTCAGCAATGAGATTTCAGATTTATTGATGTACTGATTATGCCAGCATGTAATACGATATAATGCAAACAAGATTAAGATCTATGTACTAAACAAGAATCTAATATGCTCAATCAACTACACAGAATTAGATGCAGCAGAAAATAAGTAAACCTTCTAATGTTCCACAAATCAGAAACTTTGTATGGACTGGTTCAAAAATCTTCTGTCAACAATGAGAATTCAACAAGTAATTCTTGGATTTTAGAATTGTTACACCAAAATCTTTTGATTAGGATCAATTTTATCAAATCACACAAAAAGAAGAACAAATTTTCTCACAAAAGTAACCAATGCACACGAATTTCTGGGCAATAACAGAATTCTGACACAAACTTTGGGTGTTCTGTTTCTGAATGTGATATCATGGATTACAAATTTCGCACATAAATTCAATGAATAGTCTAATGATATTAATTGCTTCAGACAATTAACGCAACAACAAGTGCAAACCCTAATTTTTCAGAACAAAGACAAATTCACAAATACCAAACCCTAATTTTTCAGAATAAATTTCGCAAATCAGATTGTTATGACCAATCTTTGAAAGAAAAACGTAATACTCAATGATTCACAACAAATTTAATCCAATTCCCATCAGAAATCACGTTCACAACAATCAAGGAATCAAATTACAAGAATCAAAATCGCGTATACCAATTTTCTCAGCGAAGACTTTGGTTCGAATGTTTAAATCGCAATTGTCATCAAATTTCAATGAGTATGCATTCGGGACATTCAAGAATTGAATTCAAATGGCTTAATGGACACAATTTGATACGTATAATGGTTCAGAAACAAATTTTTCAGAAATTAAAGTGATACACATTCATTCATTCAACAATCAGTTTTCCAGATTTTTTCTTTTTACAATCAAATTCGTACAACGACAAGATATAATGCGTACTTCTTAATCAAAAATGAGTAATTAACAAAGAAGGATTCAATTATAAAAGTATAAGATCGAATTCGTACCTGTATTCGTGAAATTGAACAAAAAAATGGCACAACCTGATTTTCCAGATTGTTCTTACCAGGTGTGTATATTGCCCTCTTTTACCTGATCTTCTCGACTCTTCTTGATCGTGTCCCTCCTCGAAACGCGGCTCTGATACCAAGTTGATGCATGTATGGGGTGGAATGATCCAAGAACCCCCTTAATGCCTTCAAGAATATGGCCAAGAACACTATGAATGTACACAAAGAACAACAAACCTTCTGTTTTGTGTGAAAACAGAAGGGTGACAAGAACAATCCGTGGGGATGGTTCTATGTCGTGGATAGAAACAAATTGGTCTTCACTCAACCAATTGGCCTCTTCCTCACACTAAGATTAAGATTCACTCTCCTAACCCTCGTGGAACAAACTGAATGACTCTTTGCTTCACTCACAAAGAACACACTCAGAGATGTAATTGAAACAACAATTACTTTGAAGAAAATCTGTATTGATCAAAAACTGAGTTTATGTTACAATAAGCATGCCCTTTATATAGAGAGCTATCAACGGCTAGTTTTAGGAGACTAACAAACAAAACTAACTCAAAGTCTAATATTAAAACACGTGTACAATTAAGAAAAACAAAACAGAATCCTAATTATGCTTCCAGCTTATTCCTGTCTGACAGGGGACCTTCAGCTCCCTTTCTTTGTGTCTTGCTGGGCTTGTTGGGATGCACTTAAGGGCTTGATGGAAAGGTCCATGTATAGAGATTCCAAAACTACCCTTAGTGTATCTTGGGATGCTCAGGTTGACTCTGTGGAAGGACCTCAAGGTCAGCTGCTGAATGGACGATGGCTGGCAGCTTTAATTGCCCTCTCAATCAACCATTGTCACATCCAAGTCAATATGTTCAGCAAGGACAGTAGGTAAGTCAATGAGCATCAAATCAGTAGGTTGCCTAGCCATGTCTCCTCCTCCTTGGTTTGTCTTGGTTTGTAGGTTGTCCTCATGATCCATATTTGGATCATTCCCTCCTTCTTCAAACAGAATTGCCCTCAATTCTGCGTTGCCCTCATGGTTTCTTGTGTTATCAAAGGTAAAGGCTGTTGAGACTTCATGGTTACTCAGCAAGTGCACATGCTTCCATGTCAAAGGTCCTTCCTGCAGCTCTTTATGTCTGAACTCCCTTCGTGTTTGCAACAGTCTGTCAGTCCTTAGTTCAATCTTTGTATGGTACCTACAATCATAAGAAAAGTTAGTAATCTCATCTTCTATGAAATAAAACCCATTCATCTCACAGCATGTAGATGAAGCTTGCAAGTGCAGTCTGTTTATTTCAACATTATCAACATGTATAGTCTTAATCAGTTCAGTGTCTAGTGCTTCATCTTCTACTGAATTCAAGGCTTTGGTTTGTTGTTTAGCTTGTTCTTCACTAATCTCTTTAGTGGTCAGAGGTATAGGTTTCTTCTCCTCCTGAATTTCTTCATGGTATTCGCTTGTACTCAGAGCATAGTTTGTTTCCTTATCTTCATCAACAATCAAGGGTTTGGTCACCTCAAGATCTAATGCCTTATCTTCTATTAATGTCAAGGCTGTGTGTTGTTGCTGGATTAGGCTCTCACTGATTTTTTTAGTGAACAAATGCACAGAGTCTTTCTCATTCTGAATTCCCTTGTGTTAGTCACTCTTTTTCAACACATAGCTTGCTTTGTTTTGTTTTGTAGGAGTAGTCATGGTCTTGCGTGGGGGTAGGGGTGTAAGGTTTGGTAGTGGTCTATAGGATAAGGGCACGTATTTCCTTCTGAGGTGTTTTTTCAGTTTAGCCCACGTGTTAATCTTCCCCTTGTTCTCCCTCCTTCTTTGCCTTTGCACTCCCTCAAACCACATAGCAGCTAGCTTGATCAACTTGCTTTTGGCTAGTTTGTATTGTTGTTCTTCAGGGGTCTCTTTGAACTCAAAGAAACTCTCCAACCTAGCCTCCCATTTCAAGTAATCCTCGGGGTTGTGTGTTGTTCCCCCAAAATCAGAAATGTCTAATTTACAAGGCGTACCCTCTGTGGTTCTTTCATGGCTGTGTATGAACATACCTCCTCTTTGTTGGTTCATAGTAAGCCTAGCTACTGTTTGTGTGAGTTGCTAAATAGCTAGGGCCATCTCATTCATTCTTTCATTAGTGTTTATGATGTTCTTGCTATCACAAACAAGAAGATCACCACAGCAAGTTTTCAGGACAGCAATTGAGGTACAAACAGAAACAAGAGCACAACAGGAATGCAACCAATATCCTTTGTTCAGCAATGAGATTTCAGATTTATTGATGTACTGATTATGCCAGCATGTAATACGATATAATGCAAACAAGATTAAGATCTATGTACTAAACAAGAATCTAATATGCTCAATCAACTACACAGAATTAGATGCAGCAGAAAATAAGTAAACCTTCTAATGTTCCACAAATCAGAAACTTTGTATGGACTGGTTCAAAAATCTTCTGTCAACAATGAGAATTCAACAAGTAATTCTTGGATTTTAGAATTGTTACACCAAAATCTTTTGATTAGGATCAATTTTATCAAATCACACAAAAAGAAGAACAAATTTTCTCACAAAAGTAACCAATGCACACGAATTTCTGGGCAATAACAGAATTCTGACACAAACTTTGGGTGTTCTGTTTCTGAATGTGATATCATGGATTACAAATTTCGCACATAAATTCAATGAATAGTCTAATGATATTAATTGCTTCAGACAATTAACGCAACAACAAGTGCAAACCCTAATTTTTCAGAACAAAGACAAATTCACAAATACCAAACCCTAATTTTTCAGAATAAATTTCGCAAATCAGATTGTTATGACCAATCTTTGAAAGAAAAACGTAATACTCAATGATTCACAACAAATTTAATCCAATTCCCATCAGAAATCACGTTCACAACAATCAAGGAATCAAATTACAAGAATCAAAATCGCGTATACCAATTTTCTCAGCGAAGACTTTGGTTCGAATGTTTAAATCGCAATTGTCATCAAATTTCAATGAGTATGCATTCGGGACATTCAAGAATTGAATTCAAATGGCTTAATGGACACAATTTGATACGTATAATGGTTCAGAAACAAATTTTTCAGAAATTAAAGTGATACACATTCATTCATTCAACAATCAGTTTTCCAGATTTTTTCTTTTTACAATCAAATTCGTACAACGACAAGATATAATGCGTACTTCTTAATCAAAAATGAGTAATTAACAAAGAAGGATTCAATTATAAAAGTATAAGATCGAATTCGTACCTGTATTCGTGAAATTGAACAAAAAAATGGCACAACCTGATTTTCCAGATTGTTCTTACCAGGTGTGTATATTGCCCTCTTTTACCTGATCTTCTCGACTCTTCTTGATCGTGTCCCTCCTCGAAACGCGGCTCTGATACCAAGTTGATGCATGTATGGGGTGGAATGATCCAAGAACCCCCTTAATGCCTTCAAGAATATGGCCAAGAACACTATGAATGTACACAAAGAACAACAAACCTTCTGTTTTGTGTGAAAACAGAAGGGTGACAAGAACAATCCGTGGGGATGGTTCTATGTCGTGGATAGAAACAAATTGGTCTTCACTCAACCAATTGGCCTCTTCCTCACACTAAGATTAAGATTCACTCTCCTAACCCTCGTGGAACAAACTGAATGACTCTTTGCTTCACTCACAAAGAACACACTCAGAGATGTAATTGAAACAACAATTACTTTGAAGAAAATCTGTATTGATCAAAAACTGAGTTTATGTTACAATAAGCATGCCCTTTATATAGAGAGCTATCAACGGCTAGTTTTAGGAGACTAACAAACAAAACTAACTCAAAGTCTAATATTAAAACACGTGTACAATTAAGAAAAACAAAACAGAATCCTAATTATGCTTCCAGCTTATTCCTGTCTGACAGGGGACCTTCAGCTCCCTTTCTTTGTGTCTTGCTGGGCTTGTTGGGATGCACTTAAGGGCTTGATGGAAAGGTCCATGTATAGAGATTCCAAAACTACCCTTAGTGTATCTTGGGATGCTCAGGTTGACTCTGTGGAAGGACCTCAAGGTCAGCTGCTGAATGGACGATGGCTGGCAGCTTTAATTGCCCTCTCAATCAACCATTGTCACATCCAAGTCAATATGTTCAGCAAGGACAGTAGGTAAGTCAATGAGCATCAAATCAGTAGGTTGCCTAGCCATGTCTCCTCCTCCTTGGTTTGTCTTGGTTTGTAGGTTGTCCTCATGATCCATATTTGGATCATTCCCTCCTTCTTCAAACAGAATTGCCCTCAATTCTGCGTTGCCCTCATGGTTTCTTGTGTTATCAAAGGTAAAGGCTGTTGAGACTTCATGGTTACTCAGCAAGTGCACATGCTTCCATGTCAAAGGTCCTTCCTGCAGCTCTTTATGTCTGAACTCCCTTCGTGTTTGCAACAGTCTGTCAGTCCTTAGTTCAATCTTTGTATGGTACCTACAATCATAAGAAAAGTTAGTAATCTCATCTTCTATGAAATAAAACCCATTCATCTCACAGCATGTAGATGAAGCTTGCAAGTGCAGTCTGTTTATTTCAACATTATCAACATGTATAGTCTTAATCAGTTCAGTGTCTAGTGCTTCATCTTCTACTGAATTCAAGGCTTTGGTTTGTTGTTTAGCTTGTTCTTCACTAATCTCTTTAGTGGTCAGAGGTATAGGTTTCTTCTCCTCCTGAATTTCTTCATGGTATTCGCTTGTACTCAGAGCATAGTTTGTTTCCTTATCTTCATCAACAATCAAGGGTTTGGTCACCTCAAGATCTAATGCCTTATCTTCTATTAATGTCAAGGCTGTGTGTTGTTGCTGGATTAGGCTCTCACTGATTTTTTTAGTGAACAAATGCACAGAGTCTTTCTCATTCTGAATTCCCTTGTGTTAGTCACTCTTTTTCAACACATAGCTTGCTTTGTTTTGTTTTGTAGGAGTAGTCATGGTCTTGCGTGGGGGTAGGGGTGTAAGGTTTGGTAGTGGTCTATAGGATAAGGGCACGTATTTCCTTCTGAGGTGTTTTTTCAGTTTAGCCCACGTGTTAATCTTCCCCTTGTTCTCCCTCCTTCTTTGCCTTTGCACTCCCTCAAACCACATAGCAGCTAGCTTGATCAACTTGCTTTTGGCTAGTTTGTATTGTTGTTCTTCAGGGGTCTCTTTGAACTCAAAGAAACTCTCCAACCTAGCCTCCCATTTCAAGTAATCCTCGGGGTTGTGTGTTGTTCCCCCAAAATCAGAAATGTCTAATTTACAAGGCGTACCCTCTGTGGTTCTTTCATGGCTGTGTATGAACATACCTCCTCTTTGTTGGTTCATAGTAAGCCTAGCTACTGTTTGTGTGAGTTGCTAAATAGCTAGGGCCATCTCATTCATTCTTTCATTAGTGTTTATGATGTTCTTGCTATCACAAACAAGAAGATCACCACAGCAAGTTTTCAGGACAGCAATTGAGGTACAAACAGAAACAAGAGCACAACAGGAATGCAACCAATATCCTTTGTTCAGCAATGAGATTTCAGATTTATTGATGTACTGATTATGCCAGCATGTAATACGATATAATGCAAACAAGATTAAGATCTATGTACTAAACAAGAATCTAATATGCTCAATCAACTACACAGAATTAGATGCAGCAGAAAATAAGTAAACCTTCTAATGTTCCACAAATCAGAAACTTTGTATGGACTGGTTCAAAAATCTTCTGTCAACAATGAGAATTCAACAAGTAATTCTTGGATTTTAGAATTGTTACACCAAAATCTTTTGATTAGGATCAATTTTATCAAATCACACAAAAAGAAGAACAAATTTTCTCACAAAAGTAACCAATGCACACGAATTTCTGGGCAATAACAGAATTCTGACACAAACTTTGGGTGTTCTGTTTCTGAATGTGATATCATGGATTACAAATTTCGCACATAAATTCAATGAATAGTCTAATGATATTAATTGCTTCAGACAATTAACGCAACAACAAGTGCAAACCCTAATTTTTCAGAACAAAGACAAATTCACAAATACCAAACCCTAATTTTTCAGAATAAATTTCGCAAATCAGATTGTTATGACCAATCTTTGAAAGAAAAACGTAATACTCAATGATTCACAACAAATTTAATCCAATTCCCATCAGAAATCACGTTCACAACAATCAAGGAATCAAATTACAAGAATCAAAATCGCGTATACCAATTTTCTCAGCGAAGACTTTGGTTCGAATGTTTAAATCGCAATTGTCATCAAATTTCAATGAGTATGCATTCGGGACATTCAAGAATTGAATTCAAATGGCTTAATGGACACAATTTGATACGTATAATGGTTCAGAAACAAATTTTTCAGAAATTAAAGTGATACACATTCATTCATTCAACAATCAGTTTTCCAGATTTTTTCTTTTTACAATCAAATTCGTACAACGACAAGATATAATGCGTACTTCTTAATCAAAAATGAGTAATTAACAAAGAAGGATTCAATTATAAAAGTATAAGATCGAATTCGTACCTGTATTCGTGAAATTGAACAAAAAAATGGCACAACCTGATTTTCCAGATTGTTCTTACCAGGTGTGTATATTGCCCTCTTTTACCTGATCTTCTCGACTCTTCTTGATCGTGTCCCTCCTCGAAACGCGGCTCTGATACCAAGTTGATGCATGTACGGGGTGGAATGATCCAAGAACCCCCTTAATGCCTTCAAGAATATGGCCAAGAACACTATGAATGTACACAAAGAACAACAAACCTTCTGTTTTGTGTGAAAACAGAAGGGTGACAAGAACAATCCGTGGGGATGGTTCTATGTCGTGGATAGAAACAAATTGGTCTTCACTCAACCAATTGGCCTCTTCCTCACACTAAGATTAAGATTCACTCTCCTAACCCTCGTGGAACAAACTGAATGACTCTTTGCTTCACTCACAAAGAACACACTCAGAGATGTAATTGAAACAACAATTACTTTGAAGAAAATCTGTATTGATCAAAAACTGAGTTTATGTTACAATAAGCATGCCCTTTATATAGAGATCTATCAACGGCTAGTTTTAGGAGACTAACAAACAAAACTAACTCAAAGTCTAATATTAAAACACGTGTACAATTAAGAAAAACAAAACAGAATCCTAATTATGCTTCCAGCCTATTCCTGTCTGACAGGGGACCTTCAGCTCCCTTTCTTTGTGTCTTGCTGGGCTTGTTGGGATGCACTTAAGGGCTTGATGGAAAGGTCCATGTATAGAGATTCCAAAACTACCCTTAGTGTATCTTGGGATGCTCAGGTTGACTCTGTGGAAGGACCTCAAGGTCAGCTGCTGAATGGACGATGGCTGGCAGCTTTAATTGCCCTCTGAATCAACCATTGTCACATCCAAGTCAATATGTTCAGCAAGGACAGTAGGTAAGTCAATGAGCATCAAATCAGTAGGTTGCCTAGCCATGTCTCCTCCTCCTTGCTTTGTCTTGGTTTGTGGGTTGTCCTCATGATCCATATTTGGATCATTCCCTCCTTCTTCAAACAGAATTGCCCTCAATTCTGCGTTGCCCTCATGGTTTCTTGTGTTATCAAAGGTAAAGGCTGTTGAGACTTCATGGTTACTCAGCAAGTGCACATGCTTCCATGTCAAAGGTCCTTCCTGCAGCTCTTTATGTCTGAACTCCCTTCGTGTTTGCAACAGTCTGTCAGTCCTTAGTTCAATCTTTGTATGGTACCTACAATCATAAGAAAAGTTAGTAATCTCATCTTCTATGAAATAAAACCCATTCATCTCACAGCATGTAGATGAAGCTTGCAAGTGCAGTCTGTTTATTTCAACATTATCAACATGTATAGTCTTAATCAGTTCAGTGTCTAGTGCTTCATCTTCTACTGAATTCAAGGCTTTGGTTTGTTGTTTAGCTTGTTCTTCACTAATCTCTTTAATGGTCAGAGGTATAGGTTTCTTCTCCTCCTGAATTTCTTCATGGTATTCGCTTGTACTCAGAGCATAGTTTGTTTCCTTATCTTCATCAACAATCAAGGGTTTGGTCACCTCAAGATCTAATGCCTTATCTTCTATTAATGTCAAGGCTTTGTGTTGTTGCTGGATTAGGCTCTCACTGATTTTTTTAGTGAACAAATGCACAGAGTCTTTCTCATTCTGAATTCCCTTGTGTTAGTCACTCTTTTTCAACACATAGCTTGCTTTGTTTTGTTTTGTAGGAGTAGTCATGGTCTTGCGTGGGGGTAGGGGTGTAAGGTTTGGTAGTGGTCTATAGGATAAGGGCACGTATTTCCTTCTGAGGTGTTTTTTCAGTTTAGCCCACGTGTTAATCTTCCCCTTGTTCTCCCTCCTTCTTTGCCTTTGCACTCCCTCAAACCACATAGCAGCTAGCTTGATCAACTTGCTTTTGGCTAGTTTGTATTGTTGTTCTTCAGGGGTCTCTTTGAACTCAAAGAAACTCTCCAACCTAGCCTCCCATTTCAAGTAATCCTCGGGGTTGTGTGTTGTTCCCCCAAAATCAGAAATGTCTAATTTACAAGGCGTACCCTCTGTGGTTCTTTCATGGCTGTGTATGGACATACCTCCTCTTTGTTGGTTCATAGTAAGCCTAGCTACTGTTTGTGTGAGTTGCTGAATAGCTAGGGCCATCTCATTCATTCTTTCATTAGTGTTCATGATGTTCTTGCTATCACAAACAAGAAGATCACCACAGCAAGTTTTCAGGACAGCAATTGAGGTACAAACAGAAACAAGAGCACAACAGGAATGCAACCAATATCCTTTGTTCAGCAATGAGATTTCAGATTTATTGATGTACTGATTATGCCAGCATGTAATACGATATAATGCAAACAAGATTAAGATCTATGTACTAAACAAGAATCTAATATGCTCAATCAACTACACAGAATTAGATGCAGCAGAAAATAAGTAAACCTTCAAATGTTCCACAAATCAGAAACTTTGTATGGACTGGTTCAAAAATCTTCTGTCAACAATGAGAATTCAACAAGTAATTCTTGGATTTTAGAATTGTTACACCAAAATCTTTTGATGAGGATCAATTTTATCAAATCACACAAAAAGAAGAACAAATTTTCTCACAAAAGTAACCAATGCACACGAATTTCTGGGCAATAACAGAATTCTGACACAAACTTTGGGTGTTCTGTTTCTGAATGTGATATCATGGATTACAAATTTCGCACATAAATTCAATGAATAGTCTAATGATATTAATTGCTTCAGACAATTAACGCAACAACAAGTGCAAACCCTAATTTTTCAGAACAAAGACAAATTCACAAATACCAAACCCTAATTTTTCAGAATAAATTTCGCAAATCAGATTGTTATGACTAATCTTTGAAAGAAAAACGTAATACTCAATGATTCACAACAAATTTAATCCAATTCCCATCAGAAATCACGTTCACAACAATCAAGGAATCAAATTACAAGAATCAAAATCGCGTATACCAGTTTTCTCAGCGAAGACTTTGGTTCGAATGTTTAAATCGCAATTGTCATCAAATTTCAAGGAGTATGCATTCGGGACATTCAAGAATTGAATTCAAATGGCTTAATGGACACAATTTGATACGTATAATGGTTCAGAAACAAATTTTTCAGAAATTAAAGTGATACACATTCATTCATTCAACAATCAGTTTTCCAGATTTTTTCTTTTTACAATCAAATTCGTACAACGACAAGATATAATGCGTACTTCTTAATCAAAAATGAGTAATTAACAAAGAAGGATTGAATTATAAAAGTATAAGATCGAATTCGTACTTGTATTCGTGAAATTGAACAAAAAAATGGCACAACCTGATTTTCCAGATTGTTCTTACCAGGTGTGTATATTGCCCTCTTTTACCTGATCTTCTCGACTCTTCTTGATCGTGTCCCTCCTCGAAACGCGGCTCTGATACCAAGTTGATGCATGTACGGGGTGGAATGATCCAAGAACCCCCTTAATGCCTTCAAGAATATGGCCAAGAACACTATGAATGTACACAAAGAACAACAAACCTTCTGTTTTGTGTGAAAACAGAAGGGTGACAAGAACAATCCGTTGGGATGGTTCTATGTCGTGGATAGAAACAAATTGGTCTTCACTCAACCAATTGGCCTCTTCCTCACACTAAGATTAAGAGTCACTCTCCTAACCCTCGTGGAACAAACTGAATGACTCTTTGCTTCACTCACAAAGAACACACTCAGAGATGTAATTGAAACAACAATTACTTTGAAGAAAATCTGTATTGATCAAAAACTGAGTTTATGTTACAATAAGCATGCCCTTTATATAGAGAGCTATCAACGACTAGTTTTAGGAGACTAACAAACAAAACTAACTCAAAGTCTAATATTAAAACACGTGTACAATTAAGAAAAACAAAACAGAATACTAATTATGCTTCCAGCCTATTCCTGTCTGACAGGGGACCTTCAGCTCCCTTTCTTTGTGTCTTGCTGGGCTTGTTGGGATGCACTTAAGGGCTTGATGGAAAGGTCCATGTATAGAGATTCCAAAACTACCCTTAGTGTATCTTGGGATGCTCAGGTTGACTCTGTGGAAGGACCTCAAGGTCAGCTGCTCAATGGAGGATGGCTGGCAGCTTTAATTGCCCTCTGAATCAACCATTATCAAATGTCAAGCGAACAAGCGACCTTGGAGCTGGTCTTGTAGGCTCTGTGAGGGTTCTCCATGCTAGCTCTAAGTCTTGGCTTTCTCTTCCATGTCCAAAGATGACATTCCTCTGATTTCCTCGCTCATACGTGCACGAAGCTGTGTGTTCCATGACCCGAAAGGTAGGTTGCCAGGCAGAAACATCCTTTGCTGGTTCTGTTGTTTGTAACAGCCTTCTGTTTTGTTTGCATGCTATTGTAAGGCTTGGTCTAGCTCGGGATTGGCCTTCCTCAATTGTCACATCCAAGTCAATATGTTCAGCAAGGACAGTAGGTAAGTCAATGAGCATCAAATCAGTAGGTTGCCTAGCCATGTCTCCACCTCCTTGGTTTGTCTTGGTTTGTGCGTTGTCCTCATGATCCATATTTGGATCATGAACAATGAAGAATGAAGAATGAACAAGGATCAATGATCAATGACGAATGAACGATGAAGAATAAACAAGAAACAATGATCAATGAAGAAAGAACAATGAAGAATGAACAAGGATCAATGGTCCATGACAAATGAATGAAGAAGAATGAACAAGGATCAATGATCAATGAAGAATGAACGTTGAAGAATGAACAAGGATCAATGATCAATGAAGAATGAATGATGAAGAATGAACAAGGATCAATAATCAATGACGAATGAACGATAAAGAATGAACAAGGATCAATCATCAATGAAGAATGAAAGATGAAGAATGAACAAGGATCAACGATCATTGAAGAATGAACAAGGATCAATGGTCAATAAAGAATGAACGATGAAGAATGAAGAAGGATCAATGATCAATGAACAATGAACAATGAAGAATGAAGAATGAACAAGGATCAATGATCAATGACGAATGAACGATGAAGAATGAACAAGAATCAATGATCAATGAAGAATGAACGATGAAGAACGAACAAGGATCAACGGTCCATGACAAATGAACGATGAAGAATGAACAAGGATCAATGATCAAAGAAGAATGAACGATGAAGAATGAACAACGATCAATAATCAATGACGAATGAACGATGAAGAATGAACAAGGATCAATGATCAATGAAGAATGAACGATGAAGAATGAACAAGGATCAACGATCATTGAAGAATGAACAAGGATTAATGGTCAATAAAGAATGAACGATAAAGAATGAACAAGGATCAATGATCAATGACGAATGAACGATGAAGAATGAACAAGGATCAATGATCAATGACGAATGAACGATGAAGAATGAACAAGGATAAATGATTAATGAAGAATGAACGATGAAGAATGAACAAGGATCAATGATCAATGAAGAATGAACGATGAAGAATGAACAAGGATCAATGATCAATGAAGAAAGAATGATGAAGCATGAATAAGGATCAATGATCAATGAAGAATGAATGATGAAGAATGAACAAGGATCAATGATCGTTGAAGAATGAACAAGGATCAATTGTCAATAAAGAATGAACGATGAAGAATGAACAAGGATCAATGATCAATGATCAATGAACGATGAAGAATGAACAAGGATCAATGATCAATTAAGAATGAACAAGTATCAATGATCATTGAAGAATTAACGATGAAGAATGTACAAGGGTCAATCATCAATGAACAATGAACGATGAAGAATGAACAAGCATCAATGATCAATGAAGAATGAACAAGGATCAATGATCGATGAAGAATGAACAAGGATTAATGATCATTGAAGAATGAACGATGAAAAATGAACAAGGCTCAATGATCATTGAAGAATGAACGATTAAGAATGAACAAGGATCAATGATTAATGAACAATAAACGCTAAAGAATGAAAAAGGATCAATGATCATTGAATAATGAACGATGAAGAATGAACAAGGATCAATGATCAATGAAGAATGAACAAGCATCAATGATCAATGAAGAATGAAAGATGAAGAATGAACTAGGATCAATGATCAATAAAGAATGAACAAGGCTCAACGATCAATGAAGAATGAACGATGAAGAATGAACAAGTATCAACGATCAATGAAGAATGAACAAGGATCAATGATCAATGAAGAATGAATGATGAAGAATGAATAAGGATTAATGATCAAAGACGAATGAACGATGAAGAATGAAGAAGGATCAATTATCAATGAAGAATGAACGATGAAGAATGAACAAGGATCAATGATCATTGAAGAATGAACAAGGATCAATAGTTAATAAAGAATGAACGATGAAGAATGAAGAAGGATCAATGATCAATGAAGAATGAAGAATGAACAATGAAGAATGAAGATGGAACAAGGATCAATGATCAATGACGAATGAACGATAAAGAATGAACAAGAATCAATGATCAATGAAAAATAAATGATGAAGAATGTACAAGGATTAATGGTCCATGACAAATGAACGATGAAGAATGAACAAGGATCAATGATCAATGAAGAATGAACGATGAAAAATGAACAAGGATCATTGATCAATGAAGAATGAACAATGAAGAATGAACGATGAAGAATGAATAAGGATCAATGATCAATGAAGAATGAAAGATGAAGAATGAACAAGGATCAATGATCCATGAAGAATGAACGATGAAGAATGAACAAGGATCAATGATCAATGACGAATGAACGATGAAGAATGAACAAGTATCAATTATCAATGACGAATGAAAGATGAAGAATGAACAAGGATCAATGATCAATGAAGAATGAACAAGGATCAATGATCAATGAAGAATGAATGATGAAAAATGAATAAGGATCAATGATCAATGAAGAATGAATGATGAAGAATGAACAAGGATCAATGATCATTGAAGAATGAACAAGGATCAATCATCAATCATCAATGAACGATGATGAATGAACAAGAATTAATGATGAATGAAGAATGAAAGATGAAGAACGAACACGTATTAATGATCATTGAAGAATTAACGATGAAGAATGTACAAGGGTCAATCATTAATGAACAATGAACGTTGAAGAATGAACAAGGATCAATGATCAATAATGAATGAACAATGATCAATGATCGATGAAGAATGAACAAGGATCAATGATCATTGAAGAATGAACGATGAAGAATGAACAAGGATCAATGATCATTGAAGAATGAACGATTAAGAATGAACAAGAATCAATGATTAATGAACAATAAACGCTGAAGAATGAACAAGGATCAATGATCATTGAATAATGAACGATGAAGAATGAACAAGGATCAATGATCAATGAAGAATGAACGATGAAGAACGAACAAGCATCAATGATCAATGAAGAATGGACATGAATCAATGATCATTGAAGAATGAAAGATGAAGAATGTACAAGGATCACTGATCATTGAAGAATGAACAAGGATCAATGGTCATTGAAGAATGAACAAGGATCAATGATCAATGAAGAATGAATGATGAAGATTGAACAAGGATCAATGATTATTTAAGAATGAACTATGAAGAATGAACAAGGATCAATGATCAATGACGAACGAACGATGATGAATGAACAAGGGTCAATGATCAATGCAGAATGAACGATGAAGAATGAACAAGGATCAATGATCAATGAAAAATGAACGATGAATAATGAACAAGGATCAATGATCAATGAAGAATTAACGATGAAGAATGAACAAGGATTAATGATCAATGACAAATGAACGATGAAGAATGAACAAGGATCAATGATCAATGAAGAATGAATGATGAAGATTGAACAAGGATCAATGATTATTTAAGAATGAACGATGAAGAAAGAACAAGGATCAATGATAAATAACGAATGAACGATGAAGATATCTAACAAGGGTCAATGATCAATGAAGAATGAACGATGAAGAATGAACAAGGATCAATGATCAATGAAGAATGAACGATGAATAATGAACAAGGATCAATGATCAATGAAGAATGAACGATGAAGAATGAACAAGGATCAATGATCAATGAAGAAAGAAAGATGAAGAATGAACAAGGATCAATGATCAATGATGAATGAACAATGAAGAACGAACAAGGATCAATGATCAATGAAGAATGAACGATGAAGAATGAACAAGTATCAATGATCAATGAAGAATGAACAAGGATCAATGCTCAATGACGAATGAACGATGAAGAATGAACAAGGATCAATGATCAATGAAGAATGAATGATGAAGAATGAATAAGGATCAATGATGAATGACGAATGAACGATGAAGAATGAACAAGGATCAATGAACGATGAAGAATGAACAAGGATCAATGATCAATGAAGAATGAACAATGAAGAATGAACAAGGATCAATGATCATTGAAAAATGAACAAGGATCAATGTTCAATAAAGAATGAACGATGAAGAATAAAGAAGGATTAATGATCAATGAAGAATGAACAATGAAGAATGAAGAATGAACAAGGATCAACGATCAATGACGAATGAAAGATGAAGAATAAACAAGAATCAATGATCAATGAAGAAAGAACAATGAAGAATGAACAAGGAACAATGGTCCATGTCAAATGAACGATGAAGAATGAACAAGGATCAATGATCAATGACGAATGAACGATGAAGAATGAACAAGGATCAATGATCAATGAAGAATGAACGATGAAGAATGAACAAGGATCAATGATCAATGAAGAATGAACGATGAAGAATGAACAAGGATCAATGATCAATGAAGAATGAACGATGAAGAATGAACAAGGATCAATGATCAATGACGAATACACGATGAAGAATGAACAAGGATCAATGATCAATGAAGAATGTAAGATGAAGAATGAACAAGGATCAATGATCAATGAAGAATGAACAATGAAGAATGAACAAGGATCAATGATCAATGAAGAATGAACGATGAAGAATGAACAAGGATCAATGATAAATGAAGAATGAACAAGGATCAATGGTCGATGACGAATGAACGATAAAAAATGAACAAGGATCAATGATGAATGAAGAAATAACGATGAAGAATGAACAAGGATCAATGATCAATGAAGAATGAACGATGAAGAATGAACAAGGATCAATAATCAATGACGAATGAACGATGAAGAATGAACAAGGATCAATGATCAATGAAGAATGAACGATGAAGAATGAACAAGGATTAACGATCATTGAAGAATGAACAAGGATCAATGGTAAATAAAGAATGAACGATGAAGAATGAAGAAGGATTAATGATCAATGAAGAATGAACAATGAAGAATGAAGAATGAACTAGGATCAATGATCAATCACGAATGAACGATGAAGAATGAACAAGAATCAATGATCAATGAAGAATGAACGATGAAGAATGAACAAGGATCAATGGTCCATGACAAATGAACGATGAAGAATGAACCAGGATCAATGATCAAAGAAGAATGAACAAGGATCAATAATCAATGACGAATGAACGACGAAGAATGAACAAGTATCAATGATCAATGAAGAATGAACGATGAAGAATGAACAAGGATCAACGATCATTGAAGAATGAACAAGGATTAATGGTCAATAAAGAATGAACGATGAAGAATGAACAAGGATCAATGATCAATGACGAATGAACGATGAAGAATGAACAAGGATCAATGATCAATGACGAATGAACGATGAAGAATGAACAAGGATCAATGATCAATGAAGAATGAACAATGAAGAATTAACAAGGATCAATGATCAATGAAGAATGAACGATGAAGAATGAACAAGGATCAATGATAAATGAAGAATGAACATGGATCAATGGTCGATGACGAATAAACGATGAAGAATGAACAAGGATCAATAATCAATGAAGAATGAACGATGAAGAATGAACAAGGATCAACGATCATTGAAGAATAAACAAGGATCAATGGTCAATAAAGAACGAACGATGAAGAATGAACAAGGATCAATGATCAATGAAGAATGAACGATGAAGAATGAACAAGGATCAATAATCAATGAAGAATGAATAAGGATCAATGATCAATGAAGAATGAATGATGAAGAATGAACAAGGATCAATGATCATTGAAGAATGAACAAGGATCAATTGTCAATAAAGAATGAACGATGAAGAATGAACAAGGATCAATGATCAATGATCAATGAACGATGAAGAATGAACAAGGATCAATGATCATTGAAGAATGAAAGATGAAGAATGAACAAGTATCAATAATCATTGAAGAATTAACGATTAAGAATGTACAAGGGTCAATCATCAATGAACAATGAACGATGAAGAATGAATAAGCATCAATGATCAATGAAGAATGAACAAGGATCAATGATCGATGAAGAATGAACAAGGATCAATGATCATTGAAGAATGAACGATGAAGAATGAACAAGGATCAATGATCATTGAAGAATGAACGATTAAGAATGAACAAGGATCAATGATTAATGAACAATAAACGCTGAAGAATAAAAAAGGATCAATGATCATTGAATAATGAACGATGAAGAATGAACAAGGATCAATGATCAATGAAGAATGAACAAGCATCAAAGATCAATGAAGAATGAAAGATGAAGAATAAACAAGGATCAATGATCAATGAAGAATGAACAATGAAGAATGAACAAGGATCAATGATCAGTAAAGAATGAATGATGAAGAATGAATAAGGATCAATGATCAATGAAGAATGAATGATGAAGAATGAACAAGAATCAATTATCAATGAAGAATGAACGATGAAGAATGAACAAGGATCAATGATCATTGAAGAATGAACAAGGATTAATGGTCAATAAAGAATGAACGATGAAGAATGAAGAAGGATCAATGATCAATGAACAATGAACAATGAAGAATGAAGAATGAACAAGGATCAATTATCAATGACGAATGAACGATGAAGAATGAACAAGAATCAACGATCAATGAAGAATGAACGATGAAGAATGAACAAGGATCAATGGTCCATGACAAATGAACGATGAAGAATGAACAAGGATCAATGATCAAAGAAGAATGAACGATGAAGAATGAACAAGGATCAATAATCAATGACGAATGAACAATGAAGAATGAACAAGGATCAATGATCAATGAAGAATAAACGATGAAGAATGAACAAGGATCAACGATCATTGAAGAATGACAAGGATTAATGCTCAATAAAGAATGAACGATGAAGAATGAACAAGGATCAATGATCAATGACGAATGAATGATGAAGAATGAACAAGGATCAATGATCAATGACGAATGAACGATGAAGAATAAACATGGATCAATGATCAATGAAGAATGAACAATGAAGAATTAACAAGGATCAATGATCAATAAAGAATGAACGATGAAGAATGAACATGGATCAATGATAAATGAAGAATGAACATGGATCAATGGTCGATGACGAATGAATGATGAAGAATGAACAAGGATCAATGATCAATGAAGAATGAACGATGAAGAATGATCAAGGATCAACGATCATTGAAGAATAAACAAGGATCAATGGTCAATAAAGAACGAACGATGAAGAATGAACAAGGATCAATGATCAATGAAGAATGAACGATGAAGAATGAACAAGGATCAATGATCAATGAAGAATGAATAAGGATCAATGATCAATGAAGAATGAATGATGAAGAATGAACAAGGATCAATGATCATTGAAGAATGAACAAGGATCAATTGTCAATAAAGAATGAACGATGAAGAATGAACAAGGATCAATGATCAATGATCAGTGAACGATGAAGAATGAACAAGGATCAATGATCAATGAAGAATGAAAGATGAAGAATGAACAAGTATCAATGATCATTGAAGAATTAACGATGAAGAATGTACAAGGGTCAATCATCAATGAACAATGAACGATGAAGAATGAACAAGGATCAATGATCAATGAAGAATGAACAAGGATCAATGATCGATGAAGAATGAACAAGGATCAATGATCATTGAAGAATGAACGATGAAGAATGAACAAGGATCAATGATCATTGAAGAATGAACGATTAAGAATGAACAAGGATCAATGATTAATGAACAATAAACGCTGAAGAATGAAAAATGATCAATGATTATTGAATAATGAACGATGAAGAATTGATGCGTGTTTGTGAGTGGAAATCGTTCTTTGTAGTGCAAGGATCAAAATGGCTTAGCTATCTTAATCAAGAGAACACTCAAACACTCAGAAATCCAATGGACAACACACTGACTCACACAAACATGCCAAGAAAGGGTTTCTTGTTTTTCTGATGAAGGTGAATAGAAACCTTAACCCTGTTCTACGAATGGACTAGGATAGGAAACGATGCAAGGGTTATGAAGCCTTGATTGCTAGGTGCCTTTGAGAATTCAAACCACTCCGTGATAAGACTTCCCTCCGGCCAAAAGGCTGCTCCGCAACCCCTTGAAGAAGTTTGTAAACAAACTTCAAAATTCAGGAAAATCCTTATTCTGAAAATACCTCGAATGCTATTGCAACTCAAATCAATGTACAAGCGTGTCTTATTACAGAGAGAGCCCATGTATTTATAGGCTTTGCATCCTAAACTAGCCGTTACAATTAATTAACAAATACACGTGGCTAAGACTCAAACAGAAACAAACAGAAAGGCTTCAACACTTAGCCAAATTTCTGATTTTTACAAATCGATGACCAGGCCTCCTTTAGCTTGCTCTACTGTCTTCCTGGTGCACTATTAGTAAGACCCTTGGCCCTTGGTGGCTTGGCCCATGTAGAGAGATGCCATTCCAGCCCTCCTTCCGGTCTAAGTGATCCCGGTCTGAACTCAGGCGGTTCACCAAGGTCAGCTGTTCGCTAGGTAGCTCTGTGGCTCTGTTCTTAGAGTCTGTCGGTCCTGTTGGGGCTTGGTTGCTGTTCCTTGTGATGTTCTTGCTTTCCTTGATTTTGTTAAGCGTTCTTAGGCCCATAGCTGATTGTTGAGGAGTATCTATGGGAGCCCTTCGTGTTATATGTGCATTTGGCGTAGATGACAAGTCCAATGCACTGTCTTGTTCCTTCATGTCCTTTGTGCTGTTCCCGACCTTTGATACCATATTTGTATCAAGAATGAACAAGGATCAATGATCAATGAAGAATGAACAAGCATCAATGATCAATGAAGAATGAAAGATGACGAATGAACAAGGATCAATGATCAATGAAGAATGAACAAGGATCAATGATCAATGAAGAATGAACGATGAAGAATGAACAAGGATCAATGATCAATGAAGAATGAATGATGAAGAATGAATAAGGATCAATGATCAATGACGAATGAACGATGAAGAATGAACAAGAATCAATTATCAATGAAGAATGAAAGATGAAGAATGAACAAGCATCAATGATCATTGAAGAATGAACAAGGATCAATGGTCAATAAAGAATGAACGATGAAGAATGAAGAAGGATCAATGATCAATGAAGAATGAACAATGAAGAATGAAGAATGAACAAGGATCAATGATCAATGACGAATGAACGATGAAGAATGAACAAGAATCAATGATCAATGAAGAATGAACGATGAAGAATGAACAAGGATCAATGGTCCATGACAAATGAACGATGAAGAATGAACAAGGATCAATGATCAAAGAAGAATGAACGATGAAGAATGAACAAGGATCAATAATCAATGACGAACGAATGATGAAAAATGAACAAGGATCAACGATCATTGAAGAATGAACAAGGATCAATGGTCAATAAAGAATGAACGATGAAGAATGAAGAAGGATCAATGATCAATGAAGAATGAACAATGAAGAATGAAGAATGAACAAGGATCAATGATCAATGACAAATGAACGATGAAGAATGAACAAGAATCAATGATCAATGAAGAATGAACGATGAAGAATGAACAAGGATCAATGGTCAATGACAAATGAACGATGAAGAATGAACAAGGATCAATGATCAAAGAAGAATGAACGATGAAGAATGAACAAGGATCAATAATCAATGACGAATGAACGATGAAGAATGAACAAGGATCAATGATCAATGAAGAATGAACGATGAAGAATGAACAAGGATCAACGATCATTGAAGAATGAACAAGGATTAATGGTCAATAAAGAATGAACGATGAAGAATGCACAAGGATAAATGATCAATGACGAATGAACGATGAAGAATGAACAAGGATCAATGATCAATGACGAATGAACGATGAAGAATGAACAAGGATCAATGATAAATGAAGAATGAACATGGATCAATGGTCGATGACGAATGAACGATGAAGAATGAACAAGAATCAATGATCAATGAAGAATGAACGATGAAGAATGAACAAGGATCAACGATCATTGAAGAATAAACAAGGATCAATGGTCAATAAAGAACGAACGATGAAGAATGAACAAGGATCAATTATCAATGAAGAATGAACGATGAAGAATGAACAAGGATCAATGATCAATGAAGAATGAATGATGAAGAATAAATAAGGATCAATGATCAATGAAGAATGAATGATGAAGAATGAACAAGGATCAATGATCATTGAAGAATGAACAAGGATCAATTGTCAATAAAGAATGAACGATGAAGAATGAACAAGGATCAATGATCAATGATCAATGAACGATGAAGAATGAACAAGTATCAATGATCAATGAAGAATGAAAGATGAAGAATGAACAAGTATCCATGATCATTGAAGAATTAACGATGAAGAATGTACAAGGGTCAATCATCAATGAACAATGAACGATGAAGAATGAACAAGGATCAATGATCAATGAAGAATGAACAAGGATCAATGATCGATGAAGAATGAACAAGGATCAATGATCATTGAAGAATGAACGATGAAGAATGAACAAGGATCAATGATCATTGAAGAATGAACGATTAAGAATGAACAAGGATCAATGATTAATGAACAATAAACGCTGAAGAATGAAAAAGGATCAATGATCATTGAATAATGAACGATGAAGAATGAACAAGGATCAAGAATGAACAAGCATCAATGATCAATGAAGAATGAAAGATGAAGAATGAACAAGGATCAATGATCAATGAAGAATGAACAAGGATCAATGATCAATGAAGAATGAACGATGAAGAATGAACAAGGATCAATGATCAATGAAGAATGAATGATGAAGAATGAATAAGGATCAATGATCAATGACGAATGAACGATGAAGAATGAACAAGGATCAATTATCAATGAAGAATGAACGATGAAGAATAAACAAGGATCAATGATCATTGAAGAATGAACAAGGATCAATGGTCAATAAAGAATGAACGATGAAGAATGAAGAAGGATCAATCATCAATGAAGAATGAACAATAAAGATTGAAGAATGAACAAGGATCAATGATCAATGACGAATGAACGATGAAGAATGAACAAAAAATCAATGATCAATGAAGAATGAACGATGAAGAATGAACAAGGATCAATGGTCCATGACAAATGAACGATGAAGAATGAACAAGGATCAAAGATCAATGAAGAATGAAAGATGAAAAATGATCAAGGATCAATGATCAATGAAGAATGAACGATGAAGAATGAATAAGGATTAATGATCAATGAAGAATGAACGATGAAGAATGAACAAGGATCAATGATCAATGAAGAATGAACGATGAAGAATGAACAAGGATAAATGATCAATGACGAATGAACGATGAAGAATGAACAAGGATTAATGATCAATGACGAATGAAAGATGAAGAATGAACAATGATCAATGATCAAAGAAGAATTAACAATGAAAAATGAACAAGGATCATTGATCAATGAAGAATGAATGATGAAGAATGAATAAGGATCAATGATCAATGAAGAATGAATGATGATGAATGAACAAGGATCAATGATCATTGAAGAATGAACAAGGATCAATTGTCAATAAAGAATGAACGATGAAGAAAGAACAAGGATCAATCATCAATCATCAATGAACGATGATGAATGAACAAGGATTAATGATCAATGAAGAATGAAAGATGAAGAATGAACACGTATCAATGATCATTGAAGAATTAACGATGAAGAATGTACAAGGGTCAATCATTAATGAACAATGAACGTTGAAGAGTGAACAAGGATGATTGATCAATAAAGAATGAACAATGATCAATGATCGATGAAGAATGAACAAGGATCAATAATCATTGAACAATGAACGATGAAGAATGAACAAGGATCAATGATCATTGAAGAATGAACGATTAAGAATGAACAAGAATCAATGATTAATGAACAATAAACGCTGAAGAATGAACAAGGATCAATGATCATTGAATAATGAACGATGAAGAATGAACAAGGATCAATGATCAATAAAGAATGAACGATGAAGAATGAACAAGCATCAATGATCAATGAAGAATGGACACGAATCAATGATCATTGAAGAATGAAGGATGAAGAATGTACAAGGATCACTGATCATTGAAGAATGAACAAGGATCAATGGTCATTGAAGAATGAACAAGGATCAATAATCAATGAAGAATGAATGATGAAGATTGAACAAGGATCAATGATTATTTAAGAATGAACGATGAAGAATGAACAAGGATCAATGATCAATGACAAATGAACGATGAAGAATGAACAAGGGTCAATGATCAATGAAGAATGAACGATGAAGAATGAACAAGGATCAATGATCAATGAAGAATGAACGATGAATAATGAACAAGGATCAATGATCAATGAAGAATGAACAAGGATCAATGATCAATGAAGAATGAACGATGAAGAATGAACAAGGATCAATGATCAATGAAGAATGAATGATGAAGAATGAATAAGGATCAATGATCAATGACGAATGAACGATGAAGAATGAACAAGAATCAATTATCAATGAAGAATGAAAGATGAAGAATGAACAAGCATCAATGATCATTGAAGAATGAACAAGGATCAATGGTCAATAAAGAATGAACGATGAAGAATGAAGAAGGATCAATGATCAATGAAGAATGAACAATGAAGAATGAAGAATGAACAAGGATCAATGATCAATGACGAATGAACGATGAAGAATGAACAAGAATCAATGATCAATGAAGAATGAACGATGAAGAATGAACAAGGATCAATGGTCCATGACAAATGAACGATGAAGAATGAACAAGGATCAATGATCAAAGAAGAATGAACGATGAAGAATGAACAAGGATCAATAATCAATGACGAACGAATGATGAAAAATGAACAAGGATCAACGATCATTGAAGAATGAACAAGGATCAATGGTCAATAAAGAATGAACGATGAAGAATGAAGAAGGATCAATGATCAATGAAGAATGAACAATGAAGAATGAAGAATGAACAAGGATCAATGATCAATGACAAATGAACGATGAAGAATGAACAAGAATCAATGATCAATGAAGAATGAACGATGAAGAATGAACAAGGATCAATGGTCAATGACAAATGAACGATGAAGAATGAACAAGGATCAATGATCAAAGAAGAATGAACGATGAAGAATGAACAAGGATCAATAATCAATGACGAATGAACGATGAAGAATGAACAAGGATCAATGATCAATGAAGAATGAACGATGAAGAATGAACAAGGATCAACGATCATTGAAGAATGAACAAGGATTAATGGTCAATAAAGAATGAACGATGAAGAATGCACAAGGATAAATGATCAATGACGAATGAACGATGAAGAATGAACAAGGATCAATGATCAATGACGAATGAACGATGAAGAATGAACAAGGATCAATGATAAATGAAGAATGAACATGGATCAATGGTCGATGACGAATGAACGATGAAGAATGAACAAGGATCAATGATCAATGAAGAATGAACGATGAAGAATGAACAAGGATCAACGATCATTGAAGAATAAACAAGGATCAATGGTCAATAAAGAACGAACGATGAAGAATGAACAAGGATCAATTATCAATGAAGAATGAACGATGAAGAATGAACAAGGATCAATGATCAATGAAGAATGAATGATGAAGAATAAATAAGGATCAATGATCAATGAAGAATGAATGATGAAGAATGAACAAGGATCAATGATCATTGAAGAATGAACAAGGATCAATTGTCAATAAAGAATGAACGATGAAGAATGAACAAGGAACAATGATCAATGATCAATGAACGATGAAGAATGAACAAGCATCAATGATCAATGAAGAATGAAAGATGAAGAATGAACAAGTATCCATGATCATTGAAGAATTAACGATGAAGAATGTACAAGGGTCAATCATCAATGAACAATGAACGATGAAGAATGAACAAGGATCAATGATCAATGAAGAATGAACAAGGATCAATGATCGATGAAGAATGAACAAGGATCAATGATCATTGAAGAATGAACGATGAAGAATGAACAAGGATCAATGATCATTGAAGAATGAACGATTAAGAATGAACAAGGATCAATGATTAATGAACAATAAACGCTGAAGAATGAAAAAGGATCAATGATCATTGAATAATGAACGATGAAGAATGAACAAGGATCAAGAATGAACAAGCATCAATGATCAATGAAGAATGAAAGATGAAGAATGAACAAGGATCAATGATCAATGAAGAATGAACAAGGATCAATGATCAATGAAGAATGAACGATGAAGAATGAACAAGGATCAATGATCAATGAAGAATGAATGATGAAGAATGAATAAGGATCAATGATCAATGACGAATGAACGATGAAGAATGAACAAGGATCAATTATCAATGAAGAATGAACGATGAAGAATAAACAAGGATCAATGATCATTGAAGAATGAACAAGGATCAATGGTCAATAAAGAATGAACGATGAAGAATGAAGAAGGATCAATCATCAATGAAGAATGAACAATAAAGATTGAAGAATGAACAAGGATCAATGATCAATGACGAATGAACGATGAAGAATGAACAAAAAATCAATGATCAATGAAGAATGAACGATGAAGAATGAACAAGGATCAATGGTCCATGACAAATGAACGATGAAGAATGAACAAGGATCAAAGATCAATGAAGAATGAACGATGAAAAATGATCAAGGATCAATGATCAATGAAGAATGAACGATGAAGAATGAATAAGGATTAATGATCAATGAAGAATGAACGATGAAGAATGAACAAGGATCAATGATCAATGAAGAATGAACGATGAAGAATGAACAAGGATAAATGATCAATGACGAATGAACGATGAAGAATGAACAAGGATTAATGATCAATGACGAATGAAAGATGAAGAATGAACAATGATCAATGATCAAAGAAGAATTAACAATGAAAAATGAACAAGGATCATTGATCAATGAAGAATGAATGATGAAGAATGAATAAGGATCAATGATCAATGAAGAATGAATGATGAAGAATGAACAAGGATCAATGATCATTGAAGAATGAACAAGGATCAATTGTCAATAAAGAATGAACGATGAAGAAAGAACAAGGATCAATCATCAATCATCAATGAACGATGATGAATGAACAAGGATTAATGATCAATGAAGAATGAAAGATGAAGAATGAACACGTATCAATGATCATTGAAGAATTAACGATGAAGAATGTACAAGGGTCAATCATTAATGAACAATGAACGTTGAAGAGTGAACAAGGATGATTGATCAATAAAGAATGAACAATGATCAATGATCGATGAAGAATGAACAAGGATCAATAATCATTGAACAATGAACGATGAAGAATGAACAAGGGTCAATGATCATTGAAGAATGAACGATTAAGAATGAACAAGAATCAATGATTAATGAACAATAAACGCTGAAGAATGAACAAGGATCAATGATCATTGAATAATGAACGATGAAGAATGAACAAGGATCAATGATCAATAAAGAATGAACGATGAAGAATGAACAAGCATCAATGATCAATGAAGAATGGACACGAATCAATGATCATTGAAGAATGAAGGATGAAGAATGTACAAGGATCACTGATCATTGAAGAATGAACAAGGATCAATGGTCATTGAAGAATGAACAAGGATCAATAATCAATGAAGAATGAATGATGAAGATTGAACAAGGATCAATGATTATTTAAGAATGAACGATGAAGAATGAACAAGGATCAATGATCAATGACAAATGAACGATGAAGAATGAACAAGGGTCAATGATCAATGAAGAATGAACGATGAAGAATGAACAAGGATCAATGATCAATGAAGAATGAACGATGAATAATGAACAAGGATCAATGATCAATGAAGAATGAACGATAAAGAATGAACAAGGATCAATGATCAATGACGAATGAACGATGAAGAATGAACAAGGATCAATGATCAATGAAAAATGAACGATGAAGAATGAAGAATGAACAAGGATCAACGATCATTGAAAAATGAACAAGGATCAATGATCAATAATGAATGAACAATGATCAACGATCGATGAAGAATGAACAAGGATCAATGATCATTGAAGAATGAACGATGAAGAATGAACAAGGATCAATGATCATTGAAGAATGAACGATTAAGAATGAACAAGAATCAATGATTAATGAACAATAAACGCTGAAGAATGAACAAGGATCAATGATCATTCAATAATGAACGATGAAGAATGAACAAGGATCAATGATCAATGAAGAATGAACGATGAAGAACGAACAAGCATCAATGATCAATGAAGAATGGACATGAATCAATGATCATTGAAGAATGAAAGATGAAGAATGTACAACGATCACTGATCATTGAAGAATGAACAAGGATCAATGGTCATTGAATAATGAACAAGGATCAATGATCAATGAAGAATGAATGATGAAGATTGAACAAGGATCAATGATTATTTAAGAATGAACTATGAAGAATGAACAAGGATCAATGATCAATGACGAACGAACGATGATGAATGAACAAGGGTCAATGATCAATGCAGAATGAACGATGAAGAATGAACAAGGATCAATGATCAATGAAAAATGAACGATGAATAATGAACAAGGATCAATGATCAATGAAGAATGAACGATGAAGAATGAACAAGGATTAATGATCAATGACAAATGAACGATGAAGAATGAACAAGGATCAATGATCAATGAAGAATGAATGATGAAGATTGAACAAGGATCAATGATTATTTAAGAATGAACGATGAAGAATGAACAAGGATCAATGATAAATAACGAATGAACGATGAAGATATCTAACAAGGGTCAATGATCAATGAAGAATGAACGATGAAGAATGAACAAGGATCAATGATCAATGAAGAATGAACGATGAATAATGAACAAGGATCAATGATCAATGAAGAATGAACGATGAAGAATGAACAAGGATCAATGATCAATGAAGAAAGAAAGATGAAGAATGAACAAGGATCAATGATCAATGATGAATGAACAATGAAGAACGAACAAGGATCAATGATCAATGAAGAATGAACGATGAAGAATGAACAAGTATCAATGATCAATGAAGAATGAACAAGGATCAATGGTCAATGACGAATGAACGATGAAGAATGAACAAGGATCAATGATCAATGAAGAATGAATGATGAAGAATGAATAAGGATCAATGATGAATGACGAATGAACGATGAAGAATGAACAAGGATCAATGAACGATGAAGAATGAACAAGGATCAATGATCAATGAAGAATGAACAATGAAGAATGAACAAGGATCAATGATCATTGAAAAATGAACAAGGATCAATGTTCAATAAAGAATGAACGATGAAAAATAAAGAAGGATTAATGATCAATGAAGAATGAACAATGAAGAATGAAGAATGAACAAGGATCAACGATCAATGACGAATGAAAGATGAAGAATAAACAAGAATCAATGATCAATGAAGAAAGAACAATGAAGAATGAACAAGGATCAATGGTCCATGTCAAATGAACGATGAAGAATGAACAAGGATCAATGACCAATGAAGAATGAACGATGAAGAATGAACAAGGATCAATGATCAATGAAGAATGAACGTTGAAGAATGAACAAGGATCAATGATCAATGAAGAATGAACGATGAAGAATGAACAAGGATCAATGATCAATGAAGAATGAACGATGAAGAATGAACAAGGATCAATGATCAATGACGAATACACGATGAAGAATGAACAAGGATCAATGATCAATGAAGAATGTAAGATGAAGAATGAACAAGGATCAATGATCAATGAAGAATGAACAATGAAGAATGAACAAGGATCAATGATCAATGAAGAATGAACGATGAAGAATGAACAAGGATCAATGATAAATGAAGAATGAACAAGGATCAACGGTCGATGACGAATGAACGATAAAAAATGAACAAGGATCAATGATGAATGAAGAAATAACGATGAAGAATGAACAAGGATCAATGATCAATGAAGAATGAACGATGAAGAATGAACAAGGATCAATAATCAATGACGAATGAACGATGAAGAATGAAGAAGGATCAATGATCAATGAAGAATGAACAATGAAGAATGAAGAATGAACAAGGATCAATGATCAATCACGAATGAACGATGAAGAATGAACAAGAATCAATGATCAATGAAGAATGAACGATGAAGAATGAACAAGGATCAATGGTCCATGACAAATGAACGATGAAGAATGAACAAGGATCAATGATCAAAGAAGAATGAACGATGAAGAATGAACAAGGATCAATAATCAATGACGAATGAACGACGAAGAATGAACAAGGATCAATGATCAATGAAGAATGAACGATGAAGAATGAACAAGGATCAACGATCATTGAAGAATGAACAAGGATTAATGGTCAATAAAGAATGAACGATGAAGAATGAACAAGGATCAATGATCAATGACGAATGAACGATGAAGAATGAACAAGGATCAATGATCAATGACAAATGAACGATGAAGAATGAACAAGGATCAATGATCAATGAAGAATGAACAATGAAGAATTAACAAGGATCAATGATCAATGAAGAATGAACGATGAAGAATGAACAAGGATCAATGATAAATGAAGAATGAACATGGATCAATAGTCGATGACGAATAAACGATGAAGAATGAACAAGGATCAATGATCAATGAAGAATGAACGATGAAGAATGAACAAGGATCAACGATCATTGAAGAATAAACAAGGATCAATGGTCAATAAAGAACGAACGATGAAGAATGAACAAGGATCAATGATCAATGAAGAATGAACGATGAAGAATGAACAAGGATCAATAATCAATGAAGAATGAATGATGAAGAATGAATAAGGATCAATGATCAATGAAGAATGAATGATGAAGAATGAACAAGGATCAATGATCATTGAAGAATGAACAAGGATCAATTGTCAATAAAGAATGAACGATGAAGAATGAACAAGGATCAATGATCAATGATCAGTGAACGATGAAGAATGAACAAGGATCAATGATCAATGAAGAATGAAAGATGAAGAATGAACAAGTATCAATGATCATTGAAGAATTAACGATGAAGAATGTACAAGGGTCAATCATCAATGAACAATGAACGATGAAGAATGAACAAGGATCAATGATCAATGAAGAATGAACAAGGATCAATGATCGATGAAGAATGAACAAGGATCAATGATCATTGAAGAATGAACGATGAAGAATGAACAAGGATCAATGATCATTGAAGAATGAACGATTAAGAATGAACAAGGATCAATGATTAATGAACAATAAACGCTGAAGAATGAAAAATGATCAATGATCATTGAATAATGAACGATGAAGAATTGATGCGTGTTTGTGAGTGGAAATCGTTCTTTGTAGTGCAAGGATCAAAATGGCTTAGCTATCTTAATCAAGAGAGCACTCAAACACTCAGAAATCCAATGGACAACACACTGACTCACACAAACATGCCAAGAAAGGGTTTCTTGTTTTTCTGATGAAGGTGAATAGAAACCTTAACCCTGTTCTACGAATGGACTAGGATAGGAAACGATGCAAGGGTTATGAAGCCTTGATTGCTAGGTGCCTTTGAGAATTCAAACCACTCCGTGATAAGACTTCCCTCCGGCCAAAAGGCTGCTCCGCAACCCCTTGAAGAAGTTTGTAAACAAACTTCAAAATTCAGGAAAATCCTTATTCTGAAAATACCTCGAATGCTATTGCAACTCAAATCAATGTACAAGCGTGTCTTATTACAGAGAGAGCCCATGTATTTATAGGCTTTGCATCCTAAACTAGCCGTTACAATTAATTAACAAATACACGTGGCTAAGACTCAAACAGAAACAAACAGAAAGGCTTCAACACTTAGCCAAATTTCTGATTTTTACAAATCGATGACCAGGCCTCCTTTAGCTTGCTCTACTGTCTTCCTGGTGCACTATTAGTAAGACCCTTGGCCCTTGGTGGCTTGGCCCATGTAGAGAGATGCCATTCCAGCCCTCCTTCCGGTCTAAGTGATCCCGGTCTGAACTCAGGCGGTTCACCAAGGTCAGCTATTCGCTAGGTAGCTCTGTGGCTCTGTTCTTAGAGTCTGTCTGTCCTGTTGGGGCTTGGTTGCTGTTCCTTGTGATGTTCTTGCTTTCCTTGATTTTGTTGAGCGTTCTTAGGCCCATAGCTGATTGTTGAGGAGTATCTATGGGAGCCCTTCGTGTTATATGTGCATTTGGCGTAGATGACAAGTCCAATGCACTGTCTTGTTCCTTCATGTCCTTTGTGCTGTTCCCGACCTTTGATACCATATTTGTATCAAGAATAAACAAGGATCAATGATCAATGAAGAATGAACAAGCATCAATGATCAATGAAGAATGAAAGATGACGAATGAACAAGGATCAATGATCAATGAAGAATGAACAAGGATCAATGATCAATGAAGAATGAACAATGAAGAATGAACAAGGATCAATGATCAATGAAGAATGAATGATGAAGAATGAATAAGGATCAATGATCAATGACGAATGAACGATGAAGAATGAACAAGAATCAATTATCAATGAAGAATGAAAGATGAAGAATGAACAAGCATCAATGATCATTGAAGAATGAACAAGGATCAATGGTCAATAAAGAATGAACGATGAAGAATGAAGAAGGATCAATGATCAATGAAGAATGAACAATGAAGAATGAAGAATGAACAAGAATCAATGATCAATGACGAATGAAAGATGAAGAATGAACAAGAATCAATGATCAATGAAGAATGAACGATGAAGAATGAACAAGGATCAATGGTCCATGACAAATGAACGATGAAGAATGAACAAGGATCAATGATCAAAGAAGAATGAACGATGAAGAATGAACAAGGATCAATAATCAATGACGAACGAATGATGAAAAATGAACAAGGATCAACGATCATTGAAGAATGAACAAGGATCAATGGTCAATAAAGAATGAACGATGAAGAATGAAGAAGGATCAATGATCAATGAAGAATGAACAATGAAGAATGAAGAATGAACAAGGATCAATGATCAATGACAAATGAACGATGAAGAATGAACAAGAATCAATGATCAATGAAGAATGAACGATGAAGAATGAACAAGGATCAATGGTCAATGACAAATGAACGATGAAGAATGAACAAGGATCAATGATCAAAGAAGAATGAACGATGAAGAATGAACAAGGATCAATAATCAATGACGAATGAACGATGAAGAATGAACAAGGATCAATGATCAATGAAGAATGAACGATGAAGAATGAACAAGGATCAACGATCATTGAAGAATGAACAAGGATTAATGGTCAATAAAGAATGAATGATGAAGAATGAACAAGGATAAATGATCAATGACGAATGAACAAGGATCAATGATCAATGACAAATGAACGATGAAGAATGAACAAGAATCAATGATCAATGAAGAATGAACGATGAAGAATGAACAAGGATCAATGGTCAATGACAAATGAACGATGAAGAATGAACAAGGATCAATGATCAAAGAAGAATGAACGATGAAGAATGAACAAGGATCAATAATCAATGACGAATGAACGATGAAGAATGAACAAGGATCAATGATCAATGAAAAATGAACGATGAAGAATGAACAAGGATCAACGATCAATGAAGAATGAACAAGGATTAATGGTCAATAAAGAATGAACGATGAAGAATGAACAAGGATAAATGATCAATGACGAATGAACAATGAAGAATGAACAAGGATCAATGATCAATGACGAATCAACGATGAAGAATGCACAAGGATCAATGATCAATGAAGAATGAACAATGAAGAATTGACAAGGATCAATGATCAATGAAGAATGAACGATGAAGAATGAACAAGGATCAATGATAAATGAAGAATGAACATGGATCAATGGTCGATGACGAATGAACGATGAAGAATGAACAAGGATCAATGATCAATGAAGAATGAACGATGAAGAATGAACAAGGATCAACGATCATTGAAGAATAAACAAGGATCAATGGTCAACAAAGAACGAACGATGAAGAATGAACAAGGATCAATTATCAATGAAGAATGAACGATGAAGAATGAACAAGGATCAATGATCAATGAAGAATGAATGATGAAGAATAAATAAGGATCAATGATCAATGAAGAATGAATGATGAAGAATGAACAAGGATCAATGATCATTGAAGAATGAACAAGGATCAATTGTCAATAAAGAATGAACGATGAAAAATGAACAAGGATCAATGATCAATGATCAATGAACGATGAAGAATGAACAAGCATCAATGATAAATGAAGAATGAAAGATGAAGAATGAACAAGTATCCATGATCATTGAAGAATTAACGATGAAGAATGTACAAGGGTCAATCATCAATGAACAATGAACGATGAAGAATGAACAAGGATCAATGATCAATGAATAATGAACAAGGATCAATGATCGATGAAGAATGAACAAGGATCAATGATCATTGAAGAATGAACGATGAAGAATGAACAAGGATCAATGATCATTGAAGAATGAACGATTAAGAATGAACAAGGATCAATGATTAATGAACAATAAACGCTGAAGAATGAAAAAGGATCAATGATCATTGAATAATGAACGATGAAGAATGAACAAGGATCAAGAATGAACAAGCATCAATGATCAATGAAGAATGAAAGATGAAGAATGAACAAGGATCAATGATCAATGAAGAATGAACGATGAAGAATGAACAAGGATCAATGATTAATGAAGAATGAATGATGAAGAATGAATAAGGATCAATGATCAATGACGAATGAACGATGAATAATGAACAAGAATCAATTATCAATGAAGAATGAAAGATGAAGAATGAACAAGCATCAATGATCATTGAAGAATGAACAAGGATCAATGGTCAATAAAGAATGAACGATGAAGAATGAAGAAGGATCAATGATCAATGAAGAATGAACAATGAAGAATGAAGAATGAACAAGGATCAATGATCAATGACGAATGAAAGATGAAGAATGAACAAGAATCAATGATCAATGAAGAATGAACGATGAAGAATGAACAAGGATCAATGGTCCATGACAAATGAACGATGAAGAATGAACAAGGATCAATGATCAAAGAAGAACGAACGATGAAGAATGAACAAGGATCAATAATCAATGACGAACGAATGATGAAAAATGAACAAGGATCAACGATCATTGAAGAATGAACAAGGATCAATGGTCAATAAAGAATGAACGATGAAGAATGAAGAAGGATCAATGATCAATGAAGAATGAACAATGAAGAATGAAGAATGAACAAGGATCAATGATCAATGACAAATGAACGATGAAGAATGAACAAAAATCAATGATAATTGAAGAATGAACGATGAAGAATGAACAAGGATCAATGGTCAATGACAAATGAACGACGAAGAATGAACAAGGATCAATGATCAAAGAAGAATGAACGATGAAGAATGAACAAGGATCAATAATCAATGACGAATGAACGATGAAGAATGAACAAGGATCAATGATCAATGAAGAATGAACGATGAAGAATGAACAAGGATCAACGATCATTGAAGAATGAACAAGGATTAATGGTCAATAAAGAATGAACGATGAAGAATGAACAAGGATAAATGATCAATGACGAATGAACAATGAATAATGAACAAGGATCAATGATCAATGACAAATGAACGATGAAGAATGAACAAGAATCAATGATCAATGAAGAATGAACGATGAAGAATGAACAAGGATCAATGGTCAATGACAAATGAACGATGAAGAATGAACAAGGATCAATGATCAAAGAAGAATGAACGATGAAGAATGAACAAGGATCAATAATCAATGACGAATGAACGATGAAGAATGAACAAGGATCAATGATCAATGAAGAATGAACGATGAAGAATGAACAAGGATCAACGATCATTGAAGAATGAACAAGGATTAATGGTCAATAAAGAATGAACGATGAAGAATGAACAAGGATAAATGATCAATGACGAATGAACAATGAAGAATGAACAAGGATCAATGATCAATGACGAATGAACGATGAAGAATGAACAAGGATCAATGATCAATGAAGAATGAACAATGAAGAATTGACAAGGATCAATGATCAATGAAGAATGAACGATGAAGAATGAACAAGGATCAATGATAAATGAAGAATGAACATGGATCAATGGTCGATGACGAATGAACGATGAAGAATGAACAAGGATCAATGATCAATGAAGAATGAACGATGAAGAATGAACAAGGATCAACGATCATTGAAGAATAAACAAGGATCAATGGTCAACAAAGAACGAACGATGAAGAATGAACAAGGATCAATTATCAATGAAGAATGAACGATGAAGAATGAACAAGGATCAATGATCAATGAAGAATGAATGATGAAGAATAAATAAGGATCAATGATAAATGAAGAATGAATGATGAAGAATGAACAAGGATCAATGATCATTGAAGAATGAACAAGGATCAATTGTCAATAAAGAATGAACGATGAAGAATGAACAAGGATCAATGATCAATGATCAATGAACGATGAAGAATGAACAAGCATCAATGATAAATGAAGAATGAAAGATGAAGAATGAACAAGTATCCATGATCATTGAAGAATTAACGATGAAGAATGTACAAGGGTCAATCATCAATGAACAATGAACGATGAAGAATTAACAAGGATCAATGATCAATGAAGAATGAACAAGAATCAATGATCGATGAAGAATGAACAAGGATCAATGATCATTGAAAAATGAACGATGAAGAATGAACAAGGATCAATGATCATTGAAGAATGAACGATTAAGAATGAACAAGGATCAATGATTAATGAACAATAAACGCTGAAGAATGAAAAAGGATCAATGATCATTGAATAATGAACGATGAAGAATGAACAAGGATCAAGAATGAACAAGCATCAATGATCAATGAAGAATGAAAGATGAAGAATGAACAAGGATCAATGATCAATGAAGAATGAACGATGAAGAATGAACAAGGATCAATGATCAATGAAGAATGAATGATGAAGAATGAATAAGGATCAATGATCAATGACGAATGAACGATGAAGAATGAACAAGGATCAATTATCAATGAAGAATGAACGATGAAGAATAAACAAGGAATAATGATCATTGAAGAATGAACAAGGATCAATGGTCAATAAAGAATGAACGATGAAGAATGAAGAAGGATCAATCATCAATGAAGAATGAACAATGAAGATTGAAGAATGAACAAGGATCAATGATCAATGACGAATGAACGATGAAGAATGAACAAAAAATCAATGATCAATGAAGAATGAACGATGAAGAATGAACAAGGATCAATGGTCCATGACAAATGAATGATGAAGAATGAACAAGGATCAAAGATCAATGAAGAATGAACGATGAAAAATGATCAAGGATCAATGATCAATGATCAATGAAGAATGAACGATGAAGAATGAACAAGGATCAATGATCAATGAAGAATGAACGATGAAGAATGAACAAGGATAAATGATCAATGACGAATGAACGATGAAGAATGAACAAGGATCAATGATCAATGACGAATGAAAGATGAAGAATGAACAATGATCAATGATCAATGAAGAATGAACAATGAAAAATGAACAAGGATCATTGATCAATGAAGAATGAATGATGAAGAATGAATATGGATCAATGATCAATGAAGAATGAATGATGAAGAATGAACAAGGATCAATGATCATTGAAGAATGAACAAGGATCAATTGTCAATAAAGAATGAACGATGAAGAAAGAACAAGGATCAATCATCAATCATCAATGAACGATGATGAATGAACAAGGATTAATGATCAATGAAGAATGAAAGATGAAGAATGAACACGTATCAATGATCATTGAAGAATTAACGATGAAGAATGTACAAGGGTCAATCATTAATGAACAATGAACGTTGAAAAATGAACAAGGATGATTGATCAATAAAGAATGAACAATGATCAATGATCGATGAAGAATGAACAAGGATCAATGATCATTGAACAATGAACGATGAAGAATGAACAAGAATCAATGATCATTGAAGAATGAACGATTAAGAATGAACAAGAATCAATGATTAATGAACAATAAACGCTGAAGAATGAACAAGGATCAATGATCATTGAATAATGAACGATGAAGAATGAACAAGGATCAATGATCAATAAAGAATGAACGATGAAGAATGAACAAGCATCAATGATCAATGAAGAATGGACACGAATCAATGATCATTGAAGAATGAAGGATGAAGAATGTACAAGGATCACTGATCATTGAAGAATGAACAAGGATCAACGGTCATTGAAGAATGAACAAGGATCAATGATCAATGAAGAATGAATGATGAAGATTGAACAAGGATCAATGATTATTTAAGAATGAACGATGAAGAATGAACAAGGATCAATGATCAATGACAAATGAACGATGAAGAATGAACTAGGGTCAATGATCAATGAAGAATGAACGATGAAGAATGAACAAGGATCAATGATCAATGAAGAATGAACGATGAATAATGAACAAGGATCAACGATCAATGAAGAATGAACGATAAAGAATGAACAAGGATCAATGATCAATGACGAATGAACGATGAAGAATGAACAAGGATCAATGATCCATGAAAAATGAACGATGAAGAATGAAGAATGAACAAGGATCAACGATCATTGAAAAATGAACAAGGATCAATGGTCAATAAAGAAAGAACGATGAAGAATGAAGAAGGATCAATGATAAATGAAGAATGAACAATGAAGAATGAAGAATGAACAAGGATCAATGATGAATAACAAATGAACGATGAAGAATGAACAAGAATCAAAGATCAATGAAGAATGAACGATGAAGAATGAACATGGATCAATGGTCCATGACAAATGAACGATGAAGAATGAACAAGGATCAATGATCAATGAAGAATGAACGATGAAAAATGAACAAGGATCAATGATCAATGAAGAATGAACTATGAAGAATCAACGATGAAGAATGAATAAGGATCAATGATCAATGAAGAATGAACAAGGATCAATGATCAAAGAAGAATGAACGATAAAGAATGAACAAGGATCAATAATCAATGACGAATGAACGATGAAGAATGAACAAGGATCAATGATCAATGAAGAATGAACGATGAAGAATGAACAAGGATCAACGATCATTGAAGAATGAACAAGGATCAATGGTCAATAAAGAATGAACGATGAAGAATGAACAAGGATCAATGATCAATGAAGAATGAACAATGAAGAATGAAGAATGAACAAGGATCAATGATCAATGACGAATGAACGATGAAGAATGAACAAGAATCAATGATCAATGAAGAATGAACGATGAAGAATGAACAAGGATCAATGGACCATGACAAATGAACGATGAAGAATGAACAAGGATCAATGATCAAAGAAGAATGAACGATGAAGAATGAACAAGGATCAATAATCAATGACGAATGAACGATGAAGAATGAACAAGGATCAATGATCAATGAAGAATGAACGATAAAGAATGAACAAGGATCAACGATCATTGAAGAATGAACAAGGATCAATGGTCAATAAAGAATGAACGATTAAGAATGAACAAGGAGCAATGATCAATGATGAATCAACGATGAAGAATGAACAAGGATCAATGATCAATGACTTATGAACGATGAAGAATGAACAAGGATCAATGATCAATGAAGAATTAACAAGGATCAATGATCAATGAAGAATGAACGATGAAGAATGAACAAGGATCAATGATAAATGAAGAATGAACATGTATCAATAGTCGATGACGAATGAACGATGAAGAATGAAGAAAGATCAATGATCAATGAAGAATCAACGATGAAGAACGAACTAGGATCAATGATCAATGAAGAATGAACGATGAAGAATGAACAAGGATCAACGATCATTGAAGAACAAACAAGGATCAATGGTCAATAAAGAACGAACGATGAAGAATGAACAAGGATCAATGATCAATGAAGAATGAACGATGAAGAATGAACAAGGATCAATGATCAATGAAGAATGAATGATGAAGAATGAATAAGGATCAATGATCAATGAAGAATGAATGATGAAGAATGAACAAGGATCAATGATCATTGAAGAATGAACAAGGATCAATTGTCAATAAAGAATGAACGATGAAGAATGAACAAGGATCAATTATCAATGATCAATGAACGATGAAGAATGAACAAGGATCAATGATCAATGAAGAATGAAAGATGAAGAATGAACAAGTATCAATGATCATTGAAGAATTAACGATGAAGAATGTACAAGGGTCAAACATCAATGAACAATGAACGATGAAGAATGAACAAGGATCAATGATCAATGAAGAATGAACAAGGATCAATGATCGATGTAGAATGAACAAGGATCAATGATCATTGAAGAATGAACGATGAAGAATGAACAAGGATCAATAATCAATGAAGAATGAACAAGCATCAATGATCAATGAAGAATGAAAGATGAAGAATGAACAAGGATCAATGATCAATGACGAATGAACGATGAAGAATGAACAAGGATCAATGATCAATGAAGAAAGAAAGATAAAGAATGAACCAGGATCAATGATCAATGATGAATGAACAATGAAGAACGAACAAGGATCAATGATCAATGAAGAATGAACGATGAAGAAAGAACAAGTATCAATGATCAATGAAGAATGAACAAGGATCAATGGTCAATGACGAATGAACGATAAAGAATGAACAAGGATCAATGATCAATGAAGAATGAACGATGAAGAATGAACAAGGACCAATGATCAATGACGAATGAACGATGAAGAATGAACAAGTATCAACGATCAATGAAGAATGAACGATGAAGAATGAACAAGGATCAATAATCAATGACGAATGAACGATGAAGAATGAACAAGGATCAATGATCAATGAAGAATGAACGATGAAGAATGAACAAGGATAAACGATCATTGAAGAATGAACAAGGATCAATGGTCAATAAAGAATGAACGATGAAGAATGAAGAAGGATCAATGATCAATGAAGAATGAACAATGAAGAATGAAGAATGAACAAGGATCAATGATCAATGATGAATGAACGATGAAGAATGAATAAGGATCAATGATCAAAGAAGAATGAACGATGAAGAATGAACAAGGATCAATGATCAATGACGTATGAACGATGAAGAATGAACAAGGATCAATGATCAATGAAGAATGAACAAGGATCAATCATCGATGTAGAATGAACAAGGATCAATGATCATTGAAGAATGAACGATGAAGAATGAACAAGGATCAATGATCATTGTAAAATGAACGATTATGAATGAACAAGGATCAATGATTAATGAACAATAAACGCTGAAGAATGAACAAGGATCAATTATCATTGAATAATGAACGATGAAGAATGAACAAGGATCAATGATCAATGAAGAATGGACAAGCATCAATGATCAATGAAGAATGAAAGATGAAGAATGAACAAGGATCAATGATCAATGACGAATGAACGATGAAGAATGAACAAGGATCAATGATCAATGAAGAAAGAAAGATAAAGAATGAACAAGGATCAATGATCAATGATGAATGAACAATGAAGAACGAACAAGGATCAATGATCAATGAAGAATGAACGATGAAGAAAGGACAAGTATCAATGATCAATGAAGAATGAACAAGGATCAATGGTCAATGACGAATGAACGATAAAGAATGAACAAGGATCAATGATCAATGAAGAATGAACGATGAAGAATGAACAAGGACCAATGATCAATGACGAATCAACGATGAAGAATGAACAAGTATCAATGATAAATGAAGAATGAACGATGAAGAATGAACAAGGATCAATAATCAATGACGAATGAACGATGAAGAATGAACAAGGATCAATGATCAATGAAGAATGAACGATGAAGAATGAACAAGGATCAATGATCAATGAAGAAAGAAATATAAAGAATGAACAAGGATCAATGATCAATGATGAATGAACAATGAAGAACGAACAAGGATCAATGATCAATGAAGAATGAATGATGAAGAATGAACAAGTATCAATGATCAATGAAGAATGAACAAGGATCAATGGTCAATGACGAATGAACGATAAAGAATGAACAAGGATCAATGATCAATGAAGAATGAACGATGAAGAATGAACAAGGACCAATGATCAATGACGAATGAACGATGAAGAATGAACAAGTATCAATGATCAATGAAGAATGAACGATGAAGAATGAACAAGGATCAATAATCAATGACGAATGAACGATGAAGAATGAACAAGGATCAATGATCAATGAAGAATGAACGATGAAGCATGAACAAGGATCAACGATCATTGAAGAATGAACAAGGATCCATGGTCAATAAAGAATGAACGATGAAAAATGAACAAGGATCAATGATCAATGAAGAATGAACAATGAAGAATGAAGAATGAACAAGGATCAATGATCAATGACGAATGAACGATGAAGAATGAACAAGAATCAATGATCAATGAAGAATGAACGATGAAGAATGAAGAAGGATCAATGGACCATGACAAATGAACGATGAAGAATGAACAAGGATCAATGATCAAAGAAGAATGAACGATGAAGAATGAACAAGGATCAATAATCAATGACGAATGAACGATGAAGAATGAACAAGGATCAATGATCAATGAAGAATGAACGATAAAGAATGAACAAGGATCAACGATCATTGAAGAATGAACAAGGATCAATGGTCCATAAAGAATGAACGATTAAGAATGAACAAGGAGCAATGATCAATGATGAATCAACGATGAAGAATGAACAAGGATCAATGATCAATGACTTATGAACGATGAAGAATGAACAAGGATCAATGATCAATGAAGAATTAACAAGGATCAATGATCAATGAAGAATGAACGATGAAGAATGAACAAGGATCAATGATAAATGAAGAATGAACATGTATCAATAGTCGATGACGAATGAACGATGAAGAATGAACAAAGATCAATGATCAATGAAGAATCAACGATGAAGAATGAACTAGGATCAATGATCAATGACGAATGAACGATGAAGAATGAACAAGGATCAATGATCAATGAAGAATGAACGATGAAGAATGAACAAGGATCAACGATAATTGAAGAACAAACAAGGATCAATGGTCAATAAAGAACGAACGATGAAGAATGAACAAGGATCAATGATCAATGAAGAATGAACGATGAAGAATGAACAAGGATCAATGATCAATGAAGAATGAATGATGAAGAATGAATAAGGATCAATGATCAATGAAGAATGAATGATGAAGAATGAACAAGGATCAATTATCAATGATCAATGAACGATGAAGAATGAACAAGGATCAATGATCAATGAAGAATGAAAGATGAAGAATGAACAAGTATCAATGATCATTGAAGAATTAACGATGAAGAATGTACAAGGGTCAAACATCAATGAACAATGAACGATGAAGAATGAACAAGGATCAATGATCAATGAAGAATGAACAAGGATCAATGATCGATGTAGAATGAACAAGGATCAATGATCATAGAAGAATGAACGATGAAGAATGAACAAGGATCAATAATCAATGAAGAATGAACAAGCATCAATGATCAATGAAGAATGAAAGATGAAGAATGAACAAGGATCAATGATCAATGACGAATGAACGATGAAGAATGAACAAGGATCAATGATCAATGAAGAAAGAAAGATAAAGAATGAACCAGGATCAATGATCAATGATGAATGAACAATGAAGAACGAACAAGGATCAATGATCAATGAAGAATGAACGATGAAGAAAGAACAAGTATCAATGATCAATGAAGAATGAACAAGGATCAATGGTCAATGACGAATGAACGATAAAGAATGAACAAGGATCAATGATCAATGAAGAATGAACGATGAAGAATGAACAAGGACCAATGATCAATGACGAATGAACGATGAAGAATGAACAAGTATCAACGATCAATGAAGAATGAACGATGAAGAATGAACAAGGATCAATAATCAATGACGAATGAACGATGAAGAATGAACAAGGATCAATGATCAATGAAGAATGAACGATGAAGAATGAACAAGGATAAACGATCATTGAAGAATGAACAAGGATCAATGGTCAATAAAGAATGAACGATGAAGAATGAAGAAGGATCAATGATCAATGAAGAATGAACGATGAAGAATGAACAAGGACCAATGATCAATGACGAATGAACGATGAAGAATGAACAAGTATCAATGATCAATGAAGAATGAACGATGAAGAATGAACAAGGATCAATAATCAATGACGAATGAACGATGAAGAATGAACAAGGATCAATGATCAATGAAGAATGAACGATGAAGAATGAACAAGGATCAACGATCATTGAAGAATGAACAAGGATCAATGGTCAATAAAGAATGAACGATGAAGAATGAACAAGGATCAATGATCAATGAAGAATGAACAATGAAGAATGAAGAATGAACAAGGATCAATGATCAATGACGAATGAACGATGAAGAATGAATAAGAATCAATGATCAATGAAGAATGAACGATGAAGAATGAACAAGGATCAATGATCAAAGAAGAATGAACGATGAAGAATGAACAAGGATCAATGATCAATGACGTATGAACGATGAAGAATGAACAAGGATCAATGATCAATGAAGAATGAACAAGGATCAATCATCGATGTAGAATGAACAAGGATCAATGATCATTGAAGAATGAACGATGAAGAATGAACAAGGATCAATGATCATTGTAAAATGAACGATTATGAATGAACAAGGATCAATGATTAATGAACAATAAACGCTGAAGAATGAACAAGGATCAATTATCATTGAATAATGAACGATGAAGAATGAACAAGGATCAATGATCAATGAAGAATGGACAAGCATCAATGATCAATGAAGAATGAAAGATGAAGAATGAACAAGGATCAATGATCAATGACGAATGAACGATGAAGAATGAACAAGGATCAATGATCAATGAAGAAAGAAAGATAAAGAATGAACAAGGATCAATGATCAATGAAGAATGAACGATGAAGAAAGGACAAGTATCAATGATCAATGAAGAATGAACAAGGATCAATGGTCAATGACGAATGAACGATAAAGAATGAACAAGGATCAATGATCAATGAAGAATGAACGATGAAGAATGAACAAGGACCAATGATCAATGACGAATGAACGATGAAGAATGAACAAGTATCAATGATCAATGAAGAATGAACGATGAAGAATGAACAAGGATCAATAATCAATGACGAATGAACGATGAAGAATGAACAAGGATCAATGATCAATGAAGAATGAACGATGAAGAATGAACAAGGATCAACGATCATTGAAGAATGAACAAGGATCAATGGTCAATAAAGAATGAACGATGAAGAATGAAGAAGGATCAATGATCAATGAAGAATGAACAATGAAGAATGTAGAATGAACAAGGATCAATGATCAATGACGAATGAACGATGAAGAATGAACAAGGATCAATGATCAAAGAAGAATGAACGATGAAGAATGAACAAGGATCAATGATCAATGACGTATGAACGATGAAGAATGAACAAGGATCAATGATCAATGAAGAATGAACAAGGATCAATCATCGATGTAGAATGAACAAGGATCAATAATCATTGAAGAATGAACGATGAAGAATGAACAAGGATCAATGATCAATGAAGAAAGAAAGATAAAGAATGAACAAGGATCAATGATCAATGAAGAATGAACAAGCATCAATGATCAATGAAGAATGAATGATGAAGAATGAACAAGGATCAATGATCAATGACGAATGAACGATGAAGAATGAACAAGGATCAATGATCAATGAAGAAAGAAATATAAAGAATGAACAAGGATCAATGATCAATGATGAATGAACAATGAAGAACGAACAAGGATCAATGATCAATGAAGAATGAATGATGAAGAATGAACAAGTATCAATGATCAATGAAGAATGAACAAGGATCAATGGTCAATGACGAATGAACGATAAAGAATGAACAAGGATCAATGATCAATGAAGAATGAACGATGAAGAATGAACAAGGACCAACGATCAATGACGAATGAACGATGAAGAATGAACAAGGATCAATGATCAATGAAGAATGAACGATGAAGAATGAACAAGGATCAACGATCATTGAAGAATGAACAAGGATCAATGGTCAATAAAGAATGAACGATGAAGAATGAACAAGGATCAATGATCAATGAAGAATGAACAATGAAGAATGAAGAATGAACAAGGATCAATGATCAATGACGAATGAACGATGAAGAATGAATAAGAATCAATGATCAATGAAGAATGAACGATGAAGAATGAACAAGGATCAATGATCAAAGAAGAATGAACGATGAAGAATGAACAAGGATCAATGATCAATGACGTATGAACGATGAAGAATGAACAAGGATCAATGATCAATGAAGAATGAACAAGGATCAATCATCGATGTAGAATGAACAAGGATCAATGATCATTGAAGAATGAACGATGAAGAATGAACAAGGATCAATGATCATTGTAAAATGAACGATTATGAATGAACAAGGATCAATGATTAATGAACAATAAACGCTGAAGAATGAACAAGGATCAATTATCATTGAATAATGAACGATGAAGAATGAACAAGGATCAATGATCAATGAAGAATGGACAAGCATCAATGATCAATGAAGAATGAAAGATGAAGAATGAACAAGGATCAATGATCAATGACGAATGAACGATGAAGAATGAACAAGGATCAATGATCAATGAAGAAAGAAAGATAAAGAATGAACAAGGATCAATGATCAATGAAGAATGAACGATGAAGAAAGGACAAGTATCAATGATCAATGAAGAATGAACAAGGATCAATGGTCAATGACGAATGAACGATAAAGAATGAACAAGGATCAATGATCAATGAAGAATGAACGATGAAGAATTTACAAGGACCAATGATCAATGACGAATCAACGATGAAGAATGAACAAGTATCAATGATAAATGAAGAATGAACGATGAAGAATGAACAAGGATCAATAATCAATGACGAATGAACGATGAAGAATGAACAAGGATCAATGATCAATGAAGAATGAACGATGAAGAATGAACAAGGATCAATGATCAATGAAGAAAGAAATATAAAGAATGAACAAGGATCAATGATCAATGATGAATGAACAATGAAGAACGAACAAGGATCAATGATCAATGAAGAATGAATGATGAAGAATGAACAAGTATCAATGATCAATGAAGAATGAACAAGGATCAATGGTCAATGACGAATGAACGATAAAGAATGAACAAGGATCAATGATCAATGAAGAATGAACGATGAAGAATGAACAAGGACCAATGATCAATGACGAATGAACGATGAAGAATGAACAAGTATCAATGATCAATGAAGAATGAACGATGAAGAATGAACAAGGATCAATAATCAATGACGAATGAACGATGAAGAATGAACAAGGATCAATGATCAATGAAGAATGAACGATGAAGCATGAACAAGGATCAACGATCATTGAAGAATGAACAAGGATCCATGGTCAATAAAGAATGAACGATGAAGAATGAACAAGGATCAATGATCAATGAAGAATGAACAATGAAGAATGAAGAATGAACAAGGATCAATGATCAATGACGAATGAACGATGAAGAATGAACAAGAATCAATGATCAATGAAGAATGAACGATGAAGAATGAACAAGGATCAATGGACCATGACAAATGAACGATGAAGAATGAACAAGGATCAATGATCAAAGAAGAATGAACGATGAAGAATGAACAAGGATCAATAATCAATGACGAATGAACGATGAAGAATGAACAAGGATCAATGATCAATGAAGAATGAACGATAAAGAATGAACAAGGATCAACGATCATTGAAGAATGAACAAGGATCAATGGTCCATAAAGAATGAACGATTAAGAATGAACAAGGAGCAATGATCAATGATGAATCAACGATGAAGAATGAACAAGGATCAATGATCAATGACTTATGAACGTTGAAGAATGAACAAGGATCAATGATCAATGAAGAATTAACAAGGATCAATGATCAATGAAGAATGAACGATGAAGAATGAACAAGGATCAATGATAAATGAAGAATGAACATGTATCAATAGTCGATGACGAATGAACGATGAAGAATGAACAAAGATCAATGATCAATGAAGAATCAACGATGAAGAATGAACTAGGATCAATGATCAATGACGAATGAACGATGAAGAATGAACAAGGATCAATGATCAATGAAGAATGAACGATGAAGAATGAACAAGGATCAACGATAATTGAAGAACAAACAAGGATCAATGGTCAATAAAGAACGAACGATGAAGAATGAACAAGGATCAATGATCAATGAAGAATGAACGATGAAGAATGAACAAGGATCAATGATCAATGAAGAATGAATGATGAAGAATGAATAAGGATCAATGATCAATGAAGAATGAATAAGGATCAATGAACAAGGATCAATTATCAATGATCAATGAACGATGAAGAATGAACAAGGATCAATGATCAATGAAGAATGAAAGATGAAGAATGAACAAATATCAATGATCATTGAAGAATTAACGATGAAGAATGTACAAGGGTCAAACATCAATGAACAATGAACGATGAAGAATGAACAAGGATCAATGATCAATGAAGAATGAACAAGGATCAATGACCGATGTAGAATGAACAAGGATCAATGATCATAGAAGAATGAACGATGAAGAATGAACAAGGATCAATAATCAATGAAGAATGAACAAGCATCAATGATCAATGAAGAATGAAAGATGAAGAATGAACAAGGATCAATGATCAATGACGAATGAACGATGAAGAATGAACAAGGATCAATGATCAATGAAGAAAGAAAGATAAAGAATGAACCAGGATCAATGATCAATGATGAATGAACAATGAAGAACGAACAAGGATCAATGATCAATGAAGAATGAACGATGAAGAAAGAACAAGTATCAATGATCAATGAAGAATGAACAAGGATCAATGGTCAATGACGAATGAACGATAAAGAATGAACAAGGATTAATGATCAATGAAGAATGAACGATGAAGAATGAACAAGGAACAATGATCAATGACGAATGAACGATGAAGAATGAACAAGTATCAATGATCAATGAAGAATGAACGATGAAGAATGAACAAGGATCAATAATCAATGACGAATGAACGATGAAGAATGAACAAGGATCAATGATCAATGAAGAATGAACGATGAAGAATGAACAAGGATCAACGATCATTGAAGAATGAACAAGGATCAATGGTCAATAAAGAATGAACGATGAAGAATGAAGAAGGATCAATGATCAATGAAGAATGAACAATGAAGAATGAAGAATGAACAAGGATCAATGATCTATGATGAATGAACGATGAAGAATGAACAAGGATCAATGATCAAAGAATAATGAACGATGAAGAATGAACAAGGATCAATGATCAATGACGTATGAACGATGAAGAATGAACAAGGATCAATGATCAATGAAGAATGAACAAGGATCAATCATCGATGTAGAATGAACAAGGATCAATGATCATTGAAGAATGAACGATGAAGAATGAACAACGATCAATGATCATTGTAAAATGAACGATTATGAATGAACAAGGATCAATGATTAATGAACAATAAACGCTGAAGAATGAACAAGGATCAATTATCATTGAATAATGAACGATGAAGAATGAACAAGGATCAATGATCAATGAAGAATGAACAAGGATCAATGGTCAATGACGAATGAACGATAAAGAATGAACAAGGATCAATGATCAATGAAGAATGAACGATGAAGAATGAACAAGGACCAATGATCAATGACGAATGAACGATGAAGAATGAACAAGTATCAATGATCAATGAAGAATGAACGATGAAGAATGAACAAGGATCAATAATCAATGACGAATGAACGATGAAGAATGAACAAGGATCAATGATCAATGAAGAATGAACGATGAAGAATGAACAAGGATCAACGATCATTGAAGAATGAACAAGGATCAATGGTAAATAAAGAATGAACGATGAAGAATGAAGAAGGATCAATGATCAATGAAGAATGAACAATGAAGAATGAAGAATGAACAAGGATCAATGATCATTGACGAATGAACGATGAAGAATGAACAAGGATCAATGATCAAAGAAGAATGAACGATGAAGAATGAACAAGGATCAATGATCAATGACGTATGAACGATGAAGAATGAACAAGGATCAATGATCAATGAAGAATGAACAAGGATCAATCATCGATGTAGAATGAACAAGGATCAATGATCATTGAAGAATGAACGATGAAGAATGAACAAGGATCAATGATCATTGTAAAATGAACGATTATGAATGAACAAGGATCAATGATTAATGAACAATAAACGCTGAAGAATGAACAAGGATCAATGATCATTGAATAATGAACGATGAAGAATGAACAAGGATCAATGATCAATGAAGAATGAACAAGCATCAATGATCAATGAAGAATGAAAGATGAAGAATGAATAAGGATCAATGATCAATGACGAATGAACGATGAAGAATGAACAAGGATCAATGATCAATGAAGAAAGAAATATAAAGAATGAACAAGGATCAATGATCAATGATGAATGAACAATGAAGAACGAACAAGGATCAATGATCAATGAAGAATGAATGATGAAGAATGAACAAGTATCAATGATCAATGAAGAATGAACAAGGATCAATGTTCAATGACGAATGAACGATAAAGAATGAACAAGGATCAATGATCAATGAAGAATGAACGATGAAGAATGAACAAGGACCAATGATCAATGACGAAGGAACGATGAAGAATGAACAAGTATCAATGATCAATGAAGAATGAACGATGAAGAATGAACAAGGATCAATAATCAATGACGAATGAACGATGAAGAATGAACAAGGATCAATGATCAATGAAGAATGAACGATGAAGAATGAACAAGGATCAACGATCATTGAAGAATGAACAAGGATCAATGGTCAATAAAGAATGAACGATGAAGAATGAACAAGGATCAATGATCAATGAAGAATGAACAATGAAGAATGAAGAATGAACAAGGATCAATGATCAATGACGAATGAACGATGAAGAATGAACAGGAATCAATTATCAATGAAGAATGAACAAGGATCAATGATCAAAGAAGAATGAACGATGAAGAATGAACAAGGATCAATAATCAATGACGAATGAACGATGAAGAATGAACAAGGATCAATGATCAATGAAGAATGAACGATAAAGAATGAACAAGGATCAACGATCATTGAAGAATGAACAAGGATCAATGGTCAATAAAGAATGAACGATTAAGAATGAACAAGGAGCAATGATCAATGATGAATCAACGATGAAGAATGAACAAGGATCAATGATCAATGACTTATGAACGATGAAGAATAAACAAGGATCAATGATCAATGAAGAATTAACAAGGATCAATGATCAATGAAGAATGAACGATGAAGAATGAACAAGGATCAATGATAAATGAAGAATGAACATGTATCAATAGTCGATGACAAATGAACGATGAAGAATGAACAAAGATCAATGATCAATGAAGAATCAATGATGAAGAATGAACTAGGATCAATGATCAATGACGAATGAACGATGAAGAATGAACAAGGATCAATGATCAATGAAGAATGAACGATGAAGAATGAACAAGGATCAACGATCATTGAAGAACAAACAAGGATCAATGGTCAATAAAGAACGAACGATGAAGAATGAACAAGGATCAATGATCAATGAAGAATGAACGATGAAGAATGAACAAGGATCAATGATCAATGAAGAATGAATGATGAAGAATGAATAAGGATCAATGATCGATGAAGAATGAATGATGAAGAATGAACAAGGATCAATGATCATTGAAGAATGAACAAGGATCAATTGTCAATAAAGAATGAACGATGAAGAATGAACAAGGATCAATTATCAATGATCAATGAACGATGAAGAATGAACAAGGATCAATGATCAATGAAGAATGAAAGATGAAGAATGAACAAGTATCAATGATCATTGAAGAATTAACGATGAAGAATGTACAAGGGTCAAACATCAATGAACAATGAACGATGAAGAATGAACAAGGATCAATGATCAATGAAGAATGAAAGATGAAGAATGAACAAGGATCAATGATCAATGACGAATGAACGATGAAGAATGAACAAGGATCAATGATCAATGAAGAAAGAAAGATAAAGAATGAACCAGGATCAATGATCAATGATGAATGAACAATGAAGAACGAACAAGGATCAATGATCAATGAAGAATGAACGATGAAGAAAGAACAAGTATCAATGATCAATGAAGAATGAACAAGGATCAACGGTCAATGACGAATGAACGATAAAGAATGAACAAGGATCAATGATCAATGAAGAATGAACGATGAAGAATGAACAAGGACCAATGATCAATGACGAATGAACGATGAAGAATGAACAAGTATCAATGATCAATGAAGAATGAACGATGAAGAATGAACAAGGATCAATGATCAATGAAGAATGAACGATGAAGAATGAACAAGGATCAACGATCATTGAAGAATGAACAAGGATCAATGGTCAATAAAGAATGAACGATGAAGAATGAAGAAGGATCAATGATCAATGAAGAATGAAGAATGAAGAATGAACAAGGATCAATGATCAATGATGAATGAACGATGAAGAATGAACAAGGATCAATGATCAAAGAAGAATGAACGATGAAGAATGAACAAGGATCAATGATCAATGACGTATGAACGATGAAGAATGAACAAGGATCAATGATCAATGAAGAATGAACAAGGATCAATCATCGATGTAGAATGAACAAGGATCAATGATCATTGAAGAATGAACGATGAAGAATGAACAAGGATCAATGATCATTGTAAAATGAACGATTATGAATGAACAAGGATCAATGATTAATGAACAATAAACGCTGAAGAATGAACAAGGATCAATTATCATTGAATAATGAACGATGAAGAATGAACAAGGATCAATGATCAATGAAGAATGAACAAGCATCAATGATCAATGAAGAATGAAAGATGAAGAATGAACAAGGATCAATGATCAATGACGAATGAACGATGAAGAATGAACAAGGATCAATGATCAATGAAGAAAGAAAGATAAAGAATGAACAAGGATCAATGATCAATGATGAATGAACAATGAAGAACGAACAAGGATCAATGATCAATGAAGAATGAACGATTAAGAAAGAACAAGTATCAATGATCAATGAAGAATGAACAAGGATCAATGGTCAATGACGAATGAACGATAAAGAATGAACAAGGATCAATGATCAATGAAGAATGAACGATGAAGAATGAACAAGGACCAATGATCAATGACGAATGAACGATGAAGAATGAACAAGTATCAATGATCAATGAAGAATGAACGATGAAGAATGAACAAGGATCAATAATCAATGACGAATGAACGATGAAGAATGAACAAGGATCAATGATCAATGAAGAATGAACGATGAAGAATGAACAAGGATCAACGATCATTGAAGAATGAACAAGGATCAATGGTCAATAAAGAATGAACGATGAAGAATGAAGAAGGATCAATGATCAATGAAGAATGAAGAATGAAGAATGAACAAGGATCAATGATCAATGATGAATGAACGATGAAGAATGAACAAGGATCAATGATCAAAGAAGAATGAACGATGAAGAATGAACAAGGATCAATGATCAATGACGTATGAACGATGAAGAATGAACAAGGATCAATGATCAATGAAGAATGAACAAGGATCAATCATCGATGTAGAATGAACAAGGATCAATGATCATTGAAGAATGAACGATGAAGAATGAACAAGGATCAATGATCATTGTAAAATGAACGATTATGAATGAACAAGGATCAATGATTAATGAACAATAAACGCTGAAGAATGAACAAGGATCAATTATCATTGAATAATGAACGATGAAGAATGAACAAGGATCAATGATCAATGAAGAATGAACAAGCATCAATGATCAATGAAGAATGAAAGATGAAGAATGAACAAGGATCAATGATCAATGACGAATGAACGATGAAGAATGAACAAGGATCAATGATCAATGAAGAAAGAAAGATAAAGAATGAACAAGGATCAATGATCAATGATGAATGAACAATGAAGAACGAACAAGGATCAATGATCAATGAAGAATGAACAATGAAGAAAGAACAAGTATCAATGATCAATGAAGAATGAACAAGGATCAATGGTCAATGACGAATGAACGATAAAGAATGAACAAGGATCAATGATCAATGAAGAATGAACGATGAAGAATGAACAAGGACCAATGATCAATGACGAATGAACGATGAAGAATGAACAAGTATCAATGATCAATGAAGAATGAACGATGAAGAATGAACAAGGATCAATAATCAATGACGAATGAACGATGAAGAATGAACAAGGATCAATGATCAATGAAGAATGAACGATGAAGAATGAACAAGGATCAACGATCATTGAAGAATGAACAAGGATCAATGGTCAATAAAGAATGAACGATGAAGAATGAAGAAGGATCAATGATCAATGAAGAATGAACAATGAAGAATGTAGAATGAACAAGGATCAATGATCAATGACGAATGAACGATGAAGAATGAACAAGGATCAATGATCAAAGAAGAATGAACGATGAAGAATGAACAAGGATCAATGATCAATGACGTATGAACGATGAAGAATGAACAAGGATCAATGATCAATGAAGAATGAACAAGGATCAATCATCGATGTAGAATGAACAAGGATCAATAATCATTGAAGAATGAACGATGAAGAATGAACAAGGATCAATGATCAATGAAGAAAGAAAGATAAAGAATGAACAAGGATCAATGATCAATGAAGAATGAACAAGCATCAATGATCAATGAAGAATGAATGATGAAGAATGAACAAGGATCAATGATCAATGACGAATGAACGATGAAGAATGAACAAGGATCAATGATCAATGAAGAAAGAAATATAAAGAATGAACAAGGATCAATGATCAATGATGAATGAACAATGAAGAACGAACAAGGATCAATGATCAATGAAGAATGAATGATGAAGAATGAACAAGTATCAATGATCAATGAAGAATGAACAAGGATCAATGGTCAATGACGAATGAACGATAAAGAATGAACAAGGATCAATGATCAATGAAGAATGAACGATGAAGAATGAACAAGGACCAACGATCAATGACGAATGAACGATGAAGAATGAACAAGGATCAATGATCAATGAAGAATGAACGATGAAGAATGAACAAGGATCAACGATCATTGAAGAATGAACAAGGATCAATGGTCAATAAAAAATGAACGATGAAGAATGAAGAAGGATCAATGATCAATGAAGAATGAACAATGAAGAATGAAGAATGAAGAATGAAGAATGAACAAGGATCAATGATCAATGACGAATAAACGATGAAGATTGAACAAGGATCAATGATCAAAGAAGAATGAAAGATGAAGAATGAACAAGGGTCAATGATCAATGACGTATGAACGATGAAGAATGAACAAGGATCAATGATCGATGAAGAATGAACAATGAAGAATTAACAAGGATCAATGATCATTGAAGAATGAATGATGAAGAATGAACAAGGATCAACGATCATTGAAGAATAAACAAGGATCAATGGTTAATAAAGAACGAACGATGAACAATGAACAAGGATCAATGATCAATGAAGAATGAACGATGAACAGTGAACAAGGATCAATGATCAATGAAAAATGAATGATGAAGAATGAATAAGGATCAATGATGAATGAAGAATGCATGATGAAGAATGAACAAGGATCAATGATCATTGAAGAATGAACATGATCAATTGTCAATAAAGAATGAACGATGAAGAATGAACAAGGATCAATGATCAATGATCAATGAACGATGAAGAATGAACAAGGATCAATGATCAATGAAGAATAAAAGATGAAGAATGAACAAGTATCAATGATCATTGAAGAATTAACGATGAAGAATGTACAAGGGTCAATCATCAATGAACAATGAACGATGAAGAATGAACAAGGATCAATGTTCAATGAAGAATGAAAAAGGATCGATGATCGATGAAGAATGAACAAGGATCAATGATCATTGAAGAATGAACGATGAAGAATGAACAAGGATCAATGATCATTGAAGAATGAACGATTAAGAATGAACAACGATCAATGATTAATGAACAATAAACGCTGAAGAATGAACAAGGATCAATGATCATTGAATAATGAACGATGAAGAATCAACAAGGATCAATGATCAATGAAGAATGAACAAGCATCAATGATCAATGAAGAATAAAAGAGTAAGAATGAACAAGGATCAATAATCAATGACGAATGAACGATGAAGCAAGAACAAGGATCAATGATTAATGAAGAAAGAAAGATAAAGAATGAACAAGGATCAATGATCAATGATGAATGAACTATGAAGAACGAACAAGGATCAATGATCAATGAAGAATGAACGATGAAGAATGAACAAGTATCAATGATCAATGAAGAATGAACAAGGATCAATGGTCAATGACGAATGAACGATAAATAATGAACAAGGATCAATGATCAATGAAGAATGAACGATGAAGAATGAACAAGGACCAATGATCAATGACGAATGAACGATGAAGAATGAACAAGTATCAATGATCAATGAAGAATGAACGATGAAGAATGAACAAGGATCAATAATCAATGACGAATGAACGATGAAGAATGAACAAGGATCAATGATCAATGAAGAATGAACGATGAAGAATGAACAAGGATCAACGATCATTGAAGAATGAACAAGGATCGATGATCAATGACGAATGAACGATGAAGAATGAACAAGGATCAATGATCAATGAAGAAAGAAAGATAATGAATGAACAAGGATCAATGATCAATGATGAATGAACAATGAAGAACGAACAAGGATCAATGATCAATGAAGAATGAACGATGAAGAATGAACAAGTATCAATGATCAATGAAGAATGAACAAGGATCAATGGTCAATGACGAATGAACGATAAAGAATGAACAAGGATCAATGATCAATGAAGAATGAACGATGAAGAATGAACAAGGACCAATGATCAATGACGAATGAACGATAAAGAATGAACAAGTATCAATGATCAATGAAGAATGAACGATGAAGAATGAACAAGGATCAATAATCAATGACGAATGAACGATGAAGAATGAACAAGGATCAATGATCAATGAAGAATGAACAAGGATCAACGATCATTGAAGAATGAACAAGGATCAATGGTCAATAAAGAATGAACGATGAAGAATGAAGAAGGATCAATGATCAATGAAGAATGAACAATGAAGAATGAAGAATGAACAAGGATCAATGATCAATGACGAATGAACGATGAAGAATGAACAAGGATCAATGATCAAAGAAGAATGAACGATGAAGAATGAACAAGGATCAATGATCAATGACGTATGAACGATGAAGAATGAACAAGGATCAATGATCAATGAAGAATGAACAAGGATCAATGATCAATGTAGAATGAACAAGGATCAATGATTAATGAACAATAAACGCTGAAGAATGAACAAGGATCAATGATTATTGAATAATGAACGATGAAGAATGAACAAGGATCAATGATCAATGAAGAATGAACAAGCATCAATGATCAATGAAGAATAAAAGAGTAAGAATGAACAAGGATCAATAATCAATGACGAATGAACGATGAAGCAAGAACAAGGATCAATGATTAATGAAGAAAGAAAGATAAAGAATGAACAAGGATCAATGATCAATGATGAATGAACAATGAAGAACGAACAAGTATCAATGATCAATGAAGAATGAACAAGGATCAATGGTCAATGACGAATGAACGATAAATAATGAACAAGGATCAATGATCAATGAAGAATGAACGATGAAGAATGAACAAGGACCAATGATCAATGACGAATGAACGATGAAGAATGAACAAGTATCAATGATCAATGAAGAATGAACGATGAAGAATGAACAAGGATCAATAATCAATGACGAATGAACGATGAAGAATGAACAAGGATCAATGATCAATGAAGAATGAACGATGAACAATGAACAAGGATCAACGATCATTGAAGAATGAACAAGGATCAATGGTCAATAAAGAATGAACGATGAAGAATGAAGAAGGATCAATGATCAATGAAGAATGAACGATGAAGAATGAAGAATGAAGAATGAACAAGGATCAATGATCAATGACGAATAAACGATGAAGATTGAACAAGGATCAATGATCAATGAAGAATGAACGATGAAGAATGAACAAGGATCAATAATCAATGACGAATGAACGATGAAGAATGAACAAGGATCAATGATCAATGAAGAATGAACGATGAAGAATGAACAAGGATCAACGATCACTGAAGAATGAACAAGGATCAATGGTCAATAAAGAATGAACGATGAAGAATGAAGAAGGATCAATGATCAATGAAGAATGAACAATGAAGAATGAAGAATGAAGAATGAACAAGGATCAATGATCAATGACGAATAAACGATGAAGATTGAACAAGGATCAATGATCAAAGAAGAATGAAAGATGAAGAATGAACAAGGGTCAATGATCAATGACGTATGAACGATGAAGAATGAACAAGGATCAATGATCAATGAAGAATGAACAATGAAGAATTAACAAGGATCAATGATCATTGAAGAATGAACGATGAAGAATGAACAAGGATCAACGATCATTGAGGAATAAACAAGGATCAATGGTTAATAAAGAACGAACGATGAACAATGAACAAGGATCAATGATCAATGAAGAATGAACGATGAACAGTGAACAAGGATCAATGATCAATGAAGAATGAATGATGAAGAATGAATAAGGATCAATGATCAATGAAGAATGCATGATGAAGAATGAACAAGGATCAATGATCATTGAAGAATGAACAGGATCAATTGTCAATAAAGAATGAACGATGAAGAATGAACTAGGATCAATGATCAATGATCAATGAACGATGAAGAATATACAAGGATCAATGATCAATGAACAATGAAAGATGAAGAATGAACAAGTATCAATGATCATTGAAGAATTAACGATGAAGAATGTACAAGGGTCAATCATCAATGAACAATGAACGATGAAGAATGAACAAGGATCAATGTACAATGAAGAATGAAAAAGGATCGATGATCGATGAAGAATGAACAAGGATCAATGATCATTGAAGAATGAACGATGAAGAATGAACAAGGATCAATGATCATTGAAGAATGAACGATTAAGAATGAACAACGATCAATGATTAATGAACAATAAACGCTGAAGAATGAACAAGGATCAATGATCATTGTATAATGAACGATGAAGAATGAACAAGGATCAATGATCAATGAAGAATGAACAAGAATCAATGATCAATGAAGAAAAAAAGATGAAGAATGAACAAGGATCAATGATCAGTGACGAATGAACGATGAAGAATGAACAAGGATCAATGATCAATGAAGAAAGAAAGATGAAAAATGAATAAGGATCAATGATCAATGATGAATGAACAATGAAGAACGAACAAGGATCAATGATCAATAAAGAATGAACGATGAAGAATGAACAAGTATCAATGATCAATGAAGAATGAACAAGGATCAATGGTCAATGACGAATGAACGATGAAGAATGAACAAGGATCAATGATCAATGAAGAATGAATGATGAAGAATGAATAAGGATCAATGATCAATGACGAATGAACGATGAAGAATGAACAAGGATCAATGATCAATGAAGAATGAAGAATGAACGATGAAGAATGAACAAGGATCAATGATCATTGAAAAATTAACAAGGATCAATGGTCAATAAAGAATGAACGAAGAATGAAGAAGGATCATTGATCAATGAAGAATGAACAATGAAGAATGAAGAATGAACAAGCATCAATGATCAATGAAGAATGAAAGATGAAGAATGAACAAGGATCAATGATCAATGACGAATGAACGATGAAGAATGAACAAGGATCAATGATCAATGAAGAAAGAAAGATAAAGAATGAACAAGGATCAATGATCAATGATGAATGAACAATGAAGAACGAACAAGGATCAATGATCAATGAAGAATGAACGATGAAGAATAAACAAGTATCAATGATCAATGAAGAATGAACAAGGATCAATGGTCAATGACGAATGAACGATAAAGAATGAACAAGGATCAATGATCAATGAAGAATGAACGATGAAGAATGAACAAGGACCAATGATCAATGACGAATGAACGATGAAGAATGAACAAGTATCAATGATCAATGAAGAATGAACGATGAAGAATGAACAAGGATCAATAATCAATGACGAATGAACGATGAAGAATGAAAAAGGATCAATGATCAATGAAGAATGAACAAGGATCAACGATCATTGAAGAATGAACAAGGATCAATGGTCAATAAAGAATGAACGATGAAGAATGAAGAAGGATCAATGATCAATGAAGAATGAACAATGAAGAATGAAGAATGAACAAGGATCAATGATCAATGACGAATGAACGATGAAGAATGAACAAGGATCAATGATCAATGACGTATGAACGATGAAGAATGAACAAGGATCAATGATCAATGAAGAATGAACAAGGATCAATGATCGATGTAGAATGAACAAGGATCAATGATCATTGAATAATGAACGATGAAGAATGAACAAGGATCAATCATCATTGAAAAATGAACGATTAAGAATGAACAAGGATCAATGATTAATGAACAATAAACGCTGAAGAATGAACAAGGATCAATGATCATTGAATAATGAACGATGAAGAATGAACAAGGATCAATGATCAATGAAGAATGAACAAGCATCAATGATCAATGAAGAATAAAAGAGTAAGAATGAACAAGGATCAATAATCAATGACGAATGAACGATGAAGCAATAACAAGGATCAATGATTAATGAAGAAAGAAAGATAAAGAATGAACAAGGATCAATGATCAATGATGAATGAACAATGAAGAACGAACAAGGATCAATGATCAATGAAGAATGAACGATGAAGAATGAACAAGTATCAATGATCAATGAAGAATGAACAAGGATCAATGGTCAATGACGAATGAACGATAAATAATGAACAAGGATCAATGATCAATGAAGAATGAACGATGAAGAATGAACAAGGACCAATGATCAATGACGAATGAACGATGAAGAATGAACAAGTATCAATGATCAATGAAGAATGAACGATGAAGAATGAACAAGGATCAATAATCAATGACGAATGAACGATGAAGAATGAACAAGGATCAATGATCAATGAAGAATGAACGATGAAGAATGAACAAGGATCAACGATCATTGAAGAATGAACAAGGATCAATGGTCAATAAAGAATGAACGATGAAGAATGAAGAAGGATCAATGATCAATGAAGAATGAACAATGAAGAATGAAGAATGAAGAATGAACAAGGATCAATGATCAATGACGAATAAACGATGAAGATTAAACAAGGATCAATGATCAAAGAAGAATGAAAGATGAAGAATGAACAAGGGTCAATGATCAATGACGTATGAACCATGAAGAATGAACAAGGATCAATGATCAATGAAGAATGAACAATGAAGAATTAACAAGGATCAATGATCATTGAAGAATGAACGATGAAGAATGAACAAGGATCAACGATCATTGAAGAATAAACAAGGATCAACGGTTAATAAAGAACGAACGATGAACAATGAACAAGGATCAATGATCAATGAAGAATGAACGATGAACAGTGAACAAGGATCAATGATCAATGAAGAATGAATGATGAAGAATGAATAAGGATCAATGATCAATGAAGAATGCATGATGAAGAATGAACAAGGATCAATGATCATTAAAGAATGAACAGGATCAATTGTCAATAAAGAATGAACGATGAAGAATGAACTAGGATCAATGATCAATGATCAATGAACGTTGAAGAATGAACAAGGATCAATGATCAATGAAGAATGAAAGATGAAGAATGAACAAGTATCAATGATCATTGAAGAATTAACGATGAAGAATGTACAAGGGTCAATCATCAATGAACAATGAACGATGAAGAATGAACAAGGATCAATGTTCAATGAAGAATGAAAAAGGATCGATGATCGATGAAGAATAAACAAGGATTAATGATCATTGAAGAATGAACGATGAAGAATGAACAAGGATCAATGATCATTGAAGAATGAACGATTAAGAATGAACAACGATCAATGATTAATGAACAATAAACGCTGAAGAATGAACAAGGATCAATGATCATTGTATAAAGAACGATGAAGAATGAACAAGGATCAATGATCAATGAAGAATGAACAAGCATCAATGATCAATGAAGAATGAAAGATGAAGAATGAACAAGGATCAATGATCAATGACGAATGAACGATGAAGAATGAACAAGGATCAATGATCAATGAAGAAAGAAAGATGAAAAATGAACAAGGATCAATGATCAATGATGAATGAACAATGAAGAACGAACAAGGATCAATGATCAATAAAGAATGAACGATGAAGAATGAACAAGTATCAATGATCAATGAAGAATGAACAAGGATCAATGGTCAATGACGATGAACGATGAAGAATGAACAAGGATCAATGATCAATGAAGAATGAATGATGAAGAATGAATAAGGATCAATGATCAATGACGAATGAACGATGAAGAATGAACAAGGATCAATGATCAATGAAGAATGAAGAATGAACGATGAAGAATGAACAAGGATCAATGATCATTGAAAAATGAACAAGGATCAATGGTCAATAAAGAATGAACGAAGAATGAAGAAGGATCAATGATCAATGAACAATGAACAATGAAGAATGAAGAATGAACAAGGATCAATAATCAATGACGAATGAACGATGAAGAATAAACAAGGATCAATGATCAATGAAGAATGAACGATGAAGAATGAACAAGGATCAACGATCATTGAAGAATGAACAAGGATCAATGGTCAATAAAGAATGAACGATGAAGAATGAAGAAGGATCAATGATCAATGAAGAATGAACAATGAAGAATGAAGAATGAAGAATGAAGAATGAACAAGGATCAATGATCAATGACGAATAAACGATGAAGATTGAACAAGGATCAATGATCAAAGAAGAATGAAAGATGAAGAATGAACAAGGGTCAATGATCAATGACGTATCAACGATGAAGAATGAACAAGGATCAATGACCAATGAAGAATGAACAATGAAGAATTAACAAGGATCAATGATCATTGAAGAATGAACGATGAAGAATGAACAAGGATCAACGATCATTGAAGAATAAACAAGGATCAATGGTTAATAAAGAACGAACGATGAACAATCAACAAGGATCAATGATCAATGAAGAATGAACGATGAACAGTGAACAAGGATCAATGATCAATGAAGAATGAATGATGAAGAATGAATAAGGATCAATGATCAATGAAGAATGCATGATGAAGAATGAACAAGGATCAATGATCATTGAAGAATGAACTGGATCAATTGTCAATAAAGAATGAACGATGAAGAATGAACAAGGATCAATGATCAATGATCAATGAACGATGAAGAATGAACAAGGATCAATGATCAATGAAGAATAAAAGATGAAGAATGAACAAGTATCAATGATCATTGAAGAATTAACGATGAAGAATGTACAAGGGTCAATCATCAATGAACAATGAACGATGAAGAATGAACAAGGATCAATGTTCAATGAAGAATGAAAAAGGATCGATGATCGATGAAGAATGAACAAGGATCAATGATCATTGAAGAATGAACGATGAAGAATGAACAAGGATCAATGATCATTGAAGAATGAACGATTAAGAATGAACAACGATCAATGATTAATGAACAATAAACGCTGAAGAATGAACAAGGATCAATGATCATTGTATAATGAACGATGAAGAATGAACAAGGATCAATGATCAATGAAGAATGAACAAGAATCAATGATCAATGAAGAATGAAAGATGAAGAATGAACAAGGATCAATGATCAATGACGAATGAACGATGAAGAATGAACAAGGATCAATGATCAATGAAGATAGAAAGATGAACAATGAACAAGGATCAATGATCAATGATGAATGAACAATGAAGAACGAACAAGGATCAATGATCAATAAAGAATGAACGATGAAGAATGAACAAGTATCAATGATCAATGAAGAATGAACAAGGATCAATGGTCAATGACGAATGAACGATGAAGAATGAACAAGGATCAATGATCAATGAAGAATAAATTATGAAGAATGAATAAGGATCAATGATCAATGACGAATGAACGATGAAGAATGAACAAGGATCAATGATCAATGAAGAATGAAGAATGAACGATGAAGAATGAACAAGGATCAATGATCATTGAAAAATGAAGAAGGATCAATGGTCAATAAAGAATGAACGAAGAATGAAGAAGGATCAATGATCAATGAAGAATGAACAACGAAGAATGAAGAATGAACAAGGATCAATGATCAATGACGAATGAACGATGAAGAATAAACAAGAATCAATGATCAATGAAGAAAGAACAATGAAGAATGAACAAGGATCAATGGTCCATGTCAAATGAACGATGAAGAATGAACAAGGATCAATGATCAATGAAGAATGAACGATGAAAAATGAACAAGGATCAATGATCAATGAAGAATGAACAATGAAGAATTAACAAGGATCAATGATCATTGAAGAATGAACGATGAAGAATGAACAAGGATCAACGATCATTGAAGAATAAACAAGGATCAATGGTTAATAAAGAACGAACGATGAACAATCAACAACGATCAATGATCAATGAGGAATGAACGATGAACAGTGAACAAGGATCAATGATCAATGAAGAATGAATGATGAAGAATGAATAAGGATCAATGATCAATGAAGAATGCATGATAAAGAATGAACAAGGATCAATGATCATTGAAGAATGAACAGGATCAATTGTCAATAAAGAATGAACGATGAAGAATGAACAAGGATCAATGATCAATGATCAATGAACGATGAAGAATGAACAAGGATCAATGATCAATGAAGAATAAATGATTAAGAATGAACAAGTATCAATGATCATTGAAGAATTAACGATGAAGAATGTACAAGGGTCAATCATCAATGAACAATGAATGATAAAGAATGAACAAGGATCAATGTTCAATGAAGAATGAAAAAGGATCGATGATCGATGAAGAATGAACAAGGATCAATGATCATTGAAGAATGAACGATGAAGAATGAACAAGGATCAATGATCATTGACGAATGAACGATTAAGAATGAACAACGATCAATGATTAATGAACAATAAACGCTGAAGAATGAACAAGGATCAATGATCATTGTATAATGAACGATGAAGAATGAACAAGGATCAATGATCAATGAAGAATGAACAAGAATCAATGATCAATGAAGAATGAAAGATGAAGAATGAACAAGGATCAATGATCAATGACGAATGAACGATGAAGAATGAACAAGGATCAATGATCAATGAAGAAAGAAAGATGAACAATGAACAAGGATCAATGATCAATGATGAATGAACAATGGAGAACGAACAAGGATCAATGATCAATAAAGAATGAACGATGAAGAATGAACAAGTATCAATGATCAATGAAGAATGAACAAGGATCAATGGTCAATGACGAATGAACGATGAAGAATGAACAAGGATCAATGATCAATGAAGAATAAATGATGAAGAGTGAATAAGGATCAATGATCAATGACGAATGAACGATGAAGAATGAACAAGGATCAATGATCAATGAAGAATGAAGAATGAACGATGAAGAATGAACAAGGATCAATGATCATTGAAAAATGAACAAGGATCAATGGTCAATAAAGAATGAACGAAGAATGAAGAAGGATCAATGATCAATGAAAAATGAACAATGAAGAATGAAGAATGAACAAGGATCAATGATCAATGACGAATGAACGATGAAGAATAAACAAGAATCAATGATCAATGAAGAAAGAACAATGAAGAATGAACAAGGATCAATGGTCCATGTCAAATGAACGATGAAGAATGAACAAGGATCAATGATCAATGAAGAATGAACGATGAAGAATGAACAAGGATCAATGATCAATGAAGAATGAACGATGAAGAATGAATAAGGATCAATGATCAATGAAGAATGAACGATGAAGAATGAACAAGGATCAATGATCAATGAAGAATGAACGATGAAGAATGAACAAGGATCAATGATCAATGACGAATGAACGATGAAGAATGAACAAGGATCAATGATCAATGAAGAATGTAAGATGAAGAATGAACAAGGATCAATGATCAATGAAGAATGAACAATGAAGAATGAACAACGATCAATGATCAATGAAGAATGAACGATGAAGAATGAACAAGGATCAATGATAAATGAAGAATGAACAAGGACCAATGGTCGATGACGAATGAACGATAAAAAATGAACAAGGATCAATGATCAATGAAGAATGAACGATGAAGAATGAACAAGGATCAATGATCAATGAAGAATGAACGATGAAGAATGAACAAGGACCAATGATCAATGACGAATGAACGATGAAGAATGAACAAGGGTCAATGATCAAAGAAGAATGAACGATGAAGAATGAACAAGGATCAATAATCAATGATGAATGAACGATTAAGAATGAACAAGGATCAATGATCAATGAAGAATGAACGATGAAGAATGAACAAGTATCAACGATCATTGAAGAATGAACAAGGATCAATGGTCAATTAAGAACGAACGATGAAGAATGAAGAAGGATCAATGATCAATGAAGAATGAACAATGAAGAATGAGGAATGAACAAGGATCAATGATCAATGATCAATGACGAATGAACGATGAAGAATGAACAAGAATCAATGATCAATGAAGAATGAACGATGAAGAATGAACAAGGATCAATGGTCCATGACAAATGAACGATGAAGAATGAACAAGGATCAATGATCATTGAAAAATGAACGATTAAGAATGAACAAGGATCAATGATTAATGAACTATAAACGCTGAAGAATGAACAAGGATCAATGATCATTGAATAATGAACGATGAAGAATGAACAAGGATCAATGATCAATGAAGAATGAACAAGCAACAATGATCAGTGAAGAATCAAAGATGAAGAATGAACAAGGATCAATGATCAATGACGAATGAACGATGATGAATGAACAAGGATCAATGATCAATGAAGAAAGAAAGATAAAGAATGAACAAGGATCAATGATAAATGATGAATGAACAATAAAGAACGAACAAGGATCAATGATCAATGAAGAATGAACGATGAAGAATGAACAAGTATCGATGATCAATGAAGAATGAACAAGGATCAATGGTCAATGACGAATGAAGGATAAAGAATGAACAAGGATCAATGATCAATGAAGAATGAACGATGAAGAATGAACAAGGACCAATGATCAATGACGAATGAACGATGAAGAATGAACAAGTATCAATGATCAATGAAGAATGAACGATGAAGAATGAACAAGGATCAATAATCAATGACGAATGAACGATGAAGAATGAACAAGGATCAATGATCAATAAAGAATGAACGATGAAGAATGAAGAAGGATCAACGATCATTGAAGAATGAACAAGGATCAATGGTCAATATAGAATGAACGATGAAGAATGAAGAAGGATCAATGATCAATGAAGAATGAACAATGAAGAATGAACAATGAACAAGGATCAATGATCAATGACGAATGAACGATGAAGAATGAACAAGGATCAATGATCAAAGAAGAATGAACGATGAAGAATGAACAAGGATCAATGATCAATGACGTATGAACGATGAAGAATGAACAAGGATCAATGATCAATGAAGAATGAAGAAGAATCAATGATCATTGAAGAATGAACGATGTAGAATGAACAAGGATCAATGATCATTGAAGAATGAACGATGAAGAATGAACAAGGATCAATGATCATTGAAAAATGAACGATTAAGAATGAACAAGCATCAATGATTAATGAACAATAAACGCTGAAGAATGAACAAGGATCAATGATCATTGAATAATGAACGATGAAGAATGAACAAGGATCAATGATCAATGAAGAATGAACAAGCATCAATGATCAAAGAAGAATAAAAGATGAAGAATGAACAAGGATCAATAATCAATGACGAATGAACGATGAAGCAAGAACAAGGATCAATGATCAATGAAGAAAGAAAGATAAAGAATGAACAAGGATCAATGATCAATGATGAATGAACAATGAATAACGAACAAGGATCAATGATCAATGAAGAATGAACGATGAAGAATGAACAAGGATCAATGATAAATGAAGAATGAACAAGGACCAATGGTCGATGACGAATGAACGATAAAAAATGAACAAGGATCAATGATCAATGAAGAATGAACGATGAAGAATGAACAAGGATCAATGATCAATGAAGAATGAACGATGAAGAATGAACAAGGACCAATGATCAATGACGAATGAACGATGAAGAATGAAAAAGGGTCAATGATCAAAGAACAATGAACGATGAAGAATGAACAAGGATCAATAATCAATGATGAATGAACGATTAAGAATGAACAAGGATCAATGATCAATGAAGAATGAACGATGAAGAATGAACAAGGATCAACGATCATTGAAGAATGAACAAGGATCAATGGTCAATTAAGAACGAACGATGAAGAATGAAGAAGGATCAATGATCAATGAAAATTAAGAATGAAGAATGAGGAATGAACAAGGATCAATGATCAATGACGAATGAACGATGAAGAATGAACAAGAATCAATGATCAATGAAGAATGAACGATGAAGAATGAACAAGGATCAATGGTCCATGACAAATGAACGATGAAGAATGAACAAGGATCAATGATCATTGAAAAATGAACGATTAAGTATGAACAAGGATCAATGATTAATGAACTATAAACGCTGAAGAATGAACAAGGATCAATGATCATTGAATAATGAACGATGAAGAATGAACAAGGATCAATGATCAATGAAGAATGAACAAGCAACAATGATCAATGAAGAATCAAAGATGAAGAATGAACAAGGATCAATGATCAATGACGAATGAACGATGAAGAATGAACTAGGATCAATGATCAATGAAGAAAGAAAGATAAAGAATGATTAAGGATCAATGATCAATGATGAATGAACAATAAAGAACGAACAAGGATCAATGATCAATGAAGAATAAACGATGAAGAATGAACAAGTATCGATGATCAATGAAGAATGAACAAGGATCAATGGTCAATGACGAATGAACGATGAAGAATGAACAAGGACCAATGATCAATGACGAATGAACGATGAAGAATGAACAAGTATCAATGATCAATGAAGAATGAACGATGAAGAATGAACAAGGATCAATAATCAATGACGAATGAACGATGAAGAATGAACAAGGATCAATGATCAATAAAGAATGAACGATGAAGAATGAAGAAGGATCAACGATCATTGAAGAATGAACAAGGATCAATGGTCAATAAAGAATGAACGATGAAGATTGAAGAAGGATCAATGATCAATGAAGAATGAACAATGAAGAATGAAGAATGAACAAGGATCAATGATCAATGACGAATGAGCGATGAAGAATGAACAAGGATCAATGATCAAAGAAGAATGAACGATGAAGAATGAACAAGGATCAATGATCAATGACGTATGAACGATGAAGAATGAAGAAGGATCAATGATCAATGAAGAATGAACAAGTATCAATGATCGATGTAGAATGAACAAGGATGAATGATCATTGAAGAATGAACGATGAAGAATGAACAAGGATCAAAGATCAATGAAGAATAAACGATGAAGAATGAACAAGTATCGATGATCAATGAAGAATGAACAAGGATCAATGGTCAATGACGAATGAACGATGAAGAATGAACAAGGACCAATGATCAATGACGAATGAACGATGAAGAATGAACAAGTATCAATGATCAATGAAGAATGAACGATGAAGAATGAACAAGGATCAATAATCAATGACGAATGAACGATGAAGAATGAACAAGGATCAATGATCAATAAAGAATGAACGATGAAGAATGAAGAAGGATCAACGATCATTGAAGAATGAACAAGGATCAATGGTCAATAAAGAATGAACGATGAAGATTGAAGAAGGATCAATGATCAATGAAGAATGAACAATGAAGAATGAAGAATGAACAAGGATCAATGATCAATGACGAATGAGCGATGAAGAATGAACAAGCATCAATGATCAATGAAGAATGAAAGATGACGAATGAACAAGGATCAATGATCAATGAAGAATGAACAAGGATCAATGATCAATGAAGAATGAACCATGAAGAATGAACAAGGATCAATGATCAATGAAGAACGAATGATGAAGAATGAATAAGGATCAATGATCCATGAAGAATGAATGATGAAGAATGAACAAGGATCAATGATCATTGAAGAAAGAACAAGGATCAATCATCAATGAACAATGAACGATGAAGACTGAACAAGGATCAATGATCAATGAAGAATGAACAAGGATCAATGGTCAATGACGAATAAACGATGAAGAATGAACAAGGATCAATGATCAATGAAGAATGAATGATGAAGAATGAATAAGGATCAATGATCAATGACGAATGAACGATGAATAATGAACAAGGATCAATTATCAATGAAGAATGAACGATGAAGAATGAACAAGGATCAATGATCATTGAAGAATGAACAAGGATCAATGGTCAATAAAGAATGAACGATGAAGAATGAAGAAGGATCAATGATCAATGAAGAATGAACAATGAAGAATGAACAATGAAGAATGAAGAATGAACAAGGATCAATGATCAATGACGAATGAACGATGAAGAATGAACAAGAATCAATGATCAATGAAGAATGAACGATGAAGAATGAACAAGGATCAATGGTCCATGACAAATGAACGATGAAGAATGAACAAGGATCAATGATCATTGAAAAATGAACGATTAAGAATGAACAAGGATCAATGATTAATGAACTATAAACGCTGAAGAATGAACATGGATCAATGATCATTGAATAATGAACGATGAAGAATGAACAAGGATCAATGATCAATGAAGAATGAACAAGCAACAATGATCAATGAAGAATCAAAGATGAAGAATGAACAAGGATCAATGATCAATGACGAATGAACGATGAAGAATGAACTAGGATCAATGATCAATGAAGAAAGAAAGATAAAGAATGATTAAGGATCAATGATCAATGATGAATGAACAATAAAGAACGAACAAGGATCAATGATCAATGAAGAATAAACGATGAAGAATGAACAAGTATCGATGATCAATGAAGAATGAACAAGGATCAATGGTCAATGACGAATGAACGATGAAGAATGAACAAGGACCAATGATCAATGACGAATGAACGATGAAGAATGAACAAGTATCAATGATCAATGAAGAATGAACGATGAAGAATGAACAAGGATCAATAATCAATGACGAATGAACGATGAAGAATGAACAAGGATCAATGATCAATAAAGAATGAACGATGAAGAATGAAGAAGGATCAACGATCATTGAAGAATGAACAAGGATCAATGGTCAATAAAGAATGAACGATGAAGATTGAAGAAGGATCAATGATCAATGAAGAATGAACAATGAAGAATGAAGAATGAACAAGGATCAATGATCAATGACGAATGAGCGATGAAGAATGAACAAGGATCAATGATCAAAGAAGAATGAACGATGAAGAATGAACAAGGATCAATGATCAATGACGTATGAACGATGAAGAATGAAGAAGGATCAATGATCAATGAAGAATGAACAAGGATCAATGATCGATGTAGAATGAACAAGGATGAATGATCATTGAAGAATGAACGATGAAGAATGAACAAGGATCAAAGATCATTGAAAAATGAACGATTAAGAATGAACAAGCATCAATGATTAATGAACAATAAACGCTGAAGAGTGAACAAGGATCAATGATCATTGAATAATGAACGATGAAGAATGAACAAGGATCAATGATGAATGAAGAATGAACAAGCATCAATGATCAAAGAAGAATAAAAGATGAAGAATGAACAAGGATCAATAATCAATGACGAATGAACGATGAAGCAAGAACAAGGATCAATGATCAATGAAGAAAGAAAGATAAAGAATGAACAAGGATCAATGATCAATGATGAATGAACAATGAAGAACGAACAAGGATCAATGATCAATGAAGAATGAACGAGGAAGAATGAACAAGTATCAATGATCAATGAAGAATGAACAAGGATCAATGGTCAATGACAAATGAACGATAAAGAATGAACAAGAATCAATGATCAATGAAGAATGAACGATGAAGAATGAACAAGGACCAATGATCAATGACGAATGAACGATGAAGAATGAACAAGGATCAATGATCAATGAAGAATGAACGATGAAGAATGAACAAGGATCAACGATCATTGAAGAATGAACAAGGATCAATGGTCAATAAAGAATGAACGATGAAGAATGAAGAAGGATCAATGATCAATGAAGAATGAACAATGAAGAATGAAGAATGAAGAATGAACAAAGATCAATGATCAATGACGAATAAACGATGAAGATTGAACAAGGATCAACGATCAAAGAAGAATGAAAGATGAAGAATCAACAAGGGTCAATGATCAATGACGTATGAACGATGAAGAATGAACAAGGATCAATGATCAATGAAGAATGAACAATGAAGAATTAACAAGGATCAATGATCATTGAAGAATGAACGATGAAGAATGAACAAGGATCAACGATCATTGAAGAATAAACAAGGATCAATGGTTAATAAAGAACGAACGATGAACAATGAACAAGGATCAATGATCAATGAAAAATGAACGATGAACAGTGAACAAGGATCAATGATCAATGAAGAATGAATGATGAAGAATGAATAAGGATCAATGATCAATGAAGAATGCATGATGAAGAATGAACAAGGATCAATGATCATTGAAGAATGAACAGGATCAATTGTCAATAAAGAATGAACGATGAAGAATGAACAAGGATCAATGATCAATGATCAATGAACGATGAAGAATGAACAAGGATCAATGATCAATGAAAGATGAAGAATGAACAAGTATCAATGATCATTGAAGAATTAACGATGAAGAATGTACAAGGGTCAATCATCAATGAACAATGAACGATGAAGAATGAACAAGGATCAATGTTCAATGAAGAATGAAAAAGGATCGATGATCGATGAAGAATGAACAAGGATCAATGATCATTGAAGAATGAACGATGAAGAATGATCAAGGATCAATGATCATTGAAGAATGAATGATTAAGAATGAACAACGATCAATGATTAATGAACAATAAACGCTGAAGAATGAACAAGGATCAATGATCATTGTATAATGAACGATGAAGAATGAACAAGGATCAATGATCAATGAAGAATGAACAAGCATCAATGATCAATGAAGAATGAAAGATGAAGAATGAACAAGGATCAATGATCAATGACGAATGAACGATGAAGAATGAACAAGGATCAATGATCAATGAAGAAAGAAAGATGAACAATGAACAAGGATCAATGATCAATGATGAATGAACAATGAAGAACGAACAAGGATCAATGATCAATAAAGAATGAACGATGAAGAATGAACAAGTATCAATGATCAATGAAGAATGAACAAGGATCAATGGTCAATGACGAATGAACGATGAAGAATGAACAAGGATCAATGATCAATGAAGAATAAATGATGAAGAATGAATAAGGATCAATGATCAATGACGAATGAACGATGAAGAATGAACAAGGATCAATGATCAATGAAGAATGAAGAATGAACGATGAAGAATGAACAAGGATCAATGATCATTGAAAAATGAACAAGGATCAATGGTCAATAAAGAATGAACGAAGAATGAAGAAGGATCAATGATCAATGAAGAATGAACAATGAAGAATGAAGAATGAACAAGGATCAATGATCAATGACGAATGAACGATGAAGAATAAACAAGAATCAATGATCAATGAAGAATGAACAATGAAGAATGAACAAGGATCAATGGTCCATGTCAAATGAACGATGAAGAATGAACAAGGATCAATGATCAATGAAGAATGAACGATGAAGAATGAACAAGGATCAATGATCAATGAAGAATGAACGATGAAGAATGAATAAGGATCAATGATCAATGAAGAATGAACGATGAAGAATGAACAAGGATCAATGATCAATGAAGAATGAACGATGAAGAATGAACAAGGATCAATGATCAATGACGAATGAACGATGAAGAATGAACAAGGATCAATGATCAATGAAGAATGTAAGATGAAGAATGAACAAGGATCAATGATCAATGAAGAATGAACAACGATCAATGATCAATGAAGAATGAACAAGGATCAATGATAAATGAAGAATGAACAAGGACCAATGGTCGATGACGAATGAACGATAAAAAATGAACAAGGATCAATGATCAATGAAGAATGAACGATGAAGAATGAACAAGGATCAATGATCAATGAAGAATGAACGATGAAGAATGAACAAGGACCAATGATCAATGACGAATGAACGATGAAGAATGAAAAAGGGTCACTGATCAAAGAAGAATGAACGATGAAGAATGAACAAGGATCAATAATCAATGATGAATGAACGATTAAGAATGAACAAGGATCAATGATCAATGAAGAATGAACGATGAATAATGAACAAGGATCTACGATCATTGAAGAATGAACAAGGATCAATGGTCAATTAAGAACGAACGATGAAGAATGAAGAAGGATCAATGATCAATGAAGAATGAACAATGAAGAATGAGGAATGAACAAGGATCAATGATCAATGAAGAATGAACGATGAAGAATGAACAAGGATCAATGGTCCATGACAAATGAACGATGAAGAATGAACAAGGATCAATGATGATTGAAAAATGAACGATTAAGAATGAACAAGGATCAATGATTAATGAACAATAAACGCTGAAGAATGAACAAGGATAAATGATCATTGAATAATGAACGATGAAGAATGAACAAGGATCAATGATCAATGAAGAATGAACAAGCATCAATGATCAATGAAGAATGAAAGATGAAGAATGAACAAGGATCAATGATCAATGACGAATGAACGATGAAGAATGAACAAGGATCAATGATCAATGAAGAAAGAAAGATAAAGAATGAACAAGGATCAATGATCAATGATGAATGAACAATGAAGAACGAACAAGGATCAATGATCAATGAAGAATGAACGATGAAGAATGAACAAGTATCGATGATCAATGAAGAATGAACAAGGATCAATGGTCAATGACGAATGAACGATAAAGAATGAACAAGGATCAATGATCAATGAAGAATGAACGATGAAGAATGAACAAGGACCAATGATCAATGACGAATGAACGATGAAGAATGAACAAGTATCAATGATCAATGAAGAATGAACGATGAAGAATGAACAAGGATCAATAATCAATGACGAATGAACGATGAAGAATGAACAAGGATCAATGATCAATGAAGAATGAACGATGAAGAATGAAGAAGGATCAACGATCATTGAAGAATGAACAAGGATCAATGGTCAATAAAGAATGAACGATGAAGAATGAAGAAGGATCAATGATCAATGAAGAATGAATAATGAAGAATGAAGAATGAACAAGGATCAATGATCAATGACGAATGAACGATGAAGAATGAACAAGGATCAATGATCAAAGAAGAATGAACGATGAAGAATGAACAAGGATCAATGATCAATGACGTATGAACGATGAAGAATGAACAAGGATCAATGATCAATGAAGAATGAACAAGGATCAATGATCGATGTAGAATGAACAAGGATCAAAGATCATTGAAGAATGAACGATAAAGAATGAACAAGGATCAATGATCATTGAAAAATGAACGATTAAGAATGAACAAGGATCAATGATTAATGAACAATAAACGCTGAAGAATGAACAAGGATCAATGATCATTGAATAATGAACGATGAAGAATGAACAAGGATCAATGATCAATGAAGAATGAACAAGCATCAATGATCAATGAAGAATAAAAGATGAATAATGAACAAGGATCAATGATCAATGACGAATGAACGATGAAGCAAGAACAAGGATCAATGATCAATGAAGAAAGAAAGATAAAGAATGAACAAGGATCAATGATCAATGATGAATGAACAATGAAGAACAAACAAGGATCAATGATCAATCAAGAATGAACAATGAAGAATGAACAAGTATCAATGATCAATGAAGAATGAACAAGGATCAATGGTCAATGACGAATGAACGATAAAGAATGAACAAGGATCAATGATCAATGAAGAATGAACGATGAAGAATTAACAAGGACCAAAGATCAATGACGAGTGAACGATGAAGAATGAACAAGTATCAATGATCAATGAAGAATGAACAAGGATCAATAATCAATGACGAATGAACGATGAAGAATGAACAAGGATCAATGATCAATGAAGAATGAACGATGAAGAATGAACAAGGATCAACGATCATTGAATAATGAACAAGGATCAATGGTCAATAAAGAATGAACGATGAAGAATGAAGAAGGATCAATGATCAATGAAGAATGAACAATGAAGAATGAAGAATGAAGAATGAACAAGGATCAATGATCAATGACGAATGAACGATGAAGATTGAACAAGTATCAATGATCAAAGAAGAATGAAAGATGAAGAATGAACAAGGGTCAATGATCAATGACGTATGAACGATGAAGAATGAACAAGGATCAATGATCAATGAAGAATGAACAATGAAGAATTAACAAGGATCAATGATCATTGAAGAATGAACGATGAAGAATGAACAAGGATCAACGATCATTGAAGAATAAACAAGGATCAATGGTTAATAAAGAACGAACGATGAACAATGAACAAGGATCAATGATCAATGAAGAATGAACGATGAACAGTGAACAAGGATCAATGATCAATGAAGAATGAATGATGAAGAATGAATAAGGATCAATGATCAATGAAGAATGCATGATGAAGAATGAACAAGGATCAATGATCATTGAAGAATGAACAGGATCAATTGTCAATAAAGAATGAACGATGAAGAATGAACTAGGATCAATGATCAATGATCAATGAACGATGAAGAATGAACAAGGATCAATGATCAATGAACAATGAAAGATGAAGAATGAACAAGTATCAATGATCATTGAAGAATTAACGATGAAGAATGTACAAGGGTCAATCATCAATGAACAATGAACGATGAAGAATGAACAAGGATCAATGTACAATGAAGAATGAAAAAGGATCGATGATCGATGAAGAATGAACAAGGATCAATGATCATTGAAGAATGAACGATGAAGAATGAACAAGGATCAATGATCATTGAAGAATGAACGATTAAGAATGAACAACGATCAATGATTAATGAACAATAAACGCTGAAGAATGAACAAGGATCAATGATCATTGTATAATGAACGATGAAGAATGAACAAGGATCAATGATCAATGAAGAATGAACAAGAATCAATGATCAATGAAGAATGAAAGATGAAGAATGAACAAGGATCAATGATCATTGTATAATGAACGATGAAGAATGAACAAGGATCAATGATCAATGAAGAATGAACAAGAATCAATGATCAATGAAGAATGAAAGATGAAGAATGAACAAGGATCAATGATCAATGACGAATGAACGATGAAGAATGAACAAGGATCAATGATCAATGAAGAAAGAAAGATGAAAAATGAACAAGGATCAATGATCAATGATGAATGAACAATGAAGAACGAACAAGGATCAATGATCAATAAAGAATGAACGATGAAGAATGAACAAGTATCAATGATCAATGAAGAATGAACAAGGATCAATGGTCAATGACGAATGAACGATGAAGAATGAACAAGGATCAATGATCAATGAAGAATGAATGATGAAGAATGAATAAGGATCAATGATAAATGACGAATGAACGATGAAGAATGAACAAGGATCAATGATCAATGAAGAATGAAGAATGAACGATGAAGAATGAACAAGGATCAATGATCATTGAAAAATGAACAAGGATCAATGGTTAATAAAGAATGAACGAAGAATGAAGAAGGATCAATGATCAATGAAGAATGAACAATGAAGAATGAAGAATGAACAAGGATCAATGATCAATGACGAATGAACGATGAAGAATAAACAAGAATCAATGATCAATGAAGAAAGAACAATGAAGAATGAACAAGGATCATTGGTCCATGTCAAATGAACGATGAAGAATGAACAAGGATCAATGATCAATGAAGAATGAACGATGAAGAATGAACAAGGATCAATGATCAATGAAGAATGAACGATGAAGAATGAATAAGGATCAATGATCAATGAAGAATGAACGATGAAGAATGAACAAGGATCAATGATCAATGAAGAATGAACGATGAAGAATGAACAAGGATCAATGATCAATGACGAATGAACGATGAAGAATGAACAAGGATCAATGATCAATGACGAATGAACGATGAAGAATGAACAAGGATCAATGATAAATGAAGAATGAACAAGGATCAATGGTCGATGACGAATGAACGATAAGAAATGAACAAGGATCAATGATCAATGAAGAATGAACGATGAAGAATGAACAAGGATCAATGATCAATGAAGAATGAAGGATGAAGAATGAACAAGGACCAATGATCAATGACGAATGAACGATGAAGAATGAACAAGGATGAATGATCAAAGAAGAATGAACGATGAAGAATGAACAAGGATCAATAATCAATGATGAATGAACGATTAAGAATGAACAAGGATCAATGATCAATAAAGAATGAACGATGAAGAATGAACAAGGATCAACGATCGTTGAAGAATGAACAAGGATCAATGGTCAATTAAGAATGAACGATGAAAAATGAACAAGGATCAATGGTCAATTAAGAATGAACAATGAAGAATGAGGAATGAACAAGGATCAATGATCAATGACGAATGAACGATGAAGAATGAACAAGAATCAATGATCAATGAAGAATGAACGATGAAGAATGAAGAAGGATCAATGGTCCATGACAAATGAACGATGAAGAATGAACAAGGATCAATGATCAAAGAAGAATGAAAGATGAAGAAAGAACAAGGATCAATAATCAATGACGAATGAACGATGAAGAATGAACAAGGATCAATGATCAATGAAGAATGAACGATGAAGAATGAACAAGGATCAATGGTCAATAAAGAATGAACGATGAAGAATGAACAAGGACCAATGATCAATGACGAATAAACGATGAAGAATGAACAAGGATCAATGATCAATGACGAATGAATGATGAAGAATGAACAAGGATCAATGATCAATGAAGAATTAACAAGGATCAATGATCAATGAAGAATGAACGATGAAGAATGAACAAGGATCAATGATAAATGAAGAATGAACATGGATCAATGGTCGATGACGAATGAACGATAAAGAATTAACATGGATCAAAGATCAATGATGAATGAACGATGAAGAATGAACAAGGATCAATGATCAATGACGAATGAACGATGAAAAATGATTAAGCTTCAATGATCAATGAAGAATGAACGATGAAGAATGAACAAGGATCAACGATCATTGAAAAATAAACAAGGAGCAATGGTCAATAAAGAACGAACGATGAAGAATGAACAAGGATCAATGATCAATGAAGAATGAACGATGAAGAATGAACAAGGATCAATGATCAATGAAGAATGAATGATGAAGAATGAATAAGGATCAATGATCAATGAAGAATGAATGATGAAGAATGAACAAGGATCAATAATCATTGAAGAATAAACAAGGATCAATTGTCAATAAAGAATGAACGATGAAGAATGAACAAGGATCAATGATCAATGATCAATGAAGAATGAACAAGTATCAATGATCATTGAAGAATTAACAATGAAGAATGTACAAGGGTCAATCATCAATGAACAATGAACGATGAAGAATGAACAAGGATCAATGATCAATGAAGAATGAAAGATGAAGAATGAAAAAGGATCAATGATCAATGAAGAATGAACAATGAAGAATGAACAAGGATCAATGATCAATAAAGAATGAACGATGAAGAATGAACAAGTATCAATGATCAATGAAGAACGAACAAGGATCAATGGTCAATGACGAATGAACGATGAAGAATGAACAAGGATCAATGATCAAAGAAGAATGAATAAGGATCAATGATCAATGACGAATGAACGATGAAGAATGAACAAGGATCAATTATCAATGAAGAATGAACGATGAAGAATGAACAAGGATCAATGATCATTGAAGAATGAACAAGGATCAATGGTCAATAAAGAATGAACGATGAAGAATGTACAAGGATCAATGATCAATGAAGAATGAACAATGAAGAATGAAGAATGAACAAGGATCAATGATCAATGACGAATGAACGATGAAGAATGAACAAGAATCAATGATCAATGAAGAATGAACGATGAAGAATCAACAAGGATCAATGGTCCATGACAAATGAACGATGATGAATGAACAAGGATCAATGATCAATGAAGAATGAACGATGAAGAATGAACAAGGATCAACGATCATTGAAGAATGAACAAGGATCAATGGTCAATAAAGAACGAACGATGAAGAATGAACAAGGATCAATGATCAATGAAGAATGAACGATGAAGAATGAACAAGGATCAATGATCAATGAAGAATGAATAATGAAGAATGAATAAGGATCAATGATCAATGAAGAATGTATGATGAAGAATGAACAAGGATCAATGATCATTGAAGAATGAACGAGGATCAATTGTCAATAAATAATGAACGATGAAGAATGAACAAGCATCAACGATCAATGATCAATGAACGATGAAGAATGAACAAGGATCAATGATCAATGAAGAATGAAAGATGAAGAATGAACAAGTATCAATGATCATTGAAGAATTAACGATGAAGAATGTACAAGGTCAATCATCAATGAACAATGAACGATGAAGAATGAACACGGATCAATGATCAATGAAGAATGAACTAGGATCAATGATCGATGAAGAATGAACAAGGATCAATGATCATTGAAGAATGAACGATGAAGAATGAACAATGATCAATGATCATTGAAGAATGAACGATTAAGAATGAACAAGGATCAATGATTAATGAACAATAAACGCTGAAGAATGAACAAGGATCAATGATCATTGAATAATGAAAGATGAAGAATGAACAAGCATCAATGATCAATGAAGAATGAAAAAGCATCAATGATCAATGAAGAATGAAAGATGAAGAATGAACAAGGATCAATGATCAATGAAGAATGAACAATGAAGAAATAACAAGGATCAATGATCAATGAAGAATGAACGATGAAGAATGAACAAGTATCAATGATCAATGAAGAATGAACAAGGATCAATGGTTTATGACGAATGAACGATGAAGAATGAACAAGGATAAATGATCAATGAAGAATGAATAAGGATCAATGATCAATGACGAATGAACGATGAAGAATGAACAAGGATCAATTGTCAATGAAGAATGAACGATGAAGAATGAACAAGGATCAATGATCATTGAAGAATGAACAAGGATCAATGGTCAATAAAGAATGAACGATGAAGAATGAACAAGGATCAATGATCAATGAAGAATGAACAATGAAGAATGAAGAATTAACAAGGATCAATGATCAATGACGAATGAACGATGAAGAATGAACAAGGATCAATGATCAATGAAGAATGAACGATGAAGAATGAACAAGGATCAATGATCAATGAAGAATGAACGATGAAGAATAAACAAGGACAATTGATCAATGTCGAATGAATGATGAAGAATGAACAAGGATCAATGATCAAAGAAGAATGAACGATGAAGAATGAACCAGGATCAATAATCAATGACGAATGAACGATGAAGAATAAACAAGGATCAATGATCAATGAAGAATGAACGATGAAGAAGGAACAAGGATGAACGATCATTGAAGAATGAACAAGGATCAATGGTCAATAAAGAATGAACGATGAAGAATGAACAAGGATCAATGATCAATGACGAATGAACGATGAAGAATGAACAAGGATCAATGATCAAAAAAGAATGAACGATGAAGAAGGAACCAGGATCAATAATCAATGACGAATGAACGATGAAGAATGAACAAGGATCAATGATCAATGAAGAATGAACGATGAAGAATGAACAAGGATGAACGATCATTGAAGAATGAACAAGGATCAATGGTCAATAAAGAATGAACGATGAAGAATGAACAAGGATCAATGATCAATGACGAATGAACGATGACGAATAAACAAGGATCAATGATCAATGACGAATGAACGATGAAGAATGAACAAGGATCAATGATCAATGAAGAATGAACAATGAAGAATGAGCAAGGATCAATGATCAATGAAGAATGAATGAAGAAGAATGAACAAGGAACAATGACAAATGAAGAATGAACAAGGATCAATGGTCGATGACGAATGAACGATAAAGAATTAACAAGGATCAAGGATCAATGAAGAATGAACGATGAAGAATGAACAAGGATCAAAGATCAATGAAGAATGAACGATGAAGAATGAACAAGGATCAATGATTAATGAAGAATGAACGATGAAGTATGAACAAGGATCAATGATCAATGAAGAATGAAAGATGAAGAATGAACAAGGATCAATGATCAATGACGAATGAACGATGAAGAATGAACAAGGATCAATGATCAATGAAGAATGAACGATGAAGAATGAACAAAGATCAACGATCATTGAAGAATGAACAAGGATCAATGGTCAATAAAAAACGAACGATGAAGAATGAACAAGGATCAATGATCAATGAAGAATGAACCATGAAGAATGAACAAGGATCAATGATCAATGAAGAACGAATGATGAAGAATGAATAAGGATCAATGATCCATGAAGAATGAATGATGAAGAATGAACAAGGATCAATGATCATTGAAGAAAGAACAAGGATCAATCATCAATGAACAATGAACGATGAAGACTGAACAAGGATCAATGATCAATGAAGAATGAACAAGGATCAATGGTCAATGACGAATAAACGATGAAGAATGAACAAGGATCAATGATCAATGAAGAATGAATGATGAAGAATGAATAAGGATCAATGATCAATGACGAATGAACGATGAATAATGAACAAGGATCAATTATCAATGAAGAATGAACGATGAAGAATGAACAAGGATCAATGATCATTGAAGAATGAACAAGGATCAATGGTCAATAAAGAATGAACGATGAAGAATGAAGAAGGATCAATGATCAATGAAGAATGAACAATGAAGAATGAACAATGAAGAATGAAGAATGAACAAGGATCAATGATCAATGACGAATGAACGATGAAGAATGAACAAGAATCAATGATCAATAAAGAATGAACGATGAAGAATGAACAAGGATCAATGGTCCATGACAAATGAACGATGAAGAATGAACAAGGATCAATGATCAATGAAGAATGAACGATGAAGAATGAACAAGGATCAATGATCAATGAATTATGAACGATGAAGAATGAATAAGGATCAATGATCAATGAAGAATGAACGATGAAGAATGAACAAGGATCAATGATTAATGAAGAATGAACGATGAAGAATGAACAAGGATCAATGATCAATGACGAATGAACGATGAAGAATGAACAAGGATTAATGATCAATGAAGAATGAAAGATGAAGAATGAACAAGGATCAATGATCAATGAAGAATGAACAATGAAGAATGAACAAGGATCAATGATCAATGAAGAATGAATGATGAAGAATGAATAAGGATCAATAATCCATGAAGAATGAATTATTAAGAATGAACAAGGATCAATGATCATTGAAGAATGAACAAGGATCAATTGTCAATAAAGAATGAACGATGAAGAATTAACAAGGATCAATGATCAATGATCAATGAACGATGAAGAATGAACAAGGATCAATGATCAATGAAGAATGAAAGATGAAGAATGAACAAGTATGAATGATCATTGAAGAATTAACGATGAAGAATGTACAAGGGTCAATCATCAATGAACAATGAACGATGAAGAATGAACAAGGATCAATGATCAATGAAGAATGAATGATGAAGAATGAATAAGGATCAATGATCAATGACGAATGAACGATGAAGAATGAACAAGGATCAATTATCAATGAAGAATGAACGATGAAGAATGAACAAGGATCAATGATCATTGAAGAATGAACAAGGATCAATGGTCAATAAAGAATGAACGATGAAGAATGAAGAAGGATCAATGATCAATGAAGAATGAACAATGAAGAATGAACAATGAAGAATGAAGAATGAACAAGGATCAATGATCAATGACGAATGAACGATGAAGAATGAACAAGAATCAATGATCAATGAAGAATGAACGATGAAGAATGAACAAGGATCAATGGTCCATGACAAATGAATGATGAAGAATGAACAAGGATCAATGATCAATGAAGAATGAACGATGAAGAATGAACAAGGATCAATGATCAATGAATTATGAACGATGAAGAATGAATAAGGATCAATGATCAATGAAGAATGAACGATGAAGAATGAACAAGGATCAATGATTAATGAAGAATGAACGATGAAGAATGAACAAGCATCAATGATCAATGACGAATGAACGATGAAGAATGAACAAGGATTAATGATCAATGAAGAATGAAAGATGAAGAATGAACAAGGATCAATGATCAATGAAGAATGAACAATGAAGAATGAACAAGGATCAATGATCAATGAAGAATGAACGATGAAGAATGAACAAGGATCAATGATAAATGAAGAATGAACAAGGATCAATGGTCGATGACGAATGAACGATAAAGAATGAACAAGGATCAATGATCAATGAAGAATGAACGATGAAGAATGAACAAGGATCAATGATCAATGAAGAATGAACGATGAAGAATAAACAAGGACAATTGATCAATGACGAATGAATGATGAAGAATGGACAAGGATCAATGATCAAAGAAGAATGAACGATGAAGAATGAACCAGGATCAATAATCAATGACGAATGAACGATGAAGAATGAACATGGATCAATGATCAATGAAGAATGAACGATGAAGAATGAACAAGGATGAACGATCATTGAAGAATGAACAAGGATCAATGGTCAATAAAGAATGAACGATGAAGAATGAACAAGGATCAATGATCAATGACGAATGAACGATGAAGAATGAACAAGGATCAATGATCAAAAAAGAATGAACGATGAAGAAGGAACCAGGATCAATAATCAATGACGAATGAACGATGAAGAATGAACAAGGATCAATGATCAATGAAGAATGAACGATGAAGAATGAACAAGGATGAACGATCATTGAAGAATGAACAAGGATCAATGGTCAATAAAGAATGAACGATGAAGAATGAACAAGGATCAATAATCAATGACGAATGAACGATGACGAATAAACAAGGATCAATGATCAATGACGAATGAACGATGAAGAATGAACAAGGATCAATGATCAATGAAGAATGAACAATGAAGAATGAGCAAGGATCAATGATCAATGAAGAATGAATGAAGAAGAATGAACAAGTATCAATGACAAATGAAGAATGAACAAGGATCAATGACAAATGAAGAATGAACAAGGATCAATGGTCGATGACGAATGAAAGATAAAGAATTAACAAGGATCAAGGATCAATGAAGAATGAACGATGAAGAATGAACAAGGATCAATGATCAATGAAGAATGAACGATGAAGAATGAACAACGATCAATGATCAATGACGAATGAACGATGAAGTATGAACAAGGATCAATGATCAATAAAGAATGAAAGATGAAGAATGAACAGGGATCAATGATCAATGACGAATGAACGATGAAGAATGAACAAGGATCAATGATCAATGATCAATGAAGAATGAACCATGAAGAATGAACAAGGATCAATGATCAATGAAGAACGAATGATGAAGAATGAATAAGGATCAATGATCCATGAAGAATGAATGATGAAGAATGAACAAGGATCAATGATCATTGAAGAAAGAACAAGGATCAATGGTCAATAAAGAATGAACGATGAAGAATGAACAAGGATCAATGATCAATGACGAATGAACGATGAAGAATGAACAAGGATCAATGATCAAAGAAGAATGAACGATGAAGAATGAACCAGGATCAATAATCAATGACGAATGAACGATGAAGAATGAACAAGGATAAATGATCAATGAAGAATGAACGATGAAGAATGAACAAGGATGAACGATCATTGAAGAATGAACAAGGATCAATGATCAATAAAGAATGAACGATGAAGAATGAACAAGGATCAATGATCAATGACGAATGAACGATGAAGAATGAACAAGGATCAATGATCAAAAACGAATGAACGATGAAGAATGAACAAGGATCAATGATCAATGAAGAATGAACAATGAAGAATGAGCAAGGATCAATGATCAATGAAGAATGAACGATGAAGAATGAACAAGGATCAATGACAAATGAAGAATGAACAAGGATCAATGACAAATGAAGAATGAACAAGGATCAATGGTCAATGACGAATGAACGATGAAGAATGAACAAGGATCAATGATCAATGAAGAATGAACAATGAAGAATGAGCAAGGATCAATGATCAATGAAGAATGAACGATGAAGAATGAACAAGGATCAATTATCAATGAAGAATGAACGATGAAGAATGAACAAGGATCAATGATCATTGAAGAATGAACAAGGATCAATGGTCAATAAAGAATGAACGATGAAGAATGAAGAAGGATCAATGATCAATGAACAATGAACAATGAAGAATGAACAAGGATCAATGATCAATGAAGAATGAACGATGAAGAATGAACAAGGATCAATGATAAATGAAGAATGAACAAGGATCAATGGTCGATGACGAATGAACGATAAAGAATGAACAAGGATCAATGATCAATGAAGAATGAACGATGAAGAATGAACAAGGATCAATGATCAATGAAGAATGAACGATGAAGAATAAACAAGGACAATTGATCAATGACGAATGAATGATGAAGAATGGACAAGGATCAATGATCAAAGAAGAATGAACGATGAAGAATGAACCAGGATCAATAATCAATGACGAATGAACGATGAAGAATGAACATGGATCAATGATCAATGAAGAATGAACGATGAAGAATGAACAAGGATGAACGATCATTGAAGAATGAACAAGGATCAATGGTCAATAAAGAATGAACGATGAAGAATGAACAAGGATCAATGATCAATGACGAATGAACGATGAAGAATGAACAAGGATCAATGATCAAAAAAGAATGAACGATGAAGAAGGAACCAGGATCAATAATCAATGACGAATGAACGATGAAGAATGAACAAGGATCAATGATCAATGAAGAATGAACGATGAAGAATGAACAAGGATGAACGATCATTGAAGAATGAACAAGGATCAATGGTCAATAAAGAATGAACGATGAAGAATGAACAAGGATCAATAATCAATGACGAATGAACGATGACGAATAAACAAGGATCAATGATCAATGACGAATGAACGATGAAGAATGAACAAGGATCAATGATCAATGAAGAATGAACAATGAAGAATGAGCAAGGATCAATGATCAATGAAGAATGAATGAAGAAGAATGAACAAGTATCAATGACAAATGAAGAATGAACAAGGATCAATGACAAATGAAGAATGAACAAGGATCAATGGTCGATGACGAATGAACGATAAAGAATTAACAAGGATCAAGGATCAATGAAGAATGAACGATGAAGAATGAACAAGGATCAATGATCAATGAAGAATGAACGATGAAGAATGAACAAGGATCAATGATCAATGACGAATGAACGATCAAGTATGAACAAGGATCAATGATCAATGAAGAATGAAAGATGAAGAATGAACAGGGATCAATGATCAATGACGAATGAACGATGAAGAATGAACAAGGATCAATGATCAATGAAGAATGAACCATGAAGAATGAACAAGGATCAATGATCAATGAAGAACGAATGATGAAGAATGAATAAGGATCAATGATCCATGAAGAATGAATGATGAAGAATGAACAAGGATCAATGATCATTGAAGAAAGAACAAGGATCAATGGTCAATAAAGAATGAACGATGAAGAATGAACAAGGATCAATGATCAATGACGAATGAACGATGAAGAATGAACAAGGATCAATGATCAAAGAAGAATGAACGATGAAGAATGAACCAGGATCAATAATCAATGACGAATGAACGATGAAGAATGAACAAGGATAAATGATCAATGAAGAATGAACGATGAAGAATGAACAAGGATGAACGATCATTGAAGAATGAACAAGGATCAATGATCAATAAAGAATGAACGATGAAGAATGAACAAGGATCAATGATCAATGACGAATGAACGATGAAGAATGAACAAGGATCAATGATCAAAAACGAATGAACGATGAAGAATGAACAAGGATCAATGATCAATGAAGAATGAACAATGAAGAATGAGCAAGGATCAATGATCAATGAAGAATGAACGATGAAGAATGAACAAGGATCAATGACAAATGAAGAATGAACAAGGATCAATGACAAATGAAGAATGAACAAGGATCAATGGTCAATGACGAATGAACGATGAAGAATGAACAAGGATCAATGATCAATGAAGAATGAATGATGAAGAATGAATAACGATCAATGATCAATGACGAATGAACGATGAAGAATGAACAAGGATCAATTATCAATGAAGAATGAACGATGAAGAATGAACAAGGATCAATGATCATTGAAGAATGAACAAGGATCAATGGTCAATAAAGAATGAACGATGAAGAATGAAGAAGGATCAATGATCAATGAAGAATGAACAATGAAGAATGAACAATGAAGAATGAAGAATGAACAAGGATCAATGATCAATGACGAATGGACGATGAAGAATGAACAAGAATCAATGATCAATGAAGAATGAACGATGAAGAATGAACAAGGATCAATGGTCCATGACAAATGAATGATGAAGAATGAACAAGGATCAATGATCAATGAAGAATGAACGATGAAGAATGAACAAGGATCAATGATCAATGAATTCTGAACGATGAAGAATGAATAAGGATCAATGATCAATGAAGAATGAACGATGAAGAATGAACAAGGATCAATGATTAATGAAGAATGAACGATGAAGAATGAACAAGGATCAATGATCAATGACGAATGAACGATGAAGAATGAACAAGGATTAATGATCAATGAAGAATGAAAGATGAAGAATGAACAAGGATCAATGATCAATGAAGAATGAACAATGAAGAATGAACAAGGATCAATGATCAATGAAGAATGAACGATGAAGAATGAACAAGGATCAATGATCAATGAAGAATGAACGATGAAGAATAAACAAGGACAATTGATCAATGACGAATGAATGATGAAGAATGAACAAGGATCAATGATCAAAGAAGAATGAACGATGAAGAATGAACCAGGATCAATAATCAATGACGAATGAACGATGAAGAATGAACAAGGATCAATGATCAATGAAGAATGAACGATGAAGAATGAACAAGGATGAACGATCATTGAAGAATGAACAAGGATCAATGTTCAATAAAGAATGAACGATGAAGAATGAACAAGGATCAATGATCAATGACGAATGAACGATAAAGAATGAACAAGGATCAATGATCAAAAAAGAATGAACGATGAAGAAGGAACCAGGATCAATAATCAATGACGAATGAACGATGAAGAATGAACAAGGATCAATGATCAATGAAGAATGAACGATGAACGATGAAGAATGAACAAGGATGAACGATCATTGAAGAATGAACAAGGATCAATGGTCAATAAAGAATGAACGATGAAGAATGAACAAGGATCAATAATCAATGACGAATGAACGATGACGAATAAACAAGGATCAATGATCAATGACGAATGAACGATGAAGAATGAACAAGGATCAATGATCAATGAAGAATGAACAATGAAGAATGAGCAAGGATCAATGATCAATGAAGAATGAATGAAGAAGAATGAACAAGTATCAATGACAAATGAAGAATGAACAAGGATCAATGACAAATGAAGAATGAACAAGGATGAATGGTCGATGACGAATGAACGATAAAGAATTAACAAGGATCAAGGATCAATGAAGAATGAACGATGAAGAATGAACAAGGATCAATGATCAATGAAGAATGAACGATGAAGAATGAACAAGGATCAATGATCAATGACGAATGAACGATGAAGTATGAACAAGGATCAATGATCAATGAAGAATGAAAGATGAAGAATGAACAGGGATCAATGATCAATGACGAATGAACGATGAAGAATGAACAAGAATCAATGATCAATGAAGAATGAACGATGAAGAATGAACAAAGATCAACGATCATTGAAGAATGAACAAGGATCAATGGTCAATAAAGAACGAACGATGAAGAATGAACAAGGATCAATGATCAATGAAGAATGAACCATGAAGAATGAACAAGGATCAATGATCAATGAAGAACGAATGATGAAGAATGAATAAGGATCAATGATCCATGAAGAATGAATGATGAAGAATGAACAAGGATCAATGATCATTGAAGAAAGAACAAGGATCAATGGTCAATAAAGAATGAACGATGAAGAATGAACAAGGATCAATGATCAATGACGAATGAACGATGAAGAATGAACAAGGATCAATGATCAAAGAAGAATGAACGATGAAGAATGAACCAGGATCAATAATCAATGACGAATGAACGATGAAGAATGAACAAGGATCAATGATCAATGAAGAATGAACGATGAAGAATGAACAAGGATGAACGATCATTGAAGAATGAACAAGGATCAATGATCAATAAAGAATGAACGATGAAGAATGAACAAGGATCAATGATCAATGACGAATGAACGATGAAGAATGAACAAGGATCAATGATCAAAAACGAATGAACGATGAAGAATGAACAAGGATCAATGATCAATGAAGAATGAACAATGAAGAATGAGCAAGGATCAATGATCAATGAAGAATGAACGATGAAGAATGAACAAGGATCAATGACAAATGAAGAATGAACAAGGATCAATGACAAATGAAGAATGAACAAGGATCAATGGTCGATGACGAATGAACGATAAAGAATTAACAAGGATCAAGGATCAATGAAGAATGAACGATGAAGAATGAACAAGGATCAATGATCAATGAAGAATGAACGATGAAGAATGAACAAGGATCAATGATCAATGACGAATGAACGATGAAGATTGAACAAGGATCAATGATCAATGAAGAATGAAAGATGAAGAATGAACAAGGATCAATGATCAATGACGAATGAACGATGAAGAATGAACAAGGATCAATGATCAATGAAGCATGAACGATGAAGAATGAACAAGGATCAACGATCATTGAAGAATGAACAAGGGTCAATTGTCAATAAAGAACGAACGATGAAGAATGAACAAGGATCAATGATCAATGAAGAATGAACCATGAAGAATGAACAAGGATCAATGATCAATGAAGAATGAATGATGAAGAATGAATAAGGATCAATGATCAATGAAGAATGAATGATTAAGAATGAACAAGGATCAATGATTATTGAAGAATGAACAAGGATCAATTGTCAATAAAGAATGAACGATGAAGAATTAACAAGGATCAATGATCAATGATCAATGAACGATGAAGAATGAACAAGGATCAATGATCAATGAAGAATGAAAGATGAAGAATGAACAAGTATGAATGATCATTGAAAAATTAACGATGAAGAATGTACAAGGGTCAATCATCAATGAACAACGAACGATGAAGAATGAACAAGGATCAATGATCAATGAAGAATGAACAACGATCAATGATCATTGAAGAATGAACGATTAAGAATGAATAAGGATCAATGATTAATGAATAATAAACGCTGAAGAATGAACAAGGATCAATGATCATTGAATAATGAACGATGAAGAATGAACAAGAATCAATGATCAATGAAGAATGAACGATGAAGAATGAACAAGCATTGATCAAAGAAGAATGGACAAGGATTAATGATCATTGAAGAATGAACGATGAAAAATGTACAAGGATCACTGATCATTGAAGAATGAACAAGGATCAATGGTCATTGATAAATGAACAAGGAACAATGATCAATGAAGAATGAATGATGAAGAATGAACAAGGATCAATTATTATTTAAGAATGAACGATGAAGAATGAACAAGGATCAATGATCAATGACGAATGAACGATGAAGAATGAACAAGGGTCAATGATCAATGAAGAATGAACGATGAAGAATGAACAAGGATCAATGATCAATGAAGAATGAACGATGAATAATGGACAAGGATAATTGATCAATGAAGAATGAATGATGAAGAATGAACAAGGATCAATGATCAATGACGAATGAACGGTGAACAATGAACAAGGATCAATGATCAATGAAGAATGAAAGATGAAGAATGAACAAGGATCAATGATCAATGATGAATGAACAATGAACAATGAAGAATGAACAAGGATCAATGATCAATGAAGAATGAACGATGAGAATGAACAAGTATCAATGATCAATGAAGAATGAACAAGGACCAATGGTCAATGATGAATAAACAATGAAGAATGAACAAGGATCAATGAAGAATGAATGATGAAGAATGAATAAGGATCAATGTTCAATGACGAATGAACGATGAAGAATGAACAAGGATCAATGATCAATGAAGAATGAACGATGAAGAATGAAGAAGGATCAATAATCATTGAAGAATGAACAAGGAACAATGGTCAATAGAGAATGAACGATGAGGAATGAAGAAGGATCAATGATCACTGAACAATGAACAATGAAGAATGAAGAATGAACAAGGATCAATGATCAATGACGAATGAACGATGAAGAATGAACAAGAATCAATGATCAATGAAGAATGAAGAATGAACAAGGATCAATGATCAATGACGAATGAACGATGAAGAATGAACAAGAATCAATGATCAATGAAGAATGAAGAATGAACGATGAAGAATGAACAAGGATCAATGGTCCATGACAAATGAACGATGAAGAATGAACAAGGATCAATGATCAATGAAGAATGAACGATGAAGAATGAACAAGGATCAATGATCAATGAAGAATGAACGATGAAGAATGAATAAGGATCAATGATCAATAAGAATGAACGACGAAGAATGAACAAGGATCAATGATCAATGAAGAATGAACGATGAAGAATGAACAAGGAACAATGATCAATGACGAATGAACGATGAAGAATGAACAAGGATCAATGATCAATGAAGAATGAAAGATGAAGAATGAACAAGGATCAATGATCAATGAAGAATGAACAATGAAGAATGAACAAGGATCAATGATCAATGAAGAATGAACGATGAAGAATGAACAAGGATCAATGATAAATGAAGAATGAACAAGGATCAATGGTCGATGACGAATGAACGATAAAGAATGAACAAGGATCAATGATCAATGAAGAATGAACGATGAAGAATGAACATGGATGAATGATCAATGAAGAATTAACGATGAAGAATGAACAAGGATCAACGATCATTGAAGAATGAACAAGGATCAATGGTCAATAAAGAATGAACGATGAAGAATGAACAAGGATCAATGATCAATGACGAATAAACGATGAAGAATGAATAAGGATCAATGATCAATGACGAATGAACGATAAAGAATGATCAATGATCAGCAAGGCTTCTTGTTCAAAGGCAATAGGTTATGCATACCTAAGACAGCTCTAATAATGTGACTAGTTAAAGAAGCACATAAGGAAGTTTGGGAGGACACTTTGGAATCCAAAAGACTCTAGATATGGTTAGCCAACATTTCTTTTGGCCAAAAATGCTAGGAACTGTAGGTAAATTCATACTCAGGTGTGAGGCTTGTATAAAAGCCAAAATAACCTTTCATAAAGGAGAATATATGCCTTTACCTGTAGCTAGTAGGCCTTGGGAACACTTAAGTATAGATTTTGTTGTGGCTTTACCAAGAACTCAGAGAGGAATAGATGCTATCATGGTAGTAATTGATAGATTCTCAAAAATGGCATACTTTATTGCTTGCAATAAAGTGAATGATGCTAAACACATAGCTAGATTATACTTTGCACAGATTGTAAGATTGCATGGGGTACAAAGGACCATCATGTCTGATAGGGAAAGTAAATTCCTAAGCTATTTTTGGGGAACCCTATGGAGACTGCTAGGCACTAAACTCTTGTTTAGTACAACCCACCACCCCCAAAGAGATGGGAAAATTGAAGTGACAAACAAAACTTTAGGTTCCATCTTAAGGACTTTAGTAAGTAAAAACCTTAGGGATTGGGATCTTAAACTGTGTCATGCAGAGTTTGCTTACAATAGAAGTACTAGCTATAGTATTAAGCACTCTCCTTTTGAGTGTGTGTATGGTAGCAACCCATTATTGCCATTATCTCTCACTTGTGCTAATGTGCGTTACAGGAAACATAAGGATGCTGTAGAACAAGCCAAAGAGTTGCTGAAACTACATCAAAAAATTCAAGATAATATCAATAAGACAAATGAGAAGTATAACAAAAAGGCAAACAGGAGCAACAAGGCAAGGAAAACAATGGAAGTAGGAGATTCTGTATGGATATATCTAAGGAAAGCAAGGTTCCCGAAGCAGAGGAAGAACAAGCTACTGCCCAAAGCAATAGGGGCCTTTGAAATCAAAGAAAAAATTGGACAAAGTGCTTAAAAAGTGATACTTTCAACATAAGGGACTTAATAACCTATAAAGGAAACACAGAATTGGGGTCAATTCTTTCCAAAGAAGGGGCAGTTGAACCAAGTATACATGGTTCAAAGTCATCTGTTGGATCAAACACTCCTATACCTACCGACCAATATGAGCACAGTCAAACAGTGGCATCAAATAAGCACATTGGACATGAACCAAACTCTCTGAGATCCCATGAACAGGAGAAAAGCCTGGTTATGCAGCATGATCAAGAAGAAACCAATTCAGACCAAGAAAATCCAAGCAAAACAGCCAGGACCATACCAGATGCAGAATTTAAGCTCCCAGAACAGTCTGTCTGTCAACAGACCTTGCTGAGCCTACTAAACCAAAATCCGCGCACCTTGGACCTGGGAGAAGTAAAAGAACTGTTATTTACACATGGACCAGGCAGCCGTGGGCCTAGGACCACATTGATTGTCATTATAGAGGATTAGAGACCGTGGGAAAGGAAGGCTGCTAGACTGATCGCATCAGACAATCTTCATTCTGTTTCTGTGCCTTATTTCTGAATTCTGTTAAAACGTGCACATGTTTAGCACGTGTTTTTTAATTTTTCTAAAGTTATTTAATAAGGCTAAAGGAGCCGTTATGTGGTGTTTGAGGCCTATATATAGAGACCCTCACTTGTCTAAACATTCAGATTTCAGATTTAATACATCAACATTTTATTTTCTTGAAAACATTGTTTTATTGTGTGAGAGTGTGAGTGGAACACTTTCATTCCCTCCTCTAAATTGTGAGTGAAGCAATTCAAGGAGTTTTCACAAGACTCAGGTGAGTGAAGCCTGTGTGTTTGTCAAAGCCTTGACATCAACGGTGGTGAGTGAAGCCATCATTTGGTGACATCAAGGTTGGTCTGAAAATAAAGAACCTGATTCTTGGTGTTGTTTTGGCCTTGTGTGTGGGATTAATTGGGACATTCAATTGCTGCGCGTGGAAGGGTTGTTTGTTTGCATATTAGAGGAGCCCTACACCCCCTTACATGGTGCACACACCCATATGTTAAACAAGCTTACCAAGACAATTAGCTTGTTAGTATCACCAAGACAACAATCAACTTGTTGCATCCTTCCCTTCTTAGAAAAAATTCGACCTCGAAATTTTGTAGGTTTAAACAGAACAAATCTCTCCATATGAACGTAATCCCCTAAGTTGATTTTTCAAGCACAAAATCCACCTTGACTAATTCACGCTTCCTACTTTGCGCAACTTGTAAACCAACCTTATATCTTGAATGAGAATCAATCACTTCTAAGCACTCTATTTTTGAACCAACATCCTCCATGCAAGTTGTCTTAACAATCTCTTCAAGATATTCAACAATCTCAACACAAGGTGCTTGAACATTTCTTTTAAGATCATCAATCTCAACACAAGGTGCTTCAACATCTCGTTTAAGATCATCAATCATCTTCACAAAAGATGCTTCAACAACCTCTTCAAGATCTTTAACACTTCCTTGTTCATTGTTCATTGTTCATTGTTAATTGTTCATTGTTTATTGTTCATCGTTCTTGGTACATTGTTTATTATTCATTGTTCAATGTTCACTGTCCATTGCTCATTGTTCACTATTCATTGTTCATCCTTCATTGTTCATAGTTCATTGTTAATTATTCATTGATCAATGATTATTTATCATTGCTTATTATTTCTTGATCGTTGTTCCTTATTCCTTGTTCGTTCTTCATTGATCATTGTTTAATGTTCATTGTTCATTGTTCATTATAGATGATTCATTGTATATTTTTTATTTTCTGTTGTTTATTATTCATTGTTCATTGTTCATTGTTCGTTGTTCAATGTTTATTGTTCATCGTTCATTGTTTATCGTTCATTGATCATTAATCATTGTCCACCGTTCATCGTTCATCGTTCATTGCTAATTGATCATTAATAATTGTTCATTGTTCATTATTCATTGATCATTTATTGTTGTTCATCTTTTATCCTTCATTGTTCATTAATGATTGTTTATTGTTCATTGTTCATTGTTAATTGTTAATTGTTAATTATTTATTGTTCATCGTTCGTCGTTCATTGTACATTGTTCACTATTCATTGTTCATCCTTCATTGTTTATAGTTCATTGTTAATTGTTCATTAATCAGCAATCATTTTTCATTGTTCATTATTTCTTATGCGTTGTTCCTTATTACTTGTTCGTTCATCGTAGATCATTTTTTATTGTTCATTGTTCATTGTTGAATGTAAATGGTTCATTGTATAGTGTTCATTGTTCATTGTACATTATTCATCGTTCATCGCGCATTGTTCATTTTTCATTATTCATTGTTCATTATTTATTGTTTATTGTTCATTGTTCATTGTTCATCGTTCATTGTTCTTAGTTAATAGTATATTGTTCATTATTTTGTTCATTTTTCATTATTGATTGTAGATGATTCGTTTTACATTGTTTATTGTTCATTGTTCATTGTTCATTATTCGTCGTTCATCGTTCATTCTTCATTGTTCATTTTTCGCTGTTTATTGTTCGTTATTCATTATAGATGCGTCATTGTTCATTGTTCATTGTTCCTCGTTCATTGTTCATTGTAGTAGATATATTGTTCATCATTCATCGTTAATCGTTTATTGTTCTTAGTTCATAGTATATTATTGATTATTCATTGTTCATTGTTTATTGTTTATTATCATTATTCATACTTCATTGTTTATTGTTCATCGTTTATCATTCATTGCTCATTATTCATTGTTCATTGTTCATTGTACATTGATTATTGATCATTGTTCATTGTTCGTTATTCATTGTTCACTATTTATTGTTCATTGATCATCATTCATGGTTCATTGTTCATTGTTCATTGATCATCATTCATCGTTCATTGTTCATTGTTCATTATCCATTGTTCATTGTTCAGTTTTTATTGGTTATCGTTCATCGTTCATTGTTCATTGTTCATTGTTCACTGTCCATTGTTCATTGTTCATTATTCCTCGTTCATCGTTCATCGTTCATCGTTCATCGTTCATCGTTCATCGTTCATTGTTCATTGTTCATTGTTCATCGTTCATCGTTCGTTGTTCATTGTTCATTGTTCATTGTTCATTGTTCAATTGTTCGTTGTTCATTGTTTATTGTTTATTGTTCATTGTTCATCTTTCATCGTTCACTGTTCATTGTTTTTTGCTCATCGTTCATCGTGCATTGTTAATTGTTCATTGTTCATTTTTCGTTGTTCATTGTTTATTGTTCATCGTTCATCCTTCATTGTTCATCGTTCATTGATCATTAGGCATTGTTCACCGTTAATCGTTCAATGTTCATTGCTTAGTGATCATTGATCATTTTTCATTTTTCATTGTTCATTATTCATTGATCATTTATTCTTGTTCATCTTTTATCCTTCATTGTCCATTAATCATTGTATATTGTTCATTGTTCATTGTTCATTGTTAATTGTTCATTATTTATTGTTCATCGTTCATCGTTCGTTGGATGGTTTTCACTATTCATTGTTCATCCTTCATTATTCATAGTTCATTATTAATTGTTCATTGATCAATGATCATTTTTCATTGTTCATTATTTCTTGTTCGTTGTTCCTTATTCCTTGTTCATTCTTCATTGATCATTGATCATTGTTTATTGTTCATAGTCCATTGTTCATTGTAGATGATTCATTGTACATTGTTTATTGTTTATTGTTCATTGTTCATTGTTCTTTATTCATCGTTCATCGCTCATTGTTCATTGTTCATTGTTCATTGTTCATTATTCATTTTTCATTGTTCATTGTACATTGTAAATGATTCATTGTTCATTGTTTGTCGTTCATTGTTCATTGTTCATTGTTGATGATTCATTGTTCATCATTCATCGTTTATTTTCCTTAAGTCATAGTATATTGTTCATTATTCAATATTAATTTTTCATTGTTCATTATCATTATTCATTGTTCATTGTTTATTGTTCATCGTTCATCATTCATTGCTCATTTGTCATTGTTCGTTGTTCATTGTACATTGATTATTGATCATTTTTCATTATACAGTGTTCATTCTTAGTTGTTCAATGTACCTTGTTCATTGTTCTTGGTTCATTGTTCATTTTTCATTATTTATTATTCATTATTCATTATTCATCGTTCATTATTGATGGTTCGATGTTCGTTGTTCATTGTTCATTGTTCATTGATCAATAATAATTGTTCATTCTACATTGTTCCTTGTTTCTTATTCCTTGTTCCTTGTTCATTGTTCATCGTTCATCGTTCATCGTTCATCGTTCATCGTTTATCGTTCATCGTTCATCATTCATCAATCATTGATGTTCATTGTTCATTGCTCAAGGTTCATTGTTCAATATTCATTGATCATTTGTTCTTATTCATCTCTCATAGTTCAATGTGCATTGTTCATTTTCCATCGTTTATCGTTCATTGTCCATTGTTCTTTGTTCATTATTCATTATTTATTGTTCCGTGTTTAATGTTCATTAGTCATTGTTTGTTGTTCATTGTTAAAGGTTCATCAATCATTATTCATTGTTCATAGTTCATTGATCATTGTTCATTATTATTTTTCATTGTTCATTGTTCATTGTTCATTGTTCATCGTTAATCGTTTATTGTTTATTATTCATTGATCATTAATCATTAATCATTAATAATCACATTGTTCATGGTTCATTGTTCATTGCTCATTAATCATTGTTCATTGTTCATTATTCATTGATCATTAATTATTGTTCATCTTTCATCTTTCATCTTTCATTGTTTACTGTTCCTTCTTCATTGTTCATTGGTTATTGTTCATTGTTCGTTGTTCATTATTAATTGTTCATTGTTCATTGTTCATCGTTCATTGTTTATGTTTATTTTTCATGGCTCATTGTTCATTGTTCTTTGTTCATTGTTCATTGTTTTTTGTTCAATGTTTGATGTTCATCGTTCATTGCTCATTGTTCACAGTTTACTGTACATTGATCATTGATTATTGTCCATTGTACATTGTTCATTGTAAATTGTTCAATGTTCTTTGTTCCTTGTTCATTCTTCATTGATTAGTGTTCATTGGTTATTATTCATTGTTCATCGTTCATCGTTCTTGTTCTTTGTTCCTTGTTTGTCGTTCCTTGTTCTTTGTTTGTTGTACATTGTACATTCTTCATTGTTCTTGTTCATTGTTCATTGATCATAATCATTGTTCGTCGTTCATCGTTCATTGGTCAGTGATCATTGATCATTAATCATTGTTCATTGTTCATTGTTCATTGATCATTAATCATTGTTCATTGTTCATTTATTCTTGTTCATCTTTCATCATTCATTGTACATTGTTCATTTTTTATTATTCATTATTCATTGTTCTTTGTTCACTGTTCATTGTTATTTGTTCATTGTTCATTGTTCATTATTCATTGTTCAATGTTCATTGTTTACTGTTCATTGTTCATCGTTCATCATTTATTGTTCATTGTTCATTGTTCATTGTTTATTATTCCTGGTTCATCGTTCATTATTCGTTGCTCATTGTTCATTCTTGATTGTTGATTGTTGATTGTTGACTATTGATTGTTTATTTTTCATTGTTTATCGTTCATTGTGTATTGTTCATTGTTTATTGTTCATTGTTGATTATTGATTGTTCATTGTTCATTGTTTAATATTCATTGTTTATTGTTCATTGTTTATCGTTCATTGTTCATTATTCATCGTTTATTGTTGATTGTTCATTATTCCTTATTCATTGCTCATTGTTCATTATTCCTTGTTAATTGTTCATTGTTCATTGTTTATTTTTTTATTGTTCACTGTTCAATGTTCAATGTTCATTGTTCATAGTTTATTGTTCATCGACCATCGTACATTGTTCATTGTTCATTGTTTAATGTTCACTGTCCATTGTTCATTGTTCATTATTCATCGTTCATCGTTCATCGTTCATCGTTCATTGTTCATTGTTCATTTTTCATTGTTCATTGTTCATTGTTTGTTCTTTATTGTTTATCGTTCATCGTTTATCGTTCATTGTTCATTGTTCAATGATCATTAGTCATTAATTATAAATCATCATTCATCGTTCATTGCTCATTGCTCATTGATCATTGATCAGTAATCATCGTTCCTTTTTCATTGTTCATTATTCATTAATCATTTTAAAGTTTTTTCATCTTTAATACTTCATTTTTCATTAATCATTGTTTGTTGTTCATTGTTCCTTGTTCATTATTCGTTGTTCATTGTTAATTGTTCATTGTTGATTGTTGATTGTTGATTGTTGATTGTTGATTGTTGATTGTTTATTGTTCATCGTTCATCGTACATTGTTCCTTGTTCATTGTTCAATGTTCACTGTCCATTGTTCATTGTTCATTATTCATCGTTCATCGTTCATCGTTCATTGTTCATTGTTCATTTTTCATTGCTCATTGTTCATTGTTTGTTGTTCATTCTTTATCGTTCATCGTTTATCGTTCATTGTTCATTGTTCAATGATCATTATTCATTGATCATAAATCATCGTTCATCGTTCATTGCTCATTGATCATTGATTATTGATCATTAATCATCGTTCATTATTCATTGTTCATTATTCGTTGATCATTTATGATTGTTCATCTTTCATCCTTCATTTTTCATTGATCATTATTTATTGTTCATTGTTCATTGTTAATTGTTCATCGTTCATGGTTGATTGTTCATTGTTCATTGTACATTGTTCACTATTTATTGTTCATCGTTCATTGTTCATAGTTCATTGTTTATTGTTCATTGATCAGTGATCATTGTTCATTGTTCATTATTTCTTGTTCATTGCACCTTATTCCTTGTTCGTTCTTCATTGATCATTGTTTATTGTTCATTATTCATTGTTAATTGTAGATGGTTCATTCTACATTGTTCATTGTTCATTAATCATCGTTCATTGTTCATCGTTCATTATTCATTGTTCATTATTTTTTTTTTTCATTGTTCATTGTTCATCCTTCATCGTTCATTGTTTTTAGTACATAGTATATTGTTCATTATTCAGAGTTCATTGTTCATCGTTCATCATTCATTGCTGATTGTTCATTGTTCATTGTTTATTGTGCATTGATTATTGAACATTGTTCATTGTACATATTTCATTCTTAATTGTTCAATGTACCTTATTCATGGTTCATTGTTTATTGTTCATTATTCATTTATAATCATTCATTGTTCATGGTTTGCTTTTCGTTGTTTATGGTTCATTGTTCATTGATTAGTGTTCATTGTTCATTCTACATTGTTCATTGTTTCTTGTTCCTTGTTCATTGTTTCTTGTTCCTTGTTCATTGTTCATTGTTTATTGTTCATCTTTCATCAATCATCTTTCATCGTTCATCGTTCATCGTTCATTGTTCATTGTCCATGGTCCTTTATTCATAGTTCATGGTTCATTGTTTATTGTTCATTATTCATTATTCATTGTCCATTGTTCATTGTTTATTGTTCCTTGTTCATTGTTCATTGTTCCTTGTTCATTGTTCATCATTCATAGTTCATTGTTCATCATTCATCATTCATTGTTTATTGTTCATTGTTCATCTTTCATTGTTCATTGTTCAATGATCATTAGTCATTGATCATAAATAATCGTTCATTGTTCATTGCTCATTGATCATTGATCATTGATCATTAATCATAGTTCATTATTCATTGTTCATTATTCATTGATCATTTATGCTTGTTCATCTTTCATCCGTCATTTTTCATTAATCAATTTTATTGTTCATTGTTCATTGTTCATTGTTTAGTGTTCATCGTTCATCGTTGATCATTCATTGTTCATTATACATTGTTCACTATTCATTGTTCATCGTTCATTGTTCATAGTTCATTATTTATTGTTCATTGATCAGTCATCATTGTTCATTGTTCATTATTTCTTGTTCGTTGCTCCTTATTCCTTGATCGTTCTTCATTGATTATTTTTTATTATTCATTGTTCATTGTTGATTGTAGATGGTTCATTCTACATTGTTCATTGTTCATTATTCATTGTTCATTGTTCATTGTTCAATGCTCATTATGTTTTTGTATTGGTCATTGTTCATCCTTCACCGTTCATTGTTCTTAGTACATAGTATATTGTTCATTATTCATTGTTCATTGTTCATTGTACGAACAAAATAATTGAAGAACAAAACTAGTTTTTATTAAAGGAAGATTAATGACAATAATTAAGGTTTACTAACGAAGGATTAAAACTAATACAATGCAAAGGAAATTAAAAGACTAAAAGAAACTTACAATCCTTGAAAGAAGATTAATGGCAAACTTCATGAAAAAGCTAAAACTAAAGGAAGAATTAAAGAGCAAAAACAAGTAAAATTAATCCAGAAGAGATGGAAGAGGAGAGGAGAAGGAGAAGCCCTAATCCGTTTTTTAAGGCTTTTTTATACTAATCAGGACTTGACCCAAAAATCTAATTCAAAGATTAACGGGATGAAAATCCCGTGCAGCAAAAAAGAGACTCAAAGTCAAGTCGGCTACACCAAAAAGAACATGAAAGCCAAGTTGGTATTTTGTGCTGGAAAATCGCAGCAACTTCAAACGATAGTCATTTCTTGCTCGATTGTCGGAATTTGACATATAATATAACGTTGGAAAGTTCTTGAAGTCTAGTTTCCAATGCCGAAAACTTTGTATTAATGAAATCTTACTATCAAACATTATGACCAAAAGAGTAGCCTTGTATCAAATTTCACCTCAAAACTTTTGCATTATAAATACTCTTCTACCCTTTTGCTCATTTTCTTTGTAGAACATCTTCAACTGAGCTAAATTCCCCTTAGTAAACTCCATGAACATTAAAACCATCAGAATTATACTTATCAAAACCACTCAAAATCAACATGAATAACCAAAATGAGTAATATAGCATAAATCTTCAAAATAAGCACGAAATTATTAGCAACAACCATCATTAAGGATTATAAAATGATATAAATAAGTGCTAATAATTGCATTTATCAATCAGTTTTCTCCTAATTTCTTCCCTTAATCTTGCAAAGAAATTACCTACCCTTAGATCTTCTGGTTCATTAAAATCACAGTGTAGTTAATCTTTCTCATTCTTTGATGTATTATGATACTTTCTTGGTCCCTTGCACTAAAGAACTTAGCTGTACATAGATTCTTGTTTATAAGTGGGTAGTACATAATTCCTTCTCATATGTTTCTTCAATTTATTCCAGGTGCCTATCTTATTTCTGTCTTGCCTTCTCCTTTGTCTTTGAATTCCTTCTAGCTATATAGAAGCTATTCTTGTCAGTTTAATTTTTGCTAGTTTAAACTGTCTGTTAGGTGGTGTTTCTTTAAATTCAAAATACTTTTCCATTTAAAATTCCCAATCTAGATAGTCTTCAGGGTTATGAGAATATCCATCAAAATCATTGATATCAATTTTTAGGGTACGATCTTCCTGATTCATGGGGTTTTGTACTACTGGGTTGATGGTGCCCTCTCTAAATGCAATTCAATGTTTGCCATTCCCTGAGCCAATTTCATTATGGCTTCTTCAATGATACTCAATCTATCCTCAGTGTTTATGGTGATAATCAAAAATGACAAACAATCTTTTTACAAACAGAAATTCACAAATCACCAAACAAGAACAGGAACAAAGACACAACTCTGATATGAAATTCTGATTTGAGACACCTTTGTATTTGCAGAGATCAATAATTGAACTTGCTGATCAAGAATTATTGCAAGAATCTACTACCCAAAATTAAGGACAGAGATAATCTGGATTAATGTTCCTTTACTGTTGAAATTTTGACAAAATCTCTAAACATACAGATTTCAGAAGATACACCTGGTTACGAACACAAATCTTCTTGTGTTACCTTGGTTTCCCTCTCTTCTCGAACATGGCTTTTATACCAAGTTGAATCAATATTAGATTGTTTCTAACTCCTTGAGTGTGGAGTATTCAACAATGGTGGTGGTCATGACAATGCCTCATTGTGGACTCAAGGCAAGCCTGAAAAAAACCCTCACGGACTCAGATACAATGAGTACCATGAAAGTAATTCTCGGTGTCTGTACGATCGTTTTGGGACTGAATTGATATTGATTTCACACACCAATATCCCTTCTTTCCCACCCCAATAATTATGGTTCACTCCCCTAATTGAAAAGGCTCTTGGACCACATGAAATTGCTTCACTCAGAATTCCTTATGAATCCAAAGAGATGCTTCACTCACACCTCTCAGAAGTTACACACTTCTAAACACAAGTTTGAAGACTGTGATTTAATTTTATTTAATCTCCAAAAACTCATCTACAGATGAGAGAGGTCTCTCCTTTTTATAATAGGACAAGCCTTGAAACTAACGGTCAAAAATCAAGAAGCTACTACATGACTAATAATAACAAGTACAATAACAGAATTAGTTATAAGGCACTAATTCTATATTGTTTTATAAATGCCTATGCTTATCATTTTATGTGGCACGTGCTGAATGATTGGCCTTAATTAAGTCTTTTACAATCCTTGACTCTTGTATACCAGCTTGTTCAGTAATTGGTTCATCCATGCTTTGATTGATTAGCATGGTCCTGGCTCCTCTTTGGTTAGGCCCATGTACTGTAGTCAACTTGATGTTTAGATTTGAATTATAACTTGATTTCTCTGAATCCTGCTATTGTTATGTCCCCTCAAGACTGGTGTCATCTTTTGTGACTTGTGAGCTGCTCCCATATGTTTCATTAGGCCATGTTATTGAAAGAGGGATCCTTGAGCCTACTGCGCTAACTCTATGAAGCAAGCTGGACTAGATTAAAGAACCTTCTTTAGTGTAGGGTTCAATATCTCCGCAGATGACCAGTTCAGCAGAAGGTTTAAGTTCATTCGTGTTGCATATGCACAGGCTGATTTTTGCTTATTTATAATGAGTCCTGGTGATCAGTAGGATTAAGGCCTTATCTTTAATTTTATCATCAATTGCACCTTTCTAGTGTTCCATGCTTTGCAAAGCCTCAATGACATCAGTAGAGTGAGAAGACTCATCAGGAGAGTGGGGCGAGGCTACCTAACTTGGTTCATTTGTGCACAACAAATGGATTGTAAACAATTGAATATTTGTCATGAACAATTGTTGCATGTTTGGATACAAAGGCGAAATTTGAAGCTAGAGTTGTTTCTTCTTCAAGAAAAGTAAAATTTCCAACAAAGATTGCACGAACAATATGGGAGCTAAATACTTGTGATTGTTCATGATTATATTCCCGTTGTTGATCCGGTAAAGATAAAAATGGGAGATCATGTCAAAGCATGTTGACCCAAAAACAGAGAGCACATCATTGGTTCCTTTCATGATGACATTCAAGAAACAAATAGTGAGGAATGTAATGAAAAAGTTGTTGAAGCATCTTGTATTGAGGTTGTTGATGATCTTGTTCTTTTCGTTGAGGCATCTTATGTGATTTTTGATGATCTTGAAACAATTATGCATGCATCTTGTGATATGTTGATTGGTTTTACTCAAGAGATGGTACATGTGGCCAATATTTATTCATGGTTTGAAGATAATATACAAGTTGAGCGAGCTAAGAAGAAGAGATTTTTTTACAATGATCTTGTTTTTAAACAAATAAATACACTTTGTAATGTTTGATCATGTTAGTAGATTTTCCAAATTCAATCCTACAAAAATTTGAGGGCGAAGTTTGTCTAAGGGGAGAATGGAACATGTGCAATCGGGCCTTGTCAGTACAAGCAAACTCAACTCCTTGGTGAGCTTGTTTAACTTATGGAATTGGCTCATAATCAAAATTAGAGTGGGATCCTTCATTCATACTTGCTGGTTTACAATGGCAAGCATGGAGACTATATATTCAAGAAAGAAATTCAAGGCAATGTTATTTAATTATGTCTTGCTTTTAGTTTGTTAAATATTGCCAAATAGTTAGGAATATATAGATGGTTTGTAATTAAAAGTCATGTGCCTAGAATGTGCTTAACTTTCTATGTTTTCCTATATAGAGGCTTTCATGCATTGCAAAGATGACTATTCATGATTAATAAAATTCTATGAGAAAATGCTTTGCATATCTTATTTCTATCTTGTTGTCTTTGTGAGTGAAGCAAAGAGAAATCATAGCAAGATTCTATTAAGATCAAAGTGAGTGAAGCTTTGATTGAGAGTAGGAGGGTAAAGGCTTGAAGTTCGTATTTTTATCTTCTTGTCTTTGTGAATGAAGAAAGAGATCATAGCAAGATTCCACTAAGACCAAAGTGAGTAAAGCTTTGATTGAGAGTAGGAGGGCAAAGGCTTGAAGGTGAGTGAAGCCGTTTAGAGTATTGTCAAAGATCAGCCATAGTCTGATCATATCCATTCATTTTAATGTGTTAACAAACAAGGGTCTACTAAGTTCTTGCATTCAATCACAAAGATTGGATTCTTAGATTAGTTGGCCGAATCTTTGGGTCCAACTTGGTGCAGCCCAGCTCCAACAATACAATTGAAGAAGAACAAACCCCAAGATTGCATGGCCTAAGTACATCAAGACCAAGAAACAAATTGATCATGTTAAAGCATTGCCTCCTTAAAGAGCTTACAAGCAGAAGCTGAGGTTTAATAGTCATCAATAACCTAGTTTAGTCCTTGTTAGTTAATAGCTCGTAGATCTTAATTTAAGTTAGTTGTTTGTCAGCTAACCTTACTTAGCTTTTTGTGTTGTATTTTATAACATTAGTTGTTAGATCACACCTAATATTCTTCCAAGGGTATATATAGCTCCCTTCTCTTTTGGTAAAAACTCAGTTATGAAAGATCGATAAAAATCCCAAGAGTAGTTCAGTTGAATTCCCTTCAAGATTTGCAATTACTAATCTTTCTGTGTACTGATTTTTGTGAGTGAAAGAAAGTCTTTCCATTGTGTGTAGAATTAAGGGGTGAACCTTGGTGATGAGGGGAGGAAAGAGACTCCTTGTGAGTGAACCAAGAGTGTTCTGATCCAGAGCACAAACCAATCTACCAAGATTTTTTTTGCATGTAAAGTCTGATGAGATCAGGAAATCAGTGCACAAGCAACTTCATAGTGTAGTCAGAAAGAATTTGGTGATTAAGGCTTGAACAAGAGTTCAATTTGGCAATGTACTTGGATTAATCATTGATGTCTTTATACTCAAAATACCTCTCCGGTGATTGATCCCATTCTTGACACTTCTCAGGGTCTAATCCACTATCAAAAATTTTCACATCAACCTTGAAATTCTTATCATCACTTCTAGAAGGAGGATTAGCATCTTGCATCACCATTACATTCATCATAGTAACCATGTTTTGTACTATTTGGTCTTGTGCCACTTTGAACCTTTGTATTCTTTCCTCTGGCTATCTCATTCTCCTTCATTCTAGGGTTTCATCTAGAGGTAGTGTTGGTGGATCCATTTAGACAAATGCACCACATACTTGGCACGCCAAAATCATGCAAACTAGAGAAGGTCTAGTTTACAAATAGGGTTAAATGGATCAATTTAAAGTAGAACAGAAATGTATTTAGGTTTAGAAGGGGTGTATATGTCACAGTGTAAGAAAGGATGTGTTAGGCTTTATTGTGGAGCTTATTAACATAAACAAAGTGAGACCAAGTATTTAACGAATCTAGTTGTTTCAACAAGGGTACCGAAAAGAAAGAGAATGATTTTAAGTTATTAGGGATATGTGCAACTTAATAACTAGAGGATATGAAGGTTATCAATACTCAACTTAACGTAACTCTCCTTCACGTGTAAATAAAGAAGGACTACTCACTTTCTCCCTAATCTCTTCAAGTATAAACTTGAAGACCAACTTAATTCTAAACCAAGAATAAGTTCAGACAATAAGAAAAGCTTGAGTTTTAAGTTTTTTTTTCAATAATGCAAGTCTTATTTTTAATAAACATATGTATGAGTATACGTACTACTCATCTTACAACTCTTAGCATACAAAAAGACTTTAGCTATGACTCCTAAGTCCTTCTACTAAATATGTAAAATGGAATACTTTCTAAACATTAAAAACTCTTATAATTACAACTAATAATAAAAGTAGACTCTTTTAACCAAAAAGTAGACCAAAAGAGGTAAAAAAAAAATAGTGGTTACATAACTGCATATTATTACTCTTCTATTTGACTTCGCCTTGGATTTTAAAACTCATAAATGGAATCATAATTTCCTTATTAACTCATATTAAATACTAATTAAGTTTCACTTGAATTCCTTCTTTAATTGCACATATAAAGGCCACATTAATCATCACTTTATAACCGAAACTCCCTTCATAAATAAGGCTTCATATAAAACAAGATTCTAAGCGCTATTAATGCCATTAAACTGTGTATGATTGTTACTTGAACTCTTCAAAATCACGAATTAATGAGCCATTAAATGCTCTATGTAACTCCCTTAATTAAATTAGTCATTAAATGCTTTATGTAACTCCCTTGATTGATTACATGTTTCATGCATAGTATTTACTTCCTTGTTTAAATACCAACAACCATATTCTTCTAGCTTCACGTTGCAATTTTGAATGGAATCCAACGCTATGAACTATCCTTGGATTAATCGATCACATGAGTCACACAAGTGAGTCCAAATGAACCTATGAATTGACCACGCAACCTAAACGCAGTCGAATTATCATCCCATAACTTTGAGACAAGGACTTGACCCATGGAACTAACTGAACCATCGTTAGCTAGATTTCCATCAAGAATCTATCTAGTTAAGGTCATTATTTAGTCATATTCGGCAAGGATTTGAGATGAACACAATGATAAATGCTCTAGCTATAATTTATTAATACATTATTGTTTGTATTAAACAAGTAAGTGAAGACTTTATAAAACTGTGTAGAACGAAACACCTAACACCAAAACTTTTCTTCACACAAAACCACCATAAGAAAAGAAAAATAGGTGGCAAACAAATTCAATCAAACGAAACTATGGCAGACTTGTTCACAGGGTCCTTTCCATCAAAGAAGTCGGACATCTTGTACAGAAAATTGGAATGTATTATCTCTGAGATATATGTTGAAATAAGGAGGAGAATTATACTCATTGCAATCTTTTTCCCTTCGTTCACGTTTTTATCGCACTGGGTTTTTTCTTACAAGGTTTATAATGAGGCAATATTAAAAAAATATGTGGTAATATTGTTTTACTATTTTCTTTAGATAAGATTTTTTATTTACAATGTAAAAATGAATTAAATTAATTCAAAAGGCATTCTGAACCATATTGGATCATGCAAGAGAAGCTAGCAGCAACGTCAGAACAAGAGAAATCCGACACTCAGCAAAAAATCCGCTGACCAGCCCACCTTGCAGCATGACCCAAGCCTTGACCATGGAGATATGGACCTAACCAATCATGAGGACGTCATCTATATACATAGGCCTAGCCATAAAGGTCCAAGAACCATGCTAATAGTGCACACAGCTCTCTGAAATCCGTGCACAAGGTCCTCCAGTCAGCAGGTCGATGCTGACATCAGAACTGGTGTTCTGACTTGGTGACCAGGTGACCTTGCAAGGTATGTCCAGAGCTAACCCACACACCTTGGGAGACATGGAGGATAAAAATGGAATCTCTATACTTGGACCTTTCCATCAAGACCTTAATCGCCTCTTATCCATCACGGGAAGACCCAAAGAAATGGAGGTTAAGGTCGAGCGTTCAGTTGAAAAATACTCAAGAAGAGCTGCTGTATTCTGTTATGTTTTGATATTTTAATTTGCACGTGTATTGCACATGAGCTATATGACCATTATGGCCGTTAGTCCTTCATGTAATTAGCCTACTCCTTATTCCTAGCCTTATAAATAGTAGATAAATCAATGTAAAAAGACACGTTGTTGCTTAATAAAAGTTCTTCTCAAAAAATTCAGTGTTTGAATTTTTTCACAATTGCTTGCAATTGGGGTTACTAGGGCCAGTTTGCCCTTCGTGTTGGTGTGAATCCTTGATCAGTCTTCAAGGCCACACTACACCCTATCCAAGAACATTGACTATTCCTTTGATTAATCGAAGGAAAGCACCGGTGTTGCATTGAAAAGAGGCTTGGTAGTCCAACTCTGATTCAAGGCATTGTTCATCAATCTTGGAATATCCTTCAACATTTTCGTATCAATTCCATTTCATTGCTTACACCACGCACACATACATCACATTCAAGGGGGAGTTTAAGTTTGAAAAGAATTCAATGCTTTAAAACATAAGTGAATGCCTACAAATGTTTTACTTATCGGTACAAACCTCCATATATGTAGAAAATTGCATAGTATTGTATACACAACGGAGTAAAAAAAATTTTTCTCTTATTTATTTAGGTCAGTGTTAGTTCATTACAAGAGCACCGTGAACAAGGGCTTAGGCCGAACTTTTTTGAAAGGCCTAAATATTTTGATATAATTAATTTTTATTTATGTATTGAAAAAGTCTATAAAATTTTTACCTAAAAGACAATAGTTTTATATAATTAATGGCCATTCGTAATCTGTTAATGATTACTTATTTTTTTTTTGATTTATTGGTTCGTGGATATAATTTTGTAATTTATTCATCGATAATCATTGTGTTTAAGTAAAATGATATTTTAAATTTATCGTATTTTCTAATTTAATAGGTTATTAAGCATATTACTATTTTTTCTAATTGATAAAAGTAGCAGTTTATCAATTGTAACTTAAAAAGGCATAATGTTCATATTTGTCAAACGCATTATTTCGCTTTCACTCAGAGCCCTAAAAATATACAAAACGATCCTAATTTAGTTTTTTTATTTTCTCTCTATTCTTTCTAAATTCCAAATGTTATTATGTCCTTAACACTTAACAGTTAAGAGATGCATGATTCTTTACCCGAGGGAATGTTTAGTCTTGATGCCAACTAACCAACCTAACTTCCACACTTTGTGGTTCAACAAATTCATTGGGATTATTGGACCACCCTATGGCCTATTCTCCTACTCTAAACCCTCATAAAGTACAAATATACTTAAATTATATAAGAAAATGATTACTTTTTTCAAGTGACATTTATTTTGAGGTGAAAGTAGATGATTATTGATTAGTCAAAACCTTACGTTATTATTTTTTGCCTACATGAAATGACCAAAAATAATACTATTTCTATATTTCAATAACTTACATGTAACTAAGGATGATCATAGCTCAGATCTGGGTCGGGTAAAATCAAAGTCGGACCCAGACCTATTAATTTTTTTACAGATCCATAACCAGGCCTAGACCTATAGATTTTAAAATTTTTAGCCTCGAACCGAGACTCCCCAAGGCTGATAGGTCTAGGGTCCTAATGCGTCTTAAATGGACTATGATTTAAATGTTCATATTTAAACTATTTTATTTATAAAGCTTTCATTTGTATTTAGGTATATGAGTTGTATATCGGTCTAAATTAATTCCAAATAAATATAGAAATTAGTTTAAGAACTTAAATTTGATTTTATGTTATAAAAAGTCTGGTCTAAAGTGGATATGTTGAATCTCAGACGTGTCTAGTTAGCCTGACTCTTAAATGGGTCCATAAATAGGAGCTGGGTTGGGTTTGGATCTGAAGACCATAAACCCAGAACCAAACCCATTAAAACCAAACTTGAATCCGGTAAGTCTCAAAGGGCCTTTCTGGAATGGGTCCAATAAAATCTTGGACTCATGATCATCCCTACCTACTTACAACAATAACAATGACAACTACAATAATATAATAATTACAACATCGGTTGAAAACAGTTTCAAAGTTTGAGTCTTTTGAAAATAATCATTTATGAAAAACAACCCTAAACTTTGGGTAATTTATAAATTATAGTTAGAAAGTTCATTATATATAATTTATACTTCCTCCGTTCCATAATACCAGCTATATTTTCTATTTTTGGCAATTTTATATTACTTCCTATATTTTCATTTTTAGTAATAAAACAATTATTTAAAGTTCTATCTACACCTATTTTTATCACTCTATACCTCTTTAACTTTTATACCTACCATTATTTAATCTTTATCTATTCCCAACAAAAATTAATATTCCCTCCATATTTATTTCTCCCATTAAAAACCCACCTAATCTCCCATTAAACCCACCATCCCAAATAATTATTTCTCCCATTTAAACACACTATCCCAATTAATTATTTCTCCCATTTAAACCCACCTTCCCAACTTCCTCACATTAATGGTGGGATTGATATCCACCGTCAAATTAATAGTCCTGCTATATATACCAATCCCCCACCCCAGTCCTAACCCTAACCACAATTCACCGGTCCATCCCCCTTCTATTTCTCTCATTCTCTCTTTCTCTAAGCAATCTCAGGACAATTTCTTTGGCTTTGTATCTGATTTCATTTCTTTGATTTTCTTTAACAATCGTTCACAAAATGGGGATTTGATTATCTTTGGTTTTGTATTTGGTTTTGCATCAGATTTGGGTTTTTCGATTTGATCCTGTTGGTTCTGGTATGGTCTTTATACTCGTTGCTTGGATCTATTTCGGTTTAATCATGATCTATTTTGCTTTAATCATCATCTGGTATGGTTTTTTTCACTCTTGTTTCTGATTTGGGGTTTAATTTGTTTTTGATTCTCCTTTTTTTTGATTATCTTTTTGATTTGTTTTAAATTACAAAAATCATGATCTGGTTTTAGTACTTTACCAGATCTGTTTTCATTTATGATAATCTTGCATGTTGTTATTATGTTGATTTTTTTTAACTTCGATCTGCTCTGTTTTTGTTTTATTTCATGTTTTTTTTATCTAATTATAATTTTGATTATGTTATTTTTTTGATTATCTTTTTGATTTGTTTTTAATCCGAAAATCATTATCTGGTTCTAGTACTTTACCAGATCTGTTTTCATTTATGACAATTTTGCATGTTATTTTTATGTTGATTTTTTTAATTTCGATCTGCTCTATTTTGGTTTTATTTTATGTTTTTTTTTCTTCATCAGATTATGATTTTGATTATATTATTTATTTTGATTATCTTTTTGATTTTTTTTAAATTTCGAAAATCATGATCTCGTTTTAGTACTTTACCAGATTTGTTTTCATTTATGATAATCTTGGATGTTGTTTTTATGTTGTTTTTTTTTAACTTCGATCTGCTCTATTTTTGTTTTATTTCATGTTTTTTTTATTTATCTGAGTATGATTTTGATTATATTAATTTTTTGATTATCTTTTTGATTTGTTTTTAATTCGAAAATCATGATCTGGTTTTAGTACTTTACAAGATCTGTTTTCATTTTTGATAATCTAGCATGTTGTTTTTATGTTCATTTTTTTTTTAACTTCAATCTGCTCTTTTGTAGTCTTATGTCATGTTTATTTGATCTAATTATGATTTTGATTATCTTTTGTATTTTGATTATCTCTTTTTTTTAATCCAAAAATCATGATCTGATTTTAGAATTTACGTGATCTGTTTTCTTTTTTGATAATCTTGCATCGTTTTTGTAAGTTGATTATTATTTTGATTTTGATATGCTCATGTGTAGTCTTATTTCATGTTTATTTTTATCTGATTATGATTTTGATTTTTTTTTTGATTATTTATTTGTTTTGTTTTTAATCTGAAAATCAAGATCTAACTTTAGCCCTTTACCTGTTCTGTTTTCATTTATGATAATCTTGCATGTCGTTTTTATGTTGACTTTTTTTATTTCTTTCTGCTCCGTTGTAGTCTTATGTCTATTTTAATATTGATCATTTTTGATAAACTAATGTAAATGGTTGAGTTTTGATCAGTTTTTTTTTATGATGTATGGTAATGTTGATCAGTTTTTATTATGTCTATTTTAATATTAATCAGTTTTATTTATGTCTGTTAATGAAGTTTTGATTTTTATTATGTTTACTAATATTGATCAAATTTTTCCTATCCTTTTGAGGCTAAAATGTTGTTTTTCTTGGTTTATTGAGTTTGATCTGTTTTGCTATAGTTGGTAGTTATGTTAAACTAATGTAAATGGTTGAGTTTTGATTAGATTTTTACTATGTCTATTAATATTGATCAGATTTTTATTTTGTGTACTTCCTCTGTTCTGTTTTTGTTGCTACATAAGAATACGTAGCATCGTTGCCTTTGGAGATGAAAACAAAGGAAAAATTGCTCGACTCATTAACTGATGTCCAAAGAAAATGTATGAAATATGACATTATCTTTGGTTCGTGGTATGATCATTATTATTTGAATTGTGGGGAATTAAATTCTCTTGATGATCCTGAACAAGAACCCCCCCCCCCCCCCCCCCCCCCCCCCACCTTGGTACTACAGTTTACCAGATGAAGAGGATTATGCATCACTTGACAAGGTGGAACCTAAGCCAAAGCGGCCATGCAAGACGACAATCCGTGGTCTTAACATATGAGCATTCTAACTTTTATTTAATTATTTTTGATGATGTTTATGCTAATGGAAAATGTTGTCTTGTTGGCTATGCTATGTAGTGTGTCCCATACTTATATGCTTTCTCAATGATGATTGTTATTTCTCTGAGAAAGTTTCTGGTCATGAGAAAGTTATGGTTTAATAGAATTTGTATGTGCTCTAATATTACCAGATTTCATCATTCTATAAACTTGTGAATGCCCAATGCCCAATGCACTTGCCATTGCTCTAATTGTGGTTCTCTTTTCAATTGGAATAGCATTAAGCAAAGTCATGTCAAAGACTCTTGCTTTCCTACCAACTCTTCCCCTTTTTCTACAATTAACATCAACTAAAATGCCATTTTGCATTGTTGTTTTGGCTGATTCCCGCAGCCTTACTACTTTCCACCTAGATGTGTTATGTTGCAATCCAATTGTTTTTATTATACCCCATGGCAAGCGTCTATCTGGTTCTTTAGACAAACAAGTTAATTGCTGTACAATTAACTTTCTAGTCTGTGTTGGCAATTCCCTCTTGTGAACTATTGATTGTTGTGTTGACGTTTGTTGTTGGTTTGGTTCAGCTACTGTTTCCTCGTGTGAGATTGATTGACGTTGGCCAACAGAATCCTCTAAAGTCAAACTGACATCTATGTTTCCATAATTTTCACTTATGTACTCCTCATAAATGTCAAATTCAGAATCTATATTAAGGTTTTCATAATAAAAAATAAATACCTCAATATGAGGATTGATGAATTCATCTTCTTGACCTCGAACTTCATCCATTTTCTTTTTTTGATGCTTTGAGCTTTAATCCCCCCCCCCCCCCCCCCCAAAAAAAAACAAAAAAAAAAACTGATGTAGTGGTTTTATTGGTATTGTAGAATTGATGAAGGAAATAGGATTGGATCCAAATTCTTATGAACAATTTAGAAGGGGAGAAAAGATATCAAAACAAGGCTATGAATTGAAGAAATGAAGTAATCTGCCTCTATATATGGGCATTCTGATCTACTTTATTGAAACTAACTTTTGACTTTTGGTAAAAATTTGTAAATGGGAATGTTATGTTTTGGGGGGAAAATTTTAATTTTGGGATAAAAATTAGGGTGAAATCAGTTGACGTTTACCTTTGTATGTGGACTTTTTGATGCACTGTAGCCATGTGCTGATCTTTTTCATTTTCCTTTTTTCCCTCTTCAATTAACAGTAATGAGACTATCAAGTAGCACTGCAGCACTGTAGCCCAGCCCCCTTTTCTTAAGAATTGTGCCAATATAAATGTAGCAACAATATCATAACAGAGAAGGTAGTAAGTATACATCAAAAAGCGCAAGCATTGTTGATGAGAATTCAGTTCACAAAGTCCAAGATCATCAAGTTACGGTTCCTACAACACAAGCTACGGTCCATGCTTTACTTAGCCACGCAAATGTCAAGCAAATGGCTGCTAATTTCGTGGGATTCTCTTCAAAGCGATCCTTTATTACTTGCCTTAAATGGGAAGTTGAATAAATGGGAAGTTGAATACAAGCAGCAACCTGAATTCTAGCTTTAATGCTTAAATGGGAGTTTTTTATAGGAGAAATACAAGAGTTTTTTAGGAGAATATGGACGGTTCAAAGTAGCTTAATTAGCCTTAATTTGCTGTTTAAATAGCTATTAATAAAGGGTCATTATTAGCCTTAAATGCTTAACATTAAAAAGGCTTAATTCTAGCTTTTGTTTAATGCTTTGTTTTCTGATTTTTGTAAGGGGGAAAGTTAAAAGGTTCCTTGAAGGGGAAGTTAAAAGGTTCCTTGAGGGAAGTTGAAAGGTTCCTTGAAGGCTTGTAACACTTGCATTATTTTTAGTATAAAAGGAACTCATTGCCATGCATTTTAGGCAAGTGAGATTGAAAACAAAATTATGATTTTCTTTGTGAATTTCTTTGTGCTTACTTTGTGTTGCACGCCCCTTTTATTCTTATTACTTAGTTTTTGAGAGTAAAAGCTTTGAGAGTTTAAAATACTTAGTGAATTTTTGCTACTCAAAGAAACCATCCAATCTAGAATAAGTTTCTAAGTTGCGTGGGTGTTCTCTTGTTTCGTTCCTTGTTAAGCTTGTTCTTAAGCTAATTCATACACTCTAAAACGGTCCCATTACACTTCCACATCAGTTGGTATCAGAGCCAAATCGTGTTGAACGAGATTACACTCGTTAAAACGCAGCATGGGTGATAATCAGTCCAATGCCGAAATGTTAAAAGTAATCGTGGATCAACTTCATGTAATGCACGATGGAATAAAGAGGCATGAAACAAGAATGGATGCCATTGGAGAGACGTTGCTTAGAGTGGGTAGAAGGGTAGAGGAATTAGAGAATTCCACTCCCACCCATGGCGAGTCCCATTTTCGTAACAATCAAGAAGATAGAAGTTTCAAACTAGACCTTCCTGAATTTGATGGTTCTAGTGATCCGGAGGTTTTTTATGATTGGGTACGAAGATTAGAGAATATTTTTGAGTATAAAAAGTATGATGATGATAAGAGTTGTAAAATGGCGACTCTTAAATTGACAAAACTTGCTGGGCTTTGGTATGATAACCTCAAAGCCAAGAGAAGGAGAGAAGGGAAAGAAAAGATTGCATCTTGGGAAAAACTCAAGAAGAAAATGGAGCAACGTTGGGTCCCACGTGAATATGTGCAGGATCAATATGTCAAATTAACTCGCCTAAATCAAGGTGAGCGTAATATTGATGAATATGTACGTGAGTTTGAGAAGCTTAGCTTGGTGTGTGACATACAAGAGAAAGAACCACTCAAAATTGCGCGTTTCACAAAGGGGCTTTCTAAACCAATCTCTAATAAGGTGGATCTTCTACCTTATTCCACTTATGATGAGGTTGTGAAGGCTGCTAGGAAGGTTGAAGCACAAAACAAAGAGGAGAAACCAAAGAATGCTCCAAGACCCCCTTTTAGAGCGTTCTCTTCCGCGGGAAAAGTTGATTCTTTTCCTAGCCCTTCTAAATCAACTGTTCCTACTAACCCTTCGAAAACTTATGGAGGAAAACCAGATTTCAAGCAAGATGCATCCAGAAGAACTTGTTACAAGTGCCATGAAAGAGGACATATTGCTAGTGAATGTCCTAAACGGAATACACTTACTATTCAAGAAGGAGAGTGGGGTTCCGAAGAAGAGGAAGAGGAGGAGGAATATGAGGAATATGGTGCTGAAGAAAATGACGCTCCATTATGTGGTGTTGTGAGAAGACTTCTACATTCCGAACCTCTCAAAGATATGCAACAACGAGATAACCTTTTTCATACTAGATGCAAGGTTCAAGACAAGGTTTTTGATGTGATTGTTGATGGAGGATCATGCACGGATGTGGCGTCAACTGAACTTGTAAGTAAGCTTAAGTTACCTACACGAAATCATGCTAAACCTTACAAGTTAAATTGGCTGGATAATGACACCGGTTTAAAGGTTAAGAAACAAGCACTAGTTTCATTCACTATAGGAAATTTTTATGATGAACGTTGGTGTGATGTTTTACCTATGAGTGCGTGTCATATTTTTCTTGGTAGACCATGGCAATTTGATAGAAAAGCTATTCATGATGGTGTTTCTAATGTCTATACAGTCACCACCAAATTGGGAAAGAAGATTAGGTTGTTACCTTTGCCCCCTAAGGTTGAACCTATGGTGGAAAAGAAACCAAACTTCCTTATGTCTAGGAAGGAGTTTGAGGAAGAATGCGTGATAGAGGGAGGAGGGTTTCTGCTTATTGTAAAGCCCATTGTTGATGATGTTTCTCATGTGACTAACTCTATTCCGTTGAGAAACTTGCTTAAAGAATTTGCAAATGTGTTTCCCGATGATTTGCCTAAAGGGTTGCCTCCATTTCGTGGTATTGAACATGCAATTGATTTGGTACCAGGAGCCTCATTACCAAACAAGGCAGCCTATAGATGCAATCCCGAGCAAGCTAAGGAGTTGCAAAGACAAGTTGAAGAACTCATGCAAAAGGGCTATGTGCGTGAAAGCCTTAGTCCATGTGCGGTGCCTGCCCTTTTGGTGCCAAAGAAAGAAGGAACTTGGAGGATGTGTATTGATAGTCGTGCCATCAACAACATAACTATTAAATACAGATTTCCCATGCCAAGGCTACAAGACATGCTTGATGAATTAAGTGGAGCCACAGTTTTTAGCAAAATTGACTTGCGAAGTGGTTATCATCAAATGAGAATTCGTGAAGGAGATGAATGGAAGACTGCTTTCAAGACAAAGCAAGGTCTATATGAATGGCTTGTCATGCCATTTGGACTTTGCAATGCTCCTAGTTCGTTCATGAGACTCATGAATGAGGTATTACGTCCCTTTCTAAATAAATTCATTGTTGTATATTTAGATGATATTCTAGTATATAGTAAAACTGAAAATGAGCATTTGATACATTTGAGAGTTTTACTTGAGGCATTGAGAGAGCATAAATTGTATGGAAAAATGGAAAAATGTACTTTCATGTGTAGTAGTATTTCTTTCCTAGGCTACATTGTTTCTAGTGAAGGAGTACAGGTTGATCCCGAGAAGGTGAAAGCTATCTCAACATGGAAGGTACCCAAAGATGTTCATGAGGTTAGAAGTTTTCATGGACTAACTTCATTTCACCGAGTCTTCATCAAGAACTTTTCCACTCTTATGGCGCCTTTAACGGAGCTCTTGAAGAAAGGTGCATTTCAATGGAATGAAGCAGCCCACAAAGCCTTTGAAGACGTCAAAACCAAGTTATGCAACGCTCCAATACTTGTATTACGTGATTTTGACAAGTTGTTTGAAGTAGAATGTGATGCAAGTGGCGTAGGCATTGGTGCAGTTCTTTTTCAAGAAAGGCGTCCCATTTGTTATTTTAGTGAAAAGTTAAGTGGAGCTAAGTTGAATTATTCAAATTATGATCGTGAATTCTATGCCATTGTTAGAGCTTTGGATTATTGGTCTCATTACTTAAGGCCTAAGCCATTTGTTCTACATTCCGATCATGAAGCTTTGAAGTTCATTCATGGTCAACAAAAGCTCAACCATAGACATGCAAAGTGGGTGGAGTTCCTACAATCCTTCACTTTTAGTTTGAAGTACAAGGAAGGGAAGAAGAATGTGGTGGCGGATGCGTTGTCAAGGAGGAGTTACTTACTTGCTATGGTTCACACTCAAATATTAGGCTTTGAACACCTAAAGGCCTTATATGAAAGTGATGATGATTTTGCTACTGAATTTTCTAAGCCCACTAAAGGATACTTGGTTCATGATGGTTTCTTATTCAAGGGAAACAAGTTATGTATCCCTAAAAGTGGAGTGCGTGAGTTATTGGTGCGTGAAGTCCATGGAGGAGGTATTGCGGGTCATTTTGGAATTCATAAGACTATGGAGATACTTCAAGAACATTTCTATTGGCCACGAATGATCAAGGATGTAACACATGTGGTTGAAAGATGTTCTACTTGTCAAAATTCCAAGAGTACCTTTCATAAGGGTCTCTACACTCCCTTGCCCGTTCCTAATGCTCCTTGGGAAGAGGTAAGTATGGACTTTATTGTGGGTCTTCCTAGGACTCAAAGAGGAAAAGATAGCATCATGGTGGTTGTTGATCATTTTTCTAAAATGGCTCATTTCATTGCTTGTCACAAGACGGATGATGCATCTAAAGTTGCTGATTTGTACTTTCGAGAAATATTACGCCTACATGGAGTGCCAAGGACCATTGTTTCGGATAGGGACACTAAGTTCCTAAGTCATTTTTGGAGGATTCTTTGGAAGTTGGTAGGTACTAAACTTCTTTTTAGTACTTCTCATCATCCACAAACGGATGGTCAAACAGAGGTCACAAATCGCACTTTGGGATCCTTATTGCGTGGTCTAGTGAGTAGAACGCAAAAGGATTGGGATGTGAAGTTGGCTCATGCTGAGTTTGCCTACAATAGATCACCGTCATCTACTACTACTCGTGCTCCTTTTGAGGTGGTCTATGGGGTAAATCCTTTACTTCCTCTTGATCTTATTCCTTTGCCCAAGAAAGATCTAGTTCATGTTGATTCAAAGAAAAGATGGGAAGCTTTTCAAGAAACATGCGCTCAAGTCAAGGAAAAGATTGAAGACATGAATACCGTTTACAAGGAAAGAGCTAATAAAAGAAGGAAACAGCCTACTTTTGCTCAAGGTGATTTGGTGTGGTTACATTTCCGCAAGGAACGTTTTCCTAACCTTAGGAAGAACAAGCTTATGCCTAGATCAGATGGTCCATTTCGTGTGGTTGAAAAGATTGGAGAAAGTGCTTACAAGCTTGAATTGCCAAGTGACTATGGTGGTGTTAGTGCAACTTTCAATGTGGGTGATTTGTCTCCATACCTTGAAGATGAGAGTTTGAGGGCAAACTTCTTTGAAGAGGGGGAGAATGATGAGAATTCAGTCCACAAAGTCCAAGATCATCAAGTTACGGTTCCTACAACACATGCTACGGTCCATGTTTTAATTAGCCACGCAAATGTCAAGCAAATGGCTGCTAATTTCGTGGGATTCTCTTCAAAGCGATCCTTTATTATTTGCCTTAAATGGGAAGTTGAATAAATGGGAAGTTGAATACAAGCAGCAACCTGAATTCTAGCTTTAATGCTTAAATGGGAGTTTTTTATAGGAGAAATGCAAGAGTTTTTTAGGAGAATATGGACGGTTCAAAGTAGCTTAATTAGCCTTAATTTGCTATTTAAATAGCTATTAATAAAGGGTCATTATTAGCATTAAATGCTTAACATTAAAAAGGCTTAATTCTAGCTTATGTTTAATGCTTTGTTTTCTGATTTTTCTAAGGGGGAAAGTTAAAAGGTTCCTTGAAGAGGAAGTTAAAAGGTTCCTTGAGGGAAGTTGAAAGGTTCCTTGAAGGCTTGTAACACTTGCATTATTTTTAGTATTAAAGGAACTCATTGCCATGCATTTTAGGCAAGTGAGATTGAAAACAAAATTCTAATTTTCTTTGTGAATTTCTTTGTGCTTACTTTGTGTTGCACGCCCCTTTTATTCTTATTACTTAGTGTTTGAGAGTAAAAGCTTTGAGAGTTTAAAATACTTAGTGAATTTTTGCTGCTCAAAGAAACCATCCAATCTAGAATAAGTTTCTAAGTTGTGTGGGTGTTCTCTTGTTTCGTTCCTTGTTAAGCTTGTTCTTAAGCTAATTCATACACTCTAAAACGGTCTCATTACACTTCCACATCAATTGTAGCCATAATTGCTTAATTCCAGTGACAATGACCTTCTAGAGTTTAAGATTGCTTTTAACTTTCTTAAATTACCTTTGACCTAATTAATCTAACCTCTAACCCTTCTTCCAATTATTTTGTTATCTCCAACTTTTTTTCTCGCCTTCAAACTTAATAATGACAACTTGACTCTTATTCTCTCTTTAATCTCATCAAGATGTCTCCTAATTTTTCCCCAAATAAATAAAAACCCCAATATCTTCTCTCAATTAAAATCTCAAATAAAAATTGATAATCTTTCTCACTTAATCATTCCCTTTCATTCTTACTTCTAACACATCTTAGTTACTGATTTGCCCAAAATCCATATATCCCCAGCAGTCATATTTACTTTTATCAAGTTTGTTAGCAAGAGGTTTCCAGTTCTAATTAATAATTATGAAAAAATAAATGAAGTTTGCATCGATAAGAATACTAACTACATCAGCCCATAAGAGCTTCCTTTTAGTAGCAAGGGGCCTTCGGCATTTAGCAAATATAGCAATGATCAATAATTATTTATCAAATATTTTGGGGTTGTTGTTTGGAAGCCATTAACGTATTGAAAACAATGTTATTAGAGTACTAATTAATGGTTTTTGTTGGTAAATTATAGGTTAAAATGGACTAAGATAAAAAAAAATTGGAGTAGATTTTTAAATAACATAATCATTAAAAAAATATATTTTTATTTAGGGATATTCTATATGGTAAGCAACAACTATTGCAAAAGACGAGTGGTAGTAATTCTTAAATTAGTTTTTCCACAAAATAGCACTCAACTTTTGAAAATTAACTACAGTAACATCATGGAAGTTAAAACGTTTAATTTCCGTTAAGTTTTGGTAAAAGTCATAATGCCCCTAATAAATCCCAATGTAAAGCTTAACTTAACGGAAATTAAACTAACGGAAATGTTATTGTAGTTAATTTTCCAAGAGTTGAATGTTATTTTATGGAAAACATTTGAGATTTATTAGGGACATTTATGACTTTTACCAAAATTTAACGGAAAATAAACGTTTTTACCTCCATAATGTTACTGTAGTTAATTTTCCAAGAGTTGAGTGCTATTTTATGGAAAAAAGTTTAAGAATTGCTACCACTCGCCTTTTGCCATAGTTCGTGCTTACCATATAGAATATCCCTTTTATTAAATGAAACTCCTTATATTCATTATTTTAGTCTTATTTGATTTTTCACATTTATCAATGCACATATTCAATCATAAATATTTCAAACTGTGTTTAATTATAAATTATAGTGAAATATTGACATTAGTAAAAGTTACATTGAGACAAATCAAACAAGATCTCACTTGACTATGTTTTTAACTTATAGATTAAAAATAAAATATAAATGAAGAGTATCAATAATCAATAAATAGTATAAAAAGACCAAATAATTTTTTGCTAAAATTTGGCCAAAATCCACAAATAATCTTAAGTTTTTATCACATTAATCTTAAGTTTTGTATTCTTACATTTATCATTGTATATGCATTAATGTAAACAATTTTGTAATAAATATTTACTTTTTAATTTAAGATTAATTTATTCATTAAATTTCATTTTGATTACTTTTGTTGTGTATATATGATTTTTAAGTATGATTTATAAAAAATTTGCATATATTGTTATTAATGTGAAATAATAATGGTAATAATTACTATTATGAAAAATTACAAAAAACTACCTAATCTATAGCAAATTTTGCAAAAAAAAAAATTATCTAATCTATTTTTTTTTTTTTTGCAAAAAACTACCTTATATGATAAAAGAATACCACTTGACGAAAACCGTTAGTTGACCGTCAAGTGGGCATTGACTTTGCATGTGACAGGCACATGACATACTCCTTTCTCTAAATCTTCTCCTTTGATTTCTTATCCTTCTCTTTCTCTACATTCCCACTTTTCTCAATTAACGAAATAAACCCTTAATTGTACTCATCAAGTATACATCAAAATTGAACTAAAATAGTATTGTGACAAATAGGTATTCAAATTTTTTCTAAATTTTGATAATCTAAATATAAATGACAGCAGGCTAAATAGCAAAAAAGTCTCAATCTTTCAACAAGTGTAAGAACTTGAACTAATCCAAAAACTGACAAGTAAAAGTAAATTTTATACATCACGTTTTATCTAGAAATTTTCTAATGAGAATCTAAACAAGGATAAACACAAGATTTATAAACTTGCAGAGGATGAACTTTGAATAAAAAGGTGATTTTGCCCGCAAATCAGAGACTATTATTTGAAACTGGGAGTTATAAAACTAGTAACAACAATCATTCAAAGTTGAAAGGAAAGTAAAAAGGGTTTTAACGTGGAGAAATCTAAATTTGGGTTTTGGTGTTTGTATAAGAGTCGAGACAAATTTTTAAGTTTAATTTTCTAGAAGAAAATAACACTATCTTGATTGTTAGTCGGAGTTTTGGCCTACAAGTACTTGTTCATCTCAATGACTCGATAGAAAGATTTTAAAATATGAAAGAAGAAAATGAGGATGTAAAGAAAGAGAATGTTTTAGATGGAACTTAGAACAAGAAAAGGAAAGTAGAAAATGGGGATGTAGAGAAAGAGAAGGAGAAGAAATCAAAGAAGGAGAAGATTCAGAGAAAGGTTTATATCAAGTGCTTCTCACATGCAAAGTCAATGCCCCACTTGACGGTCAAGTGACGGTTTCTGTTAAGTGGTAGTATTTTTAAAACAAAAATATCATGTATGGTAGTTTTTTGCAAAGAAAAATTAGATTATGTACTTTTTTGCAAAAGGTGCTATTGAATAGGCAGTTTTTTTTATAA